>NC_071574.1:47288908-47624081 GCF_024509145.1 Vidua macroura
GATGCAGCTGAGTTGTAAAGCTATATAGACAAAAGGTGAAAGCTTTGCTGATACAATAACCACAGAATCTGTCACATGTTGAGACTACCACAATTTTCCTTCTGATTTTTTTTTTATCTGTGAAAGTATAAACACGACTACTTTGTTATGCTGAAATTCTGTCATTTTGGTTGATTAATTTTTGAAGCCTACTCACAGTTATTTTCTGTCTCCTATTCAGACCCTGTGTCAGCAAATTGCTGTTTGAAATCCCATGTCCTTTGCCAGGTGTATAAAAAAGAACATTTGCTTATTATTTCTTCCTTATTAGTATCTTGTTCATATGATGTCCTCCACCTGGTTATTTGCTGTTTATGATGTTATGATATAGGCTGTGCTTTCACCTGATGCCAAGAGGTTTAAAACCAAAATAAAACTGTAAAAAGTCATATTTTTCTTCCTTCATTTAAGCTACAGGAGACCTGTGAAGGAAACTTATGCAGATACTGATTTCTCAATTTGGCCTTTGAAAAGGTCGTGGAAGAGACTTTTGACCTGTTTTTCAGTAAGCCTGGGGGCATGGCAACTGCATGTAACTGAAAAAAATGCCAATGTTTTATAAGGAGAAAACAGGATGACCTGAATTTGTCCTGTTAGGCAAAGAAGTCCAGATAAAAATCCAGTAATAGATAATGTACATGTCACTTTTATCTTCCTTGACTGGAAATTAGATCACATCATAATAATTCGCAATAGCTTGCCAGAGACTACATATGTGGCTGATAATTCTGGTGATTGTGGTATGCTGCTTGGACAAGAGTGTTTGACTTGTTTTTATTGGTTAATTACTCATGCTGATTGAAGAAATATATTGCCAAACTAATACTATAAATGTTAGGAGGGTTGGGAATGGTCTATTCATACATCTGAAAACAGAATGATAAATGAGGAGCACTTAGTCACTGAATGAACATATTTTCTGGTATAGGCTTACCACTTCCTGACCTTTTGCTCTTGCATTAGAGACCAGGAGGACCATATTTTAATAATTTGTAAATAATAGACAAGACCTGAAGCAGTAAGGGAAGTAAGGATCTTTCTGTACTGGTGGTATGAAGCAAGACACATGTCATTTCAGCCAAGGGTAAATTGTGGTGTTTGCACTGGGCCCCCTCAGGGTAAGTGCCTCCAGATTTCTGTGTTTGCCTCTAGTTTTGCATCTGCTCTGAGAGTTTGCTCTCCATTGACTGGTGCTTGATTTCACCTATTTCCAGGCTACTGCCTCCAGCTTGGTAATAGCACATCCCAGTGCCACCAACCTCCCCTGTTCTCCCCAAATTTGTTCAAATTGAATAGCTTTGATTCTAAGCCTACAGATGATCAGGGACAGGGATGCTTTGTCTGTCAGATAAACTTGGCAGTGTTGTCCTTGCAGGACTGGACCAGACCAGACCAAGAGAGTAAGTTTCAATTATTTTAACAGATGCAAGATTAAGCATTTGATAATCAACCTGTAAATGTCTAGATCAAACAAATTAGTTTAGTTATCAGAACACATTACTGAAAGGAGTTCCATGGGAATGAGAGCAAGCTTCCCCACAGTGACTATTGCTGAAGCTAGTGCACCATCACCAAAAGAACTACTTACCATACTGTACCCTTACTTCTGTCCAGGGTTTTGGCTTTTTCACCCTGCATCTTGTAAACAACAGATTTCATTGTGTGGTCTTTCCTTTGGATATTATAAATTTGAGAAGCCAGCTAGTTAGCCACTTCATGGCTAAATAGTTTTATTATCAATTTTTATTTTTGTTTTTCTATCTCTCCTTGAAACACCTGCATCAAGCTTTAGTCAGCATTGAACATCCCAGTCTTTCTGACTGGTTCTCATCAGCACCGTTTCCTGGCACAATTGCCAACTGGTGTCTCATTTTAGGATTCTTATAGGCTATGGATCTGATGACTTGGTCCTTTTCCCCTCTGTCTTCCTGATTCAGCTTTGAAAACTGGCATGCAAATACCAGAAGTAGGGGAGCTGCATCTTTTAGTTGTCTAGATTTTTCCATCTTTCTTTATAATCCTTTTCATTGTCATTTTAAAGTACAAATTCTATGCAGTTAAATTTTAATTTGTTTTGAAACAGAGAATGTCTCATTAAAAAAGTTTGTGTATAAGGGGGAGAAATTTGCAATTATGAGATGTCTGTCAATGGCTGCTTTATTTAAATTGAATGGTATAACTGTGTCCAATGGGGCTTTTCAGAGACTTATGCTTTTTCTCAGGACTTAATGTGATATTTTTGTTTAATAAATTTCTGCCAGGTTACTGCTACGCTTGTTTTTATTAAATTCTGTTTTCTGATATAACTGGTTGATTAGGTACAATACAATGAGTATAGTGATAAAAGAAATGGACAGGGTATCAAATCTGCGAGCAAAACTCTACCCTTGTTGGTGAAACTGATTTTCTGGAGAGGCTCCTGCATTTTAGTGTTCTCTTCTCTTTGTCAGGTTTGCCGTGCCCTGCAAAGCATTTTGTAATAGAAAAGCACACACATGTGTACTGTAATATTTACCTAATTTTGTGACATTTATTTTAAAGGGTGTTTTTGAATTCCTGAGATGTACTGTTGTGTAACTGTAAAGGATTTATTTCTTCTTAAGCAAACCATCATCATTCAGACAATTTCTTTTAAGGGTTTTGTAATGCATTGAATATTAAAAAAAAAACCCAAAACTGTTTCATTTCAGAAAACTACTTTCAGAGTGCAAAGGTTGACTAGATAACGTGTAAAATCAATACATAGTTCTTGGGAAGTCAGGGAATGCAAGACGAGGGAGAATTGGGGTGGTGGATTCCATAGAAATCACTGATTACCAGTGTCACCAGATTGGGACATTTGCGCCAAAGCAGAGGAACTGCAGATGGGAAAAGGAGGAGGGGAAGGGCACCATGACAAGAGCTGGAAGGCAGTTGCACTCAAATGTTTCCCCAAAAGGGTAAGATAAGATAATAAATGTTCCGAGTGTTAGAAATCTCTAAAAGGAAAATGTTGTGGTAACTTCTCAGATCAGGCAAGAGGCAACACCAGAGCCCTGTACTGTGTCCTACTGACTCATTCCCAGCAGTCATTCCTGTCTTGTTACTGATGAAGGTTAAGAGTGGGTGTTTTTCAAAGCAAAAACCTTTATTGGAAAGGGTAATAGAGGGGAGACAGGAAAAGTGTTAGCAGCAGAAAAAATACAATTACTTTTGTGGCTCTTTTCCTCTGTTATATTAAAAAAAAAAAAAAGAATGACCTTAAAATTGTTTTCTGTGGATTGACCTAGTCACTTGACTGTGTTAGCTGTTGATATACATTGACCTCACCCTGCTTATATATAGTTATATATATATATGATACCTAAACCACTAATCATTCTGCAAAGCAGTGGGAAGAAAAATGTCTACAGAAAATCTGGATGACAGAGATATAACATACAGGAGTGTGGTTGATTCTCTTCTCCTTTAAGGTTGTACCATAGTTGTTTTGCTTTTTGCTATTTTTGGTGTATTAAAGCAACCCTCAGGGATCCTGCAAACTTTGGTTTTTGGGATTAAAGAAAAACTTACTGTGGCTAAAGGAGGAAGAAAGAATATTCAAAGCAAAAAGTAAATCGACACCCCTCCCATTTTTTTGTTTTCCTAAAACATTAGTATGACTCTTTCTTAATTTTTGTTTCTTTGTTTAGTGTTAAATAATGGGTCTGTTATTTTGGAGGAGTATTAGAGTTTATTAACAAGTAGAAGTACCAGCTGAAACAGGGACTTCTGGTAGTGATGGTACAATATAGTGTAATACATGTTGCTTTCAAAGGCCTTGCCACCTAAAATGACAGGACTGATGCACACCTGATGTGGAAAGGGAGAGCAGCAAGCAAGGATTATGGAAAAATGGTGTAACCTTACGATATGCACTCTTTTATTGACTTCTTTAGATGCTTTTAGGATGAGTTTTCTACAGTTTACTGTTTGCTAAGTATCTTTATGAAGTATAGGAGTGAGAAAGATGGGACTACAAAAGCCTGTGCAAAATCTGGCAGGCTTTTATTTTAGCTTCCTTATGTTGCTTGTTTTCCTTTGTTTGAAAGGCTTAGCTCCTGGTATCTTGTTTATGTGAGACTCTGTGCTTACGTTTATGGTGATGAAGGGAATTCAGAATGAGAACAGGTTAAAGATCTTAAACAGAAACTTTACTTTTTTTTCTTCCAAATAGGGGAAAAAGTATTTTTAAACCTAGCTTCCTGCTGTTTCAGGTTCAGTTCCTGATCTCTATAGATTTGGTATTGGCACTGTATGTTCAGGAAGGGATTAGTTATCAGGCAATGCAGTGGCCTTATAAAATCCAAACCTCAGGCACAGTTGTAAATGACAGTGAGACATGCCCTGTGAACAGGATCAATACAGTGCATTTACAAGTGATGTTGGGTGGGGAGTAGATTGAGTAGATAATCTGTAAAATTAGCATACCTGAGGATCACAGAATCAGAGCTATTAAAAGACCTCCAAGATCACCAAGTCCAGCCTTTGACTGAGTACAGTGTGCCCACTAAACCACACCACAAAGTTCCAGATCTACTAATTTTTGGACACTTCCAGATATGGTGACTCCACCATTTCCCTAAGGTGCCTGTGCTTGACAACCCATTCCATAAAGAAATTCTTATATTGTGTTGAAGCATCTAGTTGCTTTGGAAATCTCTTATTTCTTGCACTATTTTATGTTACATATCACTGTAGTTTTTTCTTGTGAGGAATCTTGGAGCTGCTGCCCAGGAAAAGTCACAGCATCAGTGCTCAGATCGCACTTGGTGATGGAGTAGAGGGAGCTGCTGCAGGTGCCCCAGCTGCTTTTGGGAGGTTCTGCCTCCTGCCTCTGTGTTTAGAAGGAGAAATGGAAAGGCTGTGTTAGGTCATCTGATTTTTTGTTTTTTCTTTGCCACCCATGGCAGTAGGGTGAAATTTACACTTCCTATTCATTTGTGATTTGTTCAGAAGAGGGGTAACTCAAACTTCGTCCCACAGTCCTTCCACCCACGCAGGCTTTGACAGAGGATGTGAGTTGCTTGGATGTCAGAAATGGAGCTTGGTGATCCTCTTACCTGGTTTGGGAGATAGCTCAGATTTGCAAAATACAGCCCTGCTGTTGCAGCAGAGCATAAGCACAGCTGCTCTGGAATGGGTATCAAATGAATTATTATGGATTTCTCTTTCCATGAAACAAAGCTTGTTTTGGCATGTTTATAAGCATGTTGTAAATGACATCAAAATGTCTTTAGGAGTTAAATGTCTCCTGAGGAGAAAACAGATGGAAGTTTTTCCTTTAAAACAAAAAATAGATTTAAAAAAATCAACACAGTTAATCCCAATGTGTGGCTTTAGCCCCAAGCAAGGGATTTTCCTACCTGATCCTCCCTTGCCACTGAGAGAACACTGAATTCATTCACACTAGCAACAAATGCATTGTCTTGGAGGAAAGAGAAGACTGACAAGGAACTGAGTGCAGATGAGCTGCACAAATGCCTGATTTAAGTTTAGCAGCAACAACAACAAAAAGGAAATCTGTAATTACAGAAATCATAAGGACAGTTAATTTTGGCTATGGATTATTCATTTCACATACGGAGAATCCATGAAACCCAAAGTGACTGTAGTTCATCAAAATTATAACAACAGCCTTCAGCATTGGGAGTACCAACTTTTTATATCCCAAAGTGGGGAAATTAGAGCCCATCCTTTCCATAGCTTTTTAATAACTGAAGAAGTTTGGACTGTTTCTGATATTCTCATGGTTGAACAGTAGTGGTTACTTTTAGAATGACATGCTTATTTATTTTATGTGAATTCTAATGCTTTATAATTGGTAGCAAAAAAATCTAGCTTTTCTGTAAAACTGTAGCAACTCTTCTGCTGAGAATAATCAAGCTTCTATATCACTTTATTTTTGCTTGTATCCTGCCTACCTGAGAGATTAGTAAGTAGAAGCATTCATCTCAAAGCATAAATGTTGATATAAGTTTACTCCATTATTCAAGCAATGTTTAGTGTAACAGTGTCATTTTCTTACAGTGATCCAGCTGCCAAAGCTCTCTGGGAGTCCTTCATGAATCTCAAACAAAAGGAAGCTGTGATGGAGGCCAGGAGACACCTTGTGGAGGCTGCAAGCAGAGAAAATTTACCTATTAAGATGAGCATGGGTGAGTAATGTGACATAGTCTCCCTTACATAGCGATAATGTGAAAGATGATGCCAGCTTCTCTTTTTCCACATAACCCTCTTGGGCAAAACCCACCCATTCTTGGTTCCTCCCCATCCCTGTCAACAGGTTTCAGGTAGCCTTCATGGCTACCATGGGATCTTTCTGGTATGTGAGAGACATTTTTTTTTTTTTTAATTCAACAACCTTAAAAAGATTGAGAACCATGACGAAGCATTGGAGTTCTAGAAGGAGGGTTTTAAATGCATGTAAATGGTTAGCAATGCTACTTGTCTTTATTTTACAGAACATGAGAATTTTTTTCTAAAAAAGTTAGCAAGATTTGTGTCCTGAAAGCAGATATTGTAAATAGCAACTGGAAGTTGTGCAGCTCTTGCATATGATGACATTATATTAGGTAGTATTTACATTACATAGGTAATAAGGTTTATGTCAAGTAAGGCTGTCTGGCTCAGGGGAGTTTAAGCTGAAATCCATGTCTGGGCACACTTTAAACCTCAATTTTTCAAAATATTAGAGAAACAGATTAAGACACAATGACTTTCATTAGCTCTTTTAGAATCTCATTCTCATAATGTACCATACTCAGTAAAACATAGAAATTGATATATTAGGCATATAAAAACTGGTATTGCCTCTATAGAGCAATGTTTTTTGTATTGTGTATGCTCTTAGGTCTACTTCTTGCTGAACTTTTCATCAAGAGAGAAAAGTCCTCATGGAATAAGAGTAACAGAGTAAACTGCCAAGATATTGTAGAATTAGATGTACAGCCAACTAATGAATTCCTTACAACTACAATGTGTAAGATATTGTATGGTCTTTACCAATATCTAGAGCATGCATTTAATAGATTATTAATCAGAAATACTAGATTTCTGCACCAGTAATGTTGTAAGCTGTTTTAAAGAAATGGAAAAGGAGTAGCTCAGAAAAGGCTATTACAAATTTGTCTGAAGGAGGGAAGGTTCAGTAAACAATAGAATCTTGTTTAAGTTTTTAATATGTGTATGTGTGTCCACCATAATAACGTTAAGAAGCCCCCACTATTTTTCTGTGACATACACTTTAAAAGCAATTATTATTAATGTTGAAATTAATCTTTGTTATAAAAGTAATTGCTTCTTGTCTTCAAGAGGTAATGATCCATCTGTGACCTTTGCTCCTTTGTGTGAATGATTAGATTAGCCACCCTTTCCTCTGTGTCCCCTTCCTGTGGTATCCAGTGAAGGCTGCAGTAACCTAGTTTTTAATCACAGTGGCTGACACTTACTGAATGTCTTGCATACATGGGCCTGACACAGCATTATATGGAACCATTAGGAGTTGATGGTGAAACAAATTCTTGATTTTTTGTTGTTGTTGAAATGTAGCATAAAGTAATATTCACTGAATTTTGTTCCTTTGTGAATTTTGTATTTATCTTGCACTAGACTCATAGTCTTAACTTTGTAGTTGAAATTGAAAGGGTGAAGTAAAGTTTGAGGTAGTCTTGTAAATGATAAACAGGGATAAAATCAGAAACAGAGAGAGGGGGGCACTACCTCTCAGTCTTGACCTGAACCAAAATAAAACATTTCTTACGGAGCAGAAATGCAGAAAACCTGAAACTCACACCCAGATGTCATGTTGTGCAATGACACATATTTGTTGATGACTTCTTAAAATGGACATCTATACAGCATTCGCTGTTTATTCACCATGCTGCAGAACATCTTGCTTTTCTGTAGGGAAGCTGGAAATTGTGCTGTTTATCAATTGCTGCATTTGCTGAGAAGCAAAAAATCATAGTGGCCTGTTCTGGTCCTGATTGCTGTGTTTTTTTGAATGCTCCTTCCACTGCAGCTGTGATATGAGGCAACTCTGGCTGGAGAGAAGGGAAATGCTTTCACTGGGGTCTGTGCTTAGACTTGAGTTTTTTATGATTTTACCTCAGGTTCTGCCTGTGTTGGAAGATCTCAGTGGATCGCACATTGTTTTTCTCAACACTTAGGGTATTTTCTGAGTTTTTTATGGCCCTGATATTAAATGTCAGAGACTTTCTAGCATGAAAGTTTCCTCTTACTCTCTTTACTAAGACCAGCTGTGTCAGATGGTAAGAGTATTTTCCTTAGTACTTCTTTTTTGCCTTTTTTTTTCCCCTTGGAAATAAGGAGTGAATTACATTTGAAAGCAAAGCTTTGAATTCCATTTGGTGTAGCTGAGCCCTCCTGCAGTGGCCACCTGCCTGAAAAACTGCATCACTTGTGACACTGGCAGCATGGGAGCCCTTTGCAGTGATGGGAAATTCGATCACATCCTGTTTCTGTATTTTCAGTGAAAGGAAAAGAAATTCTGTTGTTTTCTGGGCTTTGAAATGCTGCTCATTACTCTGAGGTGTTCCTGTGCTTGCCCATGTTTTCCCTGCAAGGGATATGCCTGATGCCCACCTTTCCTCTTTCTCTGCCTCCTGCGTGTGGCAGGAGCAATGACAGTTCTGGGAGGACACACAGCTCAAGCCTTTGCTTTCTGATATCCTCTGAATGTGTCTTCTTCCTCCTGAGAAGTAAGGAGAGTAGGAAAACAGTAGAAGGGGACACATGTCTTCTCTCCAGCACCTCTAAATGTCTGCAGGCCATTGGGAACTCCATCTTTTTCCATTGAGATCAGCAGGAAGAGAGGAGAAGAAATCTGATGAAGGAGAAAAAAGAGAAATAAAGGATACAACAATTATGGTTACATTTTTTGAACAGGCTAAATTAGAGCTCTGCTTTCAAATGTTCTTGATTTGCATATTCACTGTTTTAGTTGTTAGTTGTTTGAAGGGAAGTGGTAGTGGGGATGTCTGAAGTATTTGTTTGCATGTAAATAGGTGAAGCTGTCCTTTTCTAGATGTCATTCAAATAAAGAGGCATTAAAATATTTCATGCCAATCTATGTACACACACACTCTTCAAAAAATCCAGAAGCCAACAAACAACATTTTTAAAGAAATACATCAGCTCCATTTTTCCTCTGAGGTATTTGCATTTGTGTGTTATGTACCCAGATAAGGGCTGGTAAATACTTCCAAATTCTGGTCAGATGTCCTGTTGTGTAGGTGTAAATACATAGGTGTAAAATATTTTGACATAATAAAAATCCTTATATTTAAAATGTATTTTATTTAAAGAATTAAATACCCTTTTGAAAAGCTCTTTGGAAGAAAAGATTGTCTTAATAGCTTTTGGGCAAGATTTATAGCATTGTACTAAATTTAAGTGAAATTGTAAATACTGCAAAGGGATTACTTCTGCCCATCCCTTAGTAAGTGAGTGTAACAAAGCTGCTCTCGAGCAGCAGAGAGCTGCTTTTTCCATTCCTGAATTTCCTGCTCCATTCTTCATACATCTGATGCATATCTTAATCATCCTCTGAGCATGGCTGCCCCTGACTCCTGAAAGCTGTACTATTAGCATAGTATTTGGCAGTGGTAAAAACTTTGCTACAAATATTCTTCTGTGGCTTTAGCAACACCCTTACCCTTCTGTTTGAAAAGAACACAGTAAACCTTGACTGAGTCTGAATTCCTTTATTGTGTCTTTTTACTGGCATGGAGACTGGTGAAAGTCGAAACACTGGTACAGTAACAGAAACAAATTGCAGTGTGCTGTTACACAAGCCCTTGTTAGCGGGAGAAAAGCCATTTGGTTTCTTTCCATTTGAATTGTACAAATACAGTTTTAAAAATCAAGCTCACTATAAAATTAGCAAAACCTTAGACTTTGTACAGAATGCTGTAACTTTTTCAAATGGGGTGGTTTGTATGGGTTGAATTGAACTCTTATTTGTTTGGGTAGAAATAGGAAGATGTGACAATACAAAATAATATTTTGAGTTTATAGCAATTGCTTAAAATGGACAAGATCAATGCACTAGATCAATACTTTATCTAAAAACGTAAAGCATATAAAATGGGCATTATTTTCTTTTTAATGAAGAATTGCGCTGGACTGCAACAGTGTTTAACATGCTGTTTGTTCTTTATGAGACCAATATAAAAATATTCAATACCTACATTTCTGGAATAAATTTTAAGGATAAAAGCTACCAGCCAAGATGATGAGCTAATAAGGTAGGTAAGTACATATATGTGTCTTTCTAGATAAAACAAGTATGATCTTGGTTATCTAAAATCCACCCTGGCCAACCATTAGGACAATTTTGTGATGGAGACAAGTAGTGAGACAGTACCAGTCTGAGTTTACAAGGGAGTAGAAAGAAGGTCATCATTGCAGAGCTCAGTGTGGTCTGTGGGGTATTTGAATCCATTCTGCAGCATGTCTCTGTAAGTGATAAGTACCTGGATAGCAGCTGGGTTTGGAGACACTATGGCCCCTCATTTTGCAGAGTAGACATCATACTGGAGGCTCATTCTAGGGATGCTTGTTATGTTTCTCTGATGCCTGTTTACCTGGTTTCCTAATCCTTTGGGAGAGCAAGTAGCAGGATCAATAAGGCAGCAGCCAAAGTTCTCCTCCAGGCAGCTTCATGAAGTGAGTGGCTTCCTGTACCAACTCAACTGATGCTGGCCTGGCTTAGCCTGAGGTGTCCCAAATGTCTAATAGTGGGTCTCATGCTGCTTCTTCAAGGGCTCCCTGATCTTCTCAGGGATTTTTCCAAAGAGAGGGAATGCTGCTTTTCTCAGACCTGAATTCCTTCCATTGTACAGCCTGGATCCTGAACAGGCAGTTCTTAGGTTAAATTAGTCTGCTCTTCTCTTTGTCTCTTTAAAAGTAACAGGAGTCCTGCAGTGTGGGACTTTCTAGCCAAGTGGATTTTTTTTTCTTCCAGCCTATTGCAATAGTGAGTTCCTGATTTTTCCCTGTAGTGCAGCTAAAAACGTAGTCTTGACCTGAAGCAAATGTTCCCAACCTCAGTGATGGTCAATATAGCAGATGTTTCGTTGCATCATTCACCCCCGGAGGCAGGAAGGCTTTTGCTTCTCAGTGAGCTAAATGTTTTTGAAGACTTTGAAGTCAAGTTTCTGTAAAATTTGGAAATGTTCCTATTTCAGAGGCTTCTGTATAGGCCTTTGCATTTCTAGGGGAATGTACTTTGAGTATTGTGGGGATAGGCTTTCCCTGATAACTGTTGATGAAGGTGGTTTCTGAACAGTATTTACCACATTGAGAACTGTAGAAAGACATTGATATTATGGCTGTTTCACTTTGCAGTATTACAACAGGCTGAATGAAGTTCAGGGCTTCAACCCTGCTAAGGGTTCACCTAAGTAACTAAATAGATCCCATCTTCTGATAGTCATCTGGGTTTGCCAGTTTAGGACAGAAATGTTCCAAGCTCCACATGTGCAGAGAGTATGCTGTTTTTCTTAAACAGCTAAACTTTTCACTTAATTCACATACCTCACTAGATGTAACAGAAAAGATGAAGGATACTCATATTCCTACCAAAATTCTCTGTTTTTCAGGAGATGTGAGATGCAAGTAGCTGATATGGAGAGACATTCATGAGCAGAAGTTTGGTTTTCATCAATAGGTGACACTGCATTGGCATGTAGTGTTGTTTAGGAGCAACACCAGCTGAGGAACCATCTTTGTGCTAATCATTATACTTCTTTCAAGCTGGATATTATGCCTGTTCATTTTTTTTTTCACTCTTACCTGCTGATACTCAGAATAGCATCTTTGAGATCTTAAAATAGTTACTCAAAAGAAAAAAAAAGCACACCTCAAAATAACTGGAACTACGTGAAGTGAGACATCCATAAGCATATTTTACAACTTATCCAGCCTTTTTTTCCTGTCTAGCACATATAGGTTCCTGTAGTTGAATCCTGTGAAGAAGTGCAGTCATAACAAAAATAAATTTTAAGCAGAATAGGTAAGCAGAGTTTAATCCAAAACTGCAACTACCCAGAATAGTATTGAAATTAAAAAAAAAAAAAAATCTTGGGGAACATTCTGTAGCCTCTCTATTGCAAGAAGTTTATTTGGAGGCAAAATTTCTCCCTCCATATTTTAGGAAGGTATTCCCTGCAGGTGACTTTGAATGGCTTTTAGCTGTTCTTGTTTAGCAGATCAAGTGTTCTTCAAATTTGTTTTGAGTGTTGTGAGTTGGTTTGAGTTAGGGTTTTTTTGTTTGTTTTTTGACTACTTAATTATGGGTTGTGTGAATGTACCTTAAAAAAAGAAGTGTAAAATTGAGAGTACTCAGTCTTGATTTAAGTTTAAAGAAAAATTTCAGCTGGTTTTGAAGTACTAAATACCACATTTTACCCTAAGGTCTTGTTGATTTTTTTTTTTACTTTAATTCTGAGACTACATATTCTTGCA
This sequence comes from Vidua macroura, assembly GCF_024509145.1. Classification (NCBI taxonomy): domain Eukaryota; kingdom Metazoa; phylum Chordata; class Aves; order Passeriformes; family Viduidae; genus Vidua; species Vidua macroura. The sequence goes on from NC_071574.1 coordinate 47,301,458, forward strand.
AAAATAGCTTAGGTTAAGTTAGTTTTCAAAGTATCGGTAAAGGTATTTTTGTCTTAATTGTCTCTCATTGTTCTGTGAGTAATGTACTGCATGCTAAGTAGTTTCTTGTGGTGTAAGGTGAGTAATGGTTCAAGCCCTAATAAAATTGTAAAGCCTATTGTATTTGTGTCTCATACCTCATCTACTTTGCACTTCACTGCTGTGAAACAGTTAGCAGATGGAAGTGAAACACAGAACCCTGTGCAGTGATGGGAAACAGAAAAATATGTTGGTAGTATGTTTTCTTTGATTAAATTGTGGTTGGCACATGGCTGCAGAGCTATTTGGCAAACCTTACTGTTACTTTTAAGAAGGGACTGGTGTGACATTAGTCTTTCTATGATCCTTGATATTTTTGGATAAAATTTTAATTTTTTCATTATTTTTATATCAACTTTTTTGTAGAAAATAAGCCAACACACTGAAATATAAACATGAGGCCATGTCTTCTTCTGTGTCTGGTTGTGATTAGAATTGAAAATAATTCTTAAAAATTTAAAAGTAAACACAAGTGTTGCTCTTGCAGAAGTTCTATAAATATGTAATTTCATTATTTGCATTATTTCCTAATGTCTTACTGCAAAGCTGATATAAACATCAATATGAAGTCTTTTTGTCTTAATAAAAGTATAAGGAAAAGCCTATGTTAATGTGTCTTTCTCTAGACAATTTCAGTGATGTTCACGATAGTTAGGAGTAAACATTGATGTGCAGATAAACATTTGTGAAGTCTTGAAACAAAGGTTTAATGAAAATACATGTTGTTACTAATATTTTGTACTGTTTAAATCAAGAGAAAACGATTTTGAGTGAAAAGCTTAAAAATTTAAATAGCGTTTACCTGCACATATACTGGCAACTGGGATTTTTTTTTTAGGATTTCACAACTAACTTTGCTTGTTCATTTTCTGGAATCTGTAGTGATAACAAATCAGCTTCTAACATATCTAAACAAACAACTTTTATACATAACAAACCAAATGGTCCAGAAAAGCTTGAAGTGTTTCTTCTGGTTTTTGAGCACCTGTGATAAAGCTAGATCAAAAATCCTTCTCTGTAGAAATAAGCTGATTAAAAAGAAAAGAAATATCTATACACACACACACATAAATTTGTAATGTATCAGTTATGAATGCTAATGCAACTTCCTGAAAATAAATAATTGTATTACCATCTTCTGTTCTCTGCTTAAATTTATTTGGAGGGTATTTTTCAGGTAAACGCCAGACTTTTTTTTACTAACTAAGCTTTCTTTATTTTTTGCTGCTATTGAGTTCTATTGTATCATCTCAGTCTTGAAAGTAAATATTTTGATTTTTGAATTTGAAGGGGTTTTTTTTAAAAAAAGGACCCCACTATACAGTAGATTGACCATTTGTGATAAACAAGATGTGGTTAAAAATACAGGAGCAGGTTCCTTAAGCCCCTTTGTATCTGGGTGAAAAATAAAATACTTCAAGTTCCGAAAATTAAATTCACTGCAACTGCTGTTCTTTTATATCAGTGGGGAAGCAGCCTGGTTGAAAATAAGATAGAACTTGCTGTGATGTGTGCTGTAATATCTTCATTTTGTAGGGTGCATCAGCCACAAGAACTGTGTTTTACATAAGGAAGACTTGATGAGTGTGGGCTGAGCGATGCTGATTCTGGCATGCAGTGGGAACACATGGCACCTGCACTTTGATGGAGCATTGTTGTGCGTATCAGCACTAAGGGATGTGCTTTTGTGTGTCTGAGGATCACAGAAAGGACTTTAGAATTTGCTTACGTTAAAAAGGGAGGGGGAACAAACTTCAAGTGGTTGAAAGTGATGTAGAAGTAAAGGAGCGAAGTGCCACTGAGAAGAGCGTGTGCCAAAGGATTTAAAGCAAAGATAAAATACGTGCTGTTGTGCTTCCAACATCTGTAGGTGTAAAACTTGAGGTGGAACATGGCAATTCAGTACAACTGGGTGGGTTGCCCAATGCTTTTTTTTTCCAAGTATACTTGTGCAAGCCTCTTCGTTCAGTCTCGCAAAGGATGAATTGTTACACCAGATACATGGTGAATTACATATGTACATACTCATACATCATCATGTTTTCCATCCCTATTTAATTACTTACCACCCAAAATGATTGTTAGGATCAATCAGCTGCAGAAGTCTTCCAGAAATTATAAGAGAAATAATAAGTCCTGTGAATAGTGTACCAAAGAAGAACAATGACCTCCTTCTCTCTGGGGCAGTGTGCCAAGAACACAATGAAGTGCTTCAGTGTCTGAGAACATATGTCGTAGGGCTAAATGAGGACATGCACAAGCCACCTGACATTCCTTTGGGAATGTTATTTTTAAGACAAACAAGTTGATTCATTTCTGTGAGAAGTTTAAAGTGTTCTGGATATGATTCAGCCAAATTTGTAGATTTCAAGTCCTTTTGCAGAAACAGTGAATTACTGTTTCCAGGGCTTACTGGGTTTTAGGGCTGGAGACTCTCTGTTTGGGAGTTGGCCTAGTACTCTGTATTTATTAACTTGGTGGAAGTGGTAAAAACTAAGTAATAAAATCCAACCCCTATGCATATTTACTCAGGATTTTGAGGAGTATTTGGTAAACTCTGGTGTGCCAGTTTTAAATTACAAGTTTAATATTGATGATAACCCTTCCGAAGCTTAATTCTGGAAAACAAGATTTCACCTGCTTATTCACACAGTTCTTTTTTTTTTTAAAAGTATTGTGGTATTGTATTTTTTAAAAGTACTGTAGACACTGGCTAGATATGATTGTTACTTTTCTGTGCATACCGACTTAACAATCAGAAGAGGGAAAACTGAATAGTAGAGTACACAAAGAAGGAAACAGTCATTTGAAGGGCCAGAACATTTAAAAACAAAGTTCTGAAGGACAGAAAAGAAAAAAATTATCAAAAATCTTGATGATTGTATTAGAGTGCTTTCGTTATATTTGACCTACCTAATTGATTAGGTTTTATTTGTTTTAAGACATGTAAAAGAATTTCAAAAGAATAGTCAACTAAACGGATATTTAAGTGTGGCTTCTATTTTGTAATAAAATATTAAGACTTATTAGGAGAGAAAACTAAAACAGCAAACATATGGAACTTATGTGAATATAATTGGGCTCTATAGGAACATTGTTAAAATAAGGATTTAATGATACCATACATATCTAGTGATATAGAATAAACTGCTCTTGGGATAACTACAGCTGATGGGACTGAAGCCAAGTCAAGTTAGAAGTTTAAGCTCACATGGCAAGTGCTAGTTGAGTAGTAAATAAGTTCAGCTTTATTTGTTCTGGGTATATGCCTCTATTCCAGAATTTGCTGAACATTAGTGTAGTTGTCACCACTGTCTGTGGCTCCATGAAAGCCACTGCAATACACACCTTCAGATGTGAGATGTGGCAGGCTCTGCCTCCCCCAAGGGCCCTTACTGACTCCCATTCCTCTTGCCACCTTAACATCTGCAGAACACAGGCATTGGAGGTCAGCCACTCTTCCCTGTCCCTATGACAGACCTCCAATGCCTGTGTTCTGCAGATGTTAAGGTGGCAAGAGGAATGGGAGGTTAGTAAGGGCCGGTCACAGCTCTTCCTTGATGGCACAGTGCTGTGGGGGCAGGCAGCAGGAGCCCGACCCTGCCTTGTGGCAGCTTACTTTGGGGTGTGCTTCAGGGACTGCTCAGAGTCCCAAAAGGGACTTATCCCGGCACTGCTCTAGTGGGGACTTTTTGTTTGTACTCATACCTGTGACCATGGGGTTATCTGGGTACTGGTGTTTCTGCCAGAAAAAAGGGAGAGGCCTACAAGTGACCATAAACCCCAGGACTGATGGGCTCACATTTGCAGGAGGTGAGCGTGCGCAGTTAGAAATAAGCCTGAGACATCTGTTTTCAGTCTGCTGTAAGGTTTAGAGCTCTTCAGGTCCAGAGCCTTATTCTGGAGAAGCCAGCCAAACAGCATCCCAAACTGGCCTACTTTCCTTCTCTCCAAAGAACTAGGGATTAGCTGATGTTCTTCTTTTCTTTATTAACAGTTTAAGGGCTGGATGACTTTTGAAGTAAGCTAAACAAAAGTTGAGATTAAATTATTTTCCTGGCGCTTGTTGTTAAGGATTGTTATTGAAGCTTCCCAAGAAGTACAAAAGAATTTTGAGTATTTTAATAATAACATCTGGAAATTAGACTAACAAGGAGATATAAGGGGCATCATCTGCCCTGCTCAATTGCTCTGACTCAGTTTGTCAAATATCCAGCTCCCTTAGCAGCACAGTTGCCCAGTTGGCTTTGTGGAGTACAAGAGCTTTCTACATTCCTCTCAAGTATCCAGCATTGCTACTGGGAGGGATAGGTCTATGTTGCTTACACTGTGGACAAGGAAAACAGTTTATCTGGATTTCTTCAGCCCTCTACTGACTTGAAAAATCTCATCTGTGAGCATAAGCATGCCAAGATTGTTTTTTATTCTTCATTCTTTCAAGTGGAAAATGGACCTCAACAAAAGGATTCCAGCCAGTGAAACTCCGTGTTCTTGCATAAAACTGAACAAAGTTAAAAGCTGTGTGTATTTGGCGGTTCCTGCAGTGTTGGAAGAGCATCCACTGATTTACTCAGTTGGTCGCAAAATGTACTTTCCTCTTTACTTGTTTCCTTGTCCCTATGGAGATAATTAACTAAGTGTTATATGAATAAAATAAGGCCTGGATGTTTGGAACAGTGCATTGATAATTCTGACCTTTGCTCTTTAAACACCTTGTTCATCCATAAATTTTTATTGGATGCATAAGCACTTTTGGATTCCGAATTTTAAAAAATTACTTCTACGAGTAAATCCATCTTGAAAAACAGTTATATTCTTGAAGCAATGCCTGCGTTGCACTACATAGACTGCAGCATTAATTTCAAATGGAAAAAAAGTCATACTGGTAAATTGTGTCTTAATGTCTATAAATGCAGTTTGTCCAGTTGACTTTTTGTGTAACTGTTAAGGTGAAAGTCTTTCTGTTCCACTCAGTCTATTCTTACTACTCAAACCCAGATTTTTGACAGACCTTCAATATGAGTTGCTGGTAATTTCTGCTACAGTATATCTATGTTGAGTGATCTGCTTTGCCAGTAACAGAAATACTTCTTCCCTTCAGACTAATTGTGCATGTCACCATTTGTACATGTATTATGAACTGCATATATTTGATATGGTAAAACATTGAAAATGTTGATATTCAGTGCTGCTGTTTTCATATTTAGCAATTAATTATTTATTCAATTAATTATTAAAAAAACCCAAAACCAAAACCGAGCAACACCTTCTGTAATTGAAAAGTAGGCAAAATTGTTGTGCAGTTCTTTTGGGATCTGCTCTGAATTCTTGAAAGTTGGAGGTGGAGTTCAACCAATATGTTTACAAATTTATTATCATAGGAATAAAGGATTGAAGGGGACAATTTATACTGAATTAAGTCTTGTGAACATTTATGCAGCTGCTCATTAGACACTCAATAAACTTCACATTAGAACAAGCTACATTGGTTTGCATCCATTCTTGCCTCCAATACTGGAAGACTGATTGATACAGTGATGTTTCTTAATGTCTTGTATAAATATATTAATATATTATTTATCCCCACTGGTTGTAGTACCAGTCTTGAACTTTCATGTAAATGTTTTTTATGCATTCAAAGAGACCTCATTTTTTGTTCCAGCTGATGCAGGGAGCCCATATAAGCCAGAAGTTTCTGTTTTGCTTTCCTAACTTTAGTTCTCCATCAGCCTAATTGTTATAGTGACCTCTCTGTGCAGGCATCACAGTTTTGAGTTAAACTTCCAGGAATGGGAGTGATTTGTGCTGCACAGAGTGCTCCTGGAGGGAGAGGTTTTGTATTGAGGCATTTCTATGGCCTCTACATATTGGAGCATTCTATGGCCTCTGTTTTTACTACAACTGTAGAAATGTACCTGCTCTTTTACAATGAAGAAACTCAGACATTATTTCCTCCTTCTGTCATTTCCAGGTTTTAACTCCACATTTTCAACTGTTACCCTAGCCTCAAAATGCATCATTTTTATACTGTTAAATTTCATCCTACTTACATTGGTCCAATACTCAAAGCAATCCAGATCTGCTGGCTGCTCTTTCTCCATATTACTGATGTTCCACAAGCTTCTGACAGCACCTGTTTTGGCACCATTTATTACCAAAATTTGAACTATAAACATGTATAAGCACACAGAAGAACACTTATTTTACCTTTTCTTTTTATATTCTAGTACTTCTCTATTGCATATTACATGCCATCTGTTTTTGAGCGTTTCTTAGGTATTTTACAATTCTTGTAATCCTAGTCTTTTCCCACTCAAATAATTAATGCTATGTTAAATCTATTTGCATTGTAATTAATTCATTAATTGGTTACGTAACAATTTGACATGATGTTCATTGATAAATGTATTTTGCATTTTATCCCATTTTTAAGTGTGATGTAATTTTTTTTTCTAGGACATTTGTCCTGAAGCTTTTCACACTCTTGACATTAGCTAAATAAGGTAGCTAATTTCACCATTTCTTTGACACAAATGTTAGATTTCTCTTTTCCTAGGCTAGTCTAGTCTCTGTTATATCTTACTTTTTATCTTCCATTTATCAGAGCCCTAAAACACAGGGTTGCTTCATCACACTGATGTTCAGTGTTTTTTGGATGGGACAGGTCTCTCAGTAGTGAAATTGGTCATTAGTCTGTCATGTTTCTGTTACTTCTGTAATATCCAGTCTATTCCCTACACTATTATTTCATTCTGTTTCCCAAGATTATTTATTTAGTGCACGAATATGTTAATTGTGCCAAACTAGCCATTCATTGTGTTTTAGCTGAATTAGTTCCCACACATCATCAGTCTGTTTTTCTTCCCTGCTTCCCATCCTCCTATATTCTGTTAAGTTTTGGGTCTTGCTGTGATACTTCCCAGTGACTACCTACTGATTTTATCCTCCCTCTTATACTTGTGAAGCGGCATGAGGCTTCAAAGTATTAGGGTGATTTGTGGTGTTGTTATTGTTGTTGAGGTTTGTAGTTGGTTTTGTGTGTGTGTGTGGTTGGTTTTTGTTTTGTTTTAATATTGCTTTCAGTAGATGTCATTTTTCAAGTCCTGTATTGGGATTTAATGCAGTTGACTGAGTTTGGGACAAATGTACCTGATTCACACATTCTGCTTGATAACTGTTAATGGCAAAGGTTATTTCTTGGACAATATGGAATTCCTGGCATTTGTGCAAAAAGGTTATCGGTATTCTTGAATCCCTTAACAGTGGTTGAGGTTAAGCTTTTCCTTTCCACATCCAGGAATTTAAAAATTATCAAGTGCTTTGTCAGCATAATGTATTTCTCACAAGTCAGGCTTTGATGCCCATGCAGACTTCTGACTGTGCATGAATCTAGAGTTTGGAGCAGCGTTTGACTGTGATGGAGCTGGAAGAAGAGAGCAGGACAAGACACTTGCACTAAAGTCTTTTTGCCAGCAGTTGTCATGTTCTGCCTGTGAACCTTGAAATATGCTTTAAGAGAACAAAATGACAGTTGAGACATGATGTGGTTGAAATAGATCTCTTGATTTCTTAGGACCTATCTGCAACATTGCAATGAAACTATTTAAAACAACAGAGGGACTTCAAAAATCCAAAGGGCTGAAATTAGGGTAGGGTTGAAATTAGATTAAAAGTAGTCTGTTGTGCTGAAATCTCCCTCTGTGATCAAGCAGCAGGGAAGATGATGAGGATTTAGGCCTCAGGAAAAGTCATCTAATTGCTGATTACCACCAATTACTTTCCCAAATTCCTTTCCTCAGCTACTGGAATAGTAGAATACTGGAACTATATTTATCAGCCAGCTGTCCAGGGAGATTGCTGTGTAGAAGTTGGCTGGAACTCTCAAACCCTGGATCTGAGTGGTTCTATGGGTATTGTAAATATCACAGCTGAGATGCTGCACTCCTTAATGCCAGTATAAGTTTTGTTAATGATTTGCTAAGGTCAGGATTCTCCTTGTACTTACATATGTGTTGGACTTTCTTTTAGTGGTATTCTGAGGGTGGGAAAGAATTTGATTGTTTATCTAAAATGGTGCTGAATAGCTCTCAGACTGATCCAGTGCTTCATCTGGATTCACTTTCATAAGAAACAATGTGGAACAAAACTCGTGCTTTTTTTTTTTTTTTAATTGAAATCAGAAGTCTTAAAAGCCCTCCTATTTTTCTGATTCGTATGAGGGAAGGGCTGGCAACTGCATGTTTTCTCAATTGAAGCAAGTTATCAGATTTTGAATATGCTACAATATATCAGGACTGCTCTGGGTAATAATGCAGTCATTATCAAAGGTATGCTGCAAGGCATCATGGACTGACATTTTCAAATCACCGTGTAAATCTGCCTGACACAGCTTTAAAAGAAATAAAACAAGACTGAAAGCTCCAGTGTTTAGTCTAAAAACACACATGGCCATGGTTGCTGTTTTAGCCTATGTGGGCTAACTGTGGAAGCCTTTTGTCAGCCCTCTAGCCTACTGAGTGGTGTCAGCTTGATTTGTGTGTTAATTTGCTGACTTTTTGGTTTGATGCTTTCCATTAAAATTCACATAAAAAGCCCGTGTGTTTTCGCTTTATTTAGCAGCTTTCCCAAATCTAAACGCTCTTCCAAAGACTGCCCTTGATATCACTGAAACTAAGAGGAAGAGCTTTCAACATTTATTCACTGTTGGAATAATTTATTTGCCATTTATATGATACTGAAAGGATGAAGGCAGATGGGGAGCCTTGTTAAGTGATGATGTAACCAAACACAGAGAAGAAACACAGTGGCTTTTACAAGATTTTTTTCCTTTATGGAAAAATTCTGACTGAAATGATCAGTGTTGTAAGCTATGACCCAGTTAGCATCAGGACACCCTCATGTCTCCCTGGCACCAAAGACTGTCCTATTTAAGTTAAAGGATCCTTCTCACTCTGTCTCATATATCCCTGCTTTTTAGGTCTGGTTTGCTTGAGGAAGATGACTTGTTACTGGCAGATGCTTCCAGGAACCAGCCCTGGGCTGAGTCACAATCCAGACTTGCAACTAGGATTGTGTTTTGACACCGTTTTTGCCTGCCTGTTGATGGCATGTGTAATTGCCATCTGGGGTGATTTTCTTGAGATAGATGAGCTGCCTTCCTTCCTGAAAGAGATCCCTTCTAAAATAGAAATTGCTTGAGCAGTTTGGCTGGCATTTTAATGTTGGATGGAACAACAGCTAATCCTGTAGTGTTCATCAGACCCAAATGGTGCCCCTCATGCTCTTCTAATAAGAAGAGAGCTACAGGACTGTGTATGGGCATTGGGGTGTTTATTTTCAAACAGCTGGTGAAATCATGCTGTGGTTACTGCATGTCAGAAACTGAAGGGTCACACCTTGGAAGTGTCCTTTCCAAGAAGAGCTCCAGAAATAAGTTCCTTGTGTCACTAACATTGTATATGTTTCTTGAGTCAAGACTAATCAAAAAATGTGCCCTCAGGAAGTGGTGAGAAGATTTGAATTTGCTGTAAGGTAAAAAGCTCACAAATTCCCATTGGACTTCTGGTAAAAACAGAAAGATTGTTTAGAAGTAGTCATCAAATATTATTTCCCTAGCTGAAATGAATGTCCCTCTTTGTCTGAAAACAAAAATATTACCCTTTATGTCACCATCTGTTGTACATTGTTAAAAACCTGCCATATTACATACCTCCAGGCACAATTCATGGGTGATGTAAGTCTTTGTCCTAACCTGTTGCTGCAGCTGAAACTCCCAGTGATTGCAGCAAAGCTAAGATCAGGCCCATAGTGGAGAGGTCTCTAAAGTTCTGCATAACCTTTTCACTCTAATTTAAAAAATTCAGTTTTGCATTTGTCTCCACTGAATGCTGTGTTCTGTTTTCCTTTCTACAGGCAGAGTCACCCCAGAACAGCTCAGCTCATACATTCAGCTTTTCCGAAACAATCTCAAAGCTTTGGAGAACCACTGTGGTCTTCTACAGCTTGTGCTGGCCACAGTCCAGACTTTGAAACACCCCCAGACTTCCAAATGGGACAATTTCCTTGCCTTTGAGCGATTACTTCTGCAGGTACACATTATGTTTAATGGTTTGATTTTCCATTGCATTCTGTAGCTTGTATTTGTTCATGAAGAAATGCATTGGGATGTCTTGCTAAGGAGCTATTCCTTATTACCAAATGGATAAAAAGAATGGGAACCTACATATTTATTGTTTTATAGCTGTGTCTAAGAAATTATTTAAACAAAAGAGTAGGTATTAAAGGTGAAGCACATAAGTAATCTGAATTGGGTGACAGTTTTACATTTATATGAAGTTTCAAGAAGATACAACTTCTGACATTGCCTAGGATTTTTGTTATCATTATCATTATTATCATTATTATCATCGTTTGTGAGGTAACGTGCCGAATCAAATGCAGAGAGGAGTTTGTTACTATGTAAGTGTAAAACTTGTGTAATTTTCTGAGTTGGAAATCCATGCACCAAGAGAGTGAGGTTTCTCTTTCTCAAAACTGTCATCTACCCTCAGTTGTTCCCACCACCACATTTTTTATGGCATCCTGTTTGTGACCACAGTATTATTTACATACCATTTTCTATCACATTTGGATTGCTCTCAGGAAATTAAGAGTTAGTGATATTTTGAACTTTATCCTACTAACCTTTGGAGATGTACCAAACAAAGGAGGAGCTTTTTCTAAGAACCTAGTAAAGCTAATTTCTGCTGAAGTTCACAGAAAGCTTAAAACATTTCTTCCTGTACTTTTTATTGTTTTAACCATCTTCTGAAACCCTAGCAAAAGGCATGTCTTGATGAGCAAGCTCCTAATTAAGTTAATGAGTCAGACTTAAATGAGTGAAAACGAGATACCTCTGTAAAAATCAGGTGTCTGGAACAACCAACCAATTTGATTCTCCTCATGATCTCTGGCAGCAGGGTACAGTCACTGGTCCTTCAAGAAGAATATGCCCATACTTCATAGTTTTGTAGTCAATGGCTTCCTGCAAGGTCTGGAAAGCAAAAAACTACAAAACTTATATAATAGCAAGCTCTTATCTAAGTTCATTTTCAAAATTATTGTCTCTTGGTAAGGCTGAAATATTTTTGAGTATCATAGGCAACTTCCTTTCTCTATTAAAAAAAAAAAAGAAAAATCCACACCTTAGGTAAAAAACTAATTCTAGCCATTCTTTAGTTTTTCTGTAGAGGATGGGACTGATAGCCCATTGTCCCCTCTTCTCTTCCACAGTGAGTCATGTCACATAGCTCTTCTCAGAGGCTGGCTAAGTTCCATCTTAAAACCAGTTCAACTTTAGAATTAAAATAAAGCTGCAAGCTCAGCATAGTTTTCACAACAACAGACAGCTGCCTATATAAAAGCCATGCAGTAATAGAGCAGGGAATGGGAAAACAGAGGTAAGGAACAACCAAACTATATGTTTAATGAAAAAGAAATGTTTAACAAGCACTCTCATAATCATAGGTGGCTTTGGATTATACCCTCTGCCTTCCACCCATCATATTAAGGTAAACTGTGTTAGCCAAAGCAAACTTTTTAGGCTAACATTTGTAACTGTTCCTTAAGCACATACTTGTTTTCAGTAGTTCAAACAACAGTTATTTTGAATTATATTGACTCTATTTTGAAGACAAAATCTGACAAGCATTATCTGCTCTGAGTGCGTGGCCTGTCGTTGAGCTGTTGACAGGGGTTTGTCGGGAGAGCAAAGTGTTGAGACCTAGAAGACATTAGAGATATTTTTATTAAAAAAAAATCAACCAGGACATTACTTTGTGAATGGTTGGTACATAGCACACTGCACTAAATTTGGTGTTGTGGTATTTTGTTTCAGCATTACTACTGAGAAATTCTTTAGCATATTTGTTATGTTTCATATAGTTTAAAATAATAAATCTTAAAGAATCATCAATAAGAAGTACTTGTTTTTCCATGAAAGTAGTATTGTTTCTATTGTATATTGGAACAACATGGAAGACAACTGTTTGTAAAAGATGTACTGGGACTAATATTGTTAGATTCTGACAATGTAGGAGTTCTAGATTTTCTGCTGATGGATGCATGGCAGACTCCAGCTGATGCTAAAAGAGATAATGCAGTAAAAACAGTTGATGTTAGAATCTCAGATTTCCCAAAAAAAAAAAAAAAATCTGCACAGTGTTGGAATTTCTATCATTACTGGATGTCTCTGATGGCTCTCATGATTCTCTGCTTAGTCTACTTCATGCTTTTCATTAAAAAACACATTGTTAATAAGAAACTTTCAGTCTAACTATTACACTGAGTAACCTTTTTGTTTTTTTCTTTTTCTCTCTACTCCTTGATTTACCCTTTTCAATTGCAAGTACTCAGTTCAAAAAATGGTCTGCTAGTGGTCAAAACAACCCACTTCTACTATTTTGTCATAACTAAAATCTCTACATTTTTCAGACTTATGTTGGCTCATTAAGTTTTTTACTTCTGCAAGGAAGTTTGGTTTTGACTGAAGGTCTGCTAAAAGTGTAGCTGCATACTTAGCATGGTGTTTTTCTCTCCTTAACTGGGATGGATGAATAGTTTGGGACTGAAATTGGATTTCAATGGAATCATGGTGTTGACCTCAAAGGAAAGAGGATCATGATCTAAGAGTAATGCATCAAAATGATTCATTTTGTCAATCACAAGTTTTCTCTGTGTTCTACTGCTCTACCTCTGCACATGATAGAGCTTTCACTACTGAGGAGTTTTAAATGCTGTGTGAATTGAAACAGTTTGTCCTATTTGCCAAGGAGATATCCTACCCCATTGTATTTTTCTTCTCTTGAGATCCTCTTTCTATTTTTTCTCATTCTGACCATCTGTAAAACTGATAAATGGAAAAGGGAGCAGAGACCAAATGCTGCACCACACAGCCTGTAACTCTCCAGTATTCCTCATGTGACTGCCTTGTTTTCTTGCAACTGAAGATTTAATATTTAGGGAGGTAACAAAGTAAGAAAGAGTGTTGCCACTCCATACATTTTAGCTATATTCCCTGTTCCTCTAAAATGTCTGTCTTTATTGCAGGCTTATTAAGCAGTATGGGCCCATGAAATACAAAAGCACAGGAGGAGATCTCTCCAGAGTAAACAAAATGTGACACCGTGAGAGAAAAAAATTTGCTGTTTTTAACATATACTATTCATATCTTTACTGAGCAGGGATTTCTGCCTCCAAATTCAATTTAAAACTACCCAGCAGATAGTGTGAAGAGGACCATAAATGTGCCCCAAGGGAAAGTGTTTTTCCTCTTTGAATGGCACTACTCTAAAATTGCCGAGGTTGGGTGCTGCCTCTTAGAATTTGCTGAATCCTTCTGGCATAATTTATTCTCAAGATTTAAGAGTAAATTACTTGTCATACTGAGTAGAAGTCTATTTCATTAATATCCCCACCATTGAAATTCCACGATTATGGTTTTTTTCAGTTACCTTTCCCAAAAGAGGAAGCTATCTTTCTTCTTTAGGATGAGGACATTCTCTTCTTTTTTAAGATGTCTGGGGTAAACTTCCTTCTAAAACTGCAAATATACCAGCATTGTTGTCTTAGAATAGCTGGATTGACAAAAATAAGGGTATCTGAAAGATTATTAAATTTATTGTTATTATAGTGTTGGAGAGGGAAATCTTGCTTCTTGAGATTTTTTGTGCCACAGGCTTTTTGCACCTCCTGTCCAATATTTCACAATTTCCTGGGAAATCAGACAGCTTCAGCATTGATGTAAAAACCATGATGGTACCATTGGATCTCAGAACTGTCAAAATTTTGTTTTGTGATGCTGATTAATGTCACATAATCTCAAGAGTAACTTGAATTAAATTCATAATAAAGAATTCTATAAAAACCCACAAACCAAACAAATTCACAAAATCAATCCATAACCAAAGATCGTTAACACATTCACAGTTTCATCCTATAGATCAGTGGATATAACTACCTTTATGATGCCTATCTGACTTAAAGTCCTTTCAGCTACTATAAAAAAGAGAACATTAATATTTTAGTAAAAGCAACTGGAATTTTTAGTCACTCCTGGTAGTAATACAAGTAAGTCAAATACTTTGGTGGTGGAAGCTGTATACATAAAATTAGGTGGAGAACTCTTGACAGTATAGTATTTTCATGTTTAAAATTCCAAGTACTAATTAGTACTAATTTGGTGCTGTAAAATTTGTCAGAATACAGATTTTATTGTTGTCCTTGGTGTCTTGAGAAACAGAAAGTATAAACATGTTTTTAAGGAAACAGAGACTTAATGCCAGATGTGATTCCAATGTTTTTATTTTCCTTTTGGCAGAAAGTGGTTATGAGTTTCATCAATGACATCATTCTCTTATGAATATTAGTGTTCAAACTCAGAAAAAAAAAAGAAGTGGAAAAATCTCAATACTGCTGAGTATTTTATATTGTAGTTAATGTTTCAGTAGCAAGATCTAGTAGCTGGGGTGTTACTAACCACGTCATCCTGTGCTGTGATTCTTTACCATTTTTACAAATGTAAGGTACACGACTCATTACTTTATCAAGGGTGACATTATTATTTATTTGCACATAATAGGTTAGGCATTCCTCACACACACATACCTGCACATAATTGTTTGCCAATACATTTGAGAACTCTTAAGAGAGCTTACAAATTTTCCATGCCTAGAACTCAATGTAGTTTTCAGACTGCTCAGCTTTCTACAGGATACAGTAGTTACTAGGTAAATTTATTGGCTCTAAACTGGTGTAAATCAAGAGCTTAAGCATGGGCTTCAGTCTGCTGAAGCAAGCAGTTTACTAGAAAGTGAGAAAATAGAAAAGCTTTTGTAGTACTTGCTCTTGCTCTGCAAGAATAATTCATAGGTCAGCTATTGAGAGACCTTCACTTCCACATAGACTAGATTAAGATCAGTGACATTCCTTGTTATTATTTATATTGCTTATTCTATGCGTAATTTATAATTACATAACTCAGCTCAGTGCAATAAATTATCTTTTTGGTGGCCTACAATGTTGATCAGTTAATCTTTTCAGAAGAGATATTGCAATAGTGTTTGGAAAGAAGACCCATAGTGTTAGCTGCCCACAATTAGAGATTTTACATTTTAAAAATAAATCTTGAAATTAGCTCAGTTACTTTTCAACATAAAGCTACATATGGAATGAATTGTCTTGGTGGGAGTCTTGCATGATCCAATGGTGATTGCAAAGGTCATCCTCTGGAATTTGGTATCTTTTGGATGAGATTGCAGTTTGGATACTGATACACATTCTGTCTTACCCAACTAAACAATCAAATGTAATTTGTTAATGAAGTGAAAACAGTAATGTATCAATTACTTAAGCTTCCAAATGATTTACTGTTAGTTCTTATTTAGCTGTCTGTGTGATGGACTTGCTCCATTTACACTGTAGTCAACTCCATTACAAGTAAACCCATTTGTATGTGTGTATATATACCTGTATAAATTATTTTCTTGTATATATATAATTCTTCTAGTTAAAATAATTTCCTGTATGTAGAATGCTCTTGCTCAGGCTACTTTGAAAGTACAAAATAAAATACAGGTAAGGATTGTTTTAACATTAAATAAATACTTCGAGAGTAATCAGAAGCTGTCTTTATTGACAGTTTATTAATCGGTTGAAAGAAAACTATTTGAAGCTTTTCTAACTCTGGCTGACAAGAGGTTAAAATACTTTAAGTGTGGTTATCATATCACATGGGAATTAAGAATATTTTTCAGTATTCTTGTCAAAGAAATGTGTTTGCATTTGGTCTGAAAATTGCCAAGTATTGCCATTATGGCTCTCATTTAAAACACAAAGATGTCCCTCTCTCACTCTGTGAAAGGGCTAATATTTTGTATCCAGACACAGGTCACCTAGAACCACTAAATGAAGAAATGGCTTTCTTAAGTGTACAAATGTCAACATCTGTAAAACTTTTAAAGCCTTGTGGGAAGAGGCTAAACATATTAAGTCAATTGGAACTGTTAAATTAATGTTCTGTGTACAAAACCAAAATACTTATTGTAAAATAAAAGAATCCCAATATATAAATTATTGTAATAGGAGCCAGCTTTTCAGGGGGGAAAGCAGAAAACCACTATCAACCCCTCTAGAGAAATGCACTTTCTCTTGTTAGAGGTTTAAGCAATTAATACCTTTTACTTGGCAGTTTTTTTAGATAACATGTTGTGATTACATGGCAGCTGCTATCTGGTTAAGCCACACTGCAGAAGGGCAGCATTACTCTCAGTGTCATATAAACACTCACCACCAGTGAAACCCAGAGTCCTTCCCCTGTCCTGGGAATCCCTGTGCGGAGCTAGGGCCCTGCATGTCACTTGCCGTTCTTTCTCCTCTGTGGCTTTTCTCCTTAAAATGTAACATTAGCTCCTTACTTTCTGTAAGAGTTAATATTTACTGTGCCAAAAGGTGGGTGCCCTCAGTCCCTGCCAGTGTATGTAGAGGAGTAGTGAGGAGACACGGTATTAACAATATTGAATAAATCATCATTTATTCTTACACTGACAATTGTGCTCCAAGAGGCAAAGCTTCTGTTGCATTTCTTTGCTCTACACAGTGCTCCAGTGATAAGAGTTGCCTACTACCTGGTTTCCTTTAGATGCAGGATCTGGTTTCCAGTGTCTGCTTCTTAAGGAGATTGGTACCACCCTCACAAAAAAAAAAAAAAAAAGCTCTTGCTTCTTTATGGTTTTGCTTGCACAGGACAGGCTGAGTCATACATGAAATGTGTTTTAAAAAGCACTTTTCCTACATGGCAATTGTCCCCAATAGACTGGACAAATGTCATGGCTCATTAACCCACAGAAAAACGGCATGCATTATTTTGGATCCAACAAAGTGGAGGAGTAGACAACTCTTGGCCGCAGCATCTTTTATATTGGAAGGCAGGGACTTGTAAGCAATGCCTTTTTAGATGTGGCTTCTGTGGTCACAGGTAAGCAGTGTAAGACTGCAGATTTCTTTAGTTCATGTTTTTGCTTCTTAACCACAGAAATCCCATTAGCAATGCCCATTCATCAGCCTCCTGATGGACAAGTTAATTGTCAAAGTTTTGCTAAGTACCGAATCAAGTGTGTTTTTGTGGTGTTAAGTCTCTGCTAATAAACTCATCAATTTGATGTTAATTGAGTGTTACTGGCAGGCAAAGTCATATATGAATAGAGATGGGGAAGTAGACAGCTCCATTTGTATTCTAGCATTTTATTTTGTATCAATTTCATTCATTATGCTACTCATAGTTATTTGATAAAAATACTTGTTTGGTGTAAATTTTTTTAATGCTTTCAGTCAAAATGGTTCACTCACCTTGTCATAGGCTAAGTTAGAAAGGCAAGGGGTTTATTTTGAAATGATATGTAGGATTTCTAAGCTAATAATTGTAATTGGATATTACCCTCTTTTTAGAGCCAGACTGTGTTTACCTTTAGATTCTTTTTGCTTTCATACTGTAGTCTTTAAGGAAATAAGCATTGCCTTATTTTTACAGCCCCTGTGTCCTCCCTCCCAACACATGCTCTTGTAATAATAATGAAGTCAACACCACAAAGCACAGTGTATAGTGAGAGCTTTATTCATAGGAACTGCTTATCATTGTGTGTCTTAGCTCCAAGGCAGTAATCACCTATCAAATCTCTTATCTGCAAACCCATTTGGTAGTGCCAGCACTGTATGTATTGGTTTGAGTGTGATTATATTAGTCTGTCAGTTTGGTTTTCCTTCCTTTGGAGGATATACTTGATTATTTTCTACAGACTAGCAAGGCGAAAGCAGAGAAACAACACAGTTGAAGACTAGTGAAAACTTTACTGTGGGCAATATCTAAAATTAACAGTGGGGCTGCCACTGTTTATCTCCCCACCTTAATGAGTTATATTTACTTTCAACAGGCCACCCACTCTTCCTTGGATCAGATATTTCTAAGCACATGGAGCATGCATAGACATAGAGGTGCACTTACTTGCAGTAGGAAAACATGTATATTCTTTAATTTGATTTTGCTTATTTGATGGAAAACAAGGCGGTGTTAATTTTCTGAGCTTTCAGGCCAGCTGAGATCAGGGTGGTCTAGGACTTAACTTCTTTTCCTGATTTAAGATTTTGTCTTTTATATGGTGAAGTGGAACTGGCAGTATGTCGGAGAACTCACAGAACTCTGTTGTTTTCAGTGAAAACCCCACCCCCAAAGGAAGCTACACAAAAAGACACTAGTACATAACAGGCTGATTGTGGCTCAGTCCAGCTGTGGAGCCATGGTAGATTTTTGTTCATTATAAATTATAACCTAATTTTTTATAGATATATAGACTTGCATGCTATTGTTTGCTCATTTCCAGCAAAGAAGGCAGGCTCAGCTCTCCCTCTCTAGGTTAGAAAAGCAAGCCATGTTTGAAAGCAGCATGTTGATATGGCCAGCAAAATACTAGTGGAATTTTACCTTTGCAGTAGGTAGTGAAGAATAATTTTTAAAATCAAATCTCTACTTGCCAGTACTTATTGCCAGGCATTGTTTTGGAGTTGACCAGTTAGGTCTACTTAAAACAGAGTTGTTGCTCTAACTCTTCCCTCTTATAGAGGTGTAGAATTTTAGAATTTAATCAAAGAGATTACTGCTATGTCTGCTCTCCCACAGGTATGTGTAACAGACAAATGACTCAACCAACTAGGTGTTTCCCACACATTCCTGAGTTTTCTTGGGAAATGAAGAGAGATTTTCCTCTAGGGATTGTCTTTCTTTAGGTTTTGTCCAGTTCACCTCTCTTCAGCTAAGTTACATTGCCATGAAGTTTCTTTAGGGACTCTCAGTCTAAAAAGATGCCTCTTCAGAAGCCTCCCTATTTCACCCCATGGCACCATATTTGAACAGAAGAACATTAAAGTCAGCATACCATAGACCTTGAAAAAAGTGGATTTATGCTCAAAGTGCCTGCTGACTCCGATGTTCCTGGCTTGGTGCAGGGCAGTGTAAAGGCTGATAAAATACACACTGGTGTAATAAGCCTGCTTGATTCTCATTTGGATCCCACCTACCCCCAAAAAGCAGAAGGAAGTATTTTCTCCATACCTAGAAATTACTTGCATTTCCTTATTCTGAAGCTTCTGTAGCATTGTAGTTTCTGTGTTTACTCCTTTGTGTGTTTAATAAGAATTCTTTGTTAAATAAAAATGTGGTAGGCATAGGAGAAAAAATTAAATTTCCTTCTGGATGTCCCCCCTGCACCACCTCATCCCAGATTGTTTTCCTTTGTGTGCCTTTAAAACAAATAGCATATGGTTCTGCGAGTGTTCCTGTAATTTAAAGTAGTGGTGTTGCCTGCAGAAATGAAGGGTACTTCATTTCATAAAACTTGTATGGTATTTTCTAATGAAATATGACAGCCCATTTGTGCAGCTGTGTCTAATAAGGCATGAATACATTTAAGTGCTGTTTACGTCCTCACACTGTTTGTTTGAAGTACAGAAATGCTGTACAGTCACATTAAGCAATTCAGTATAGAAATCTAACTTGGACTGACTATTGATGGGAAGTATTTCATGATCCTGTAGCAGGTTAAAACATATGGTTGTAGTTACAATAAATAAATTACTTGGTCCATAAACCATTGCCATTCAGCACAACTGTCAGGTTGATGTAGGTTTATTCTTCAGGAAAATAAAATGTAGATAACAGATAAGTAATAAATTATAATCTGAGTCTCTGGGGAAGGGAAAAGTTTCAAATTCTTTTTAACGAGGGCACTTGGAAGAGAGGAGGAAAAGGTAACGTGCCAGAGATGAGAAACTCTCCAAACATGACTTAATTCTATTCATCAGTTTTTCTTCTAGTATTTCTTCCCTACCCATCCTCAAGTCTAGGGAAAATGAAATTGCTACTAAGCCGTAGGCAGCAAAGGATTCAGGCACTGTCATAGTTGCATCTGATTTACCCTTGAATAGTACTGTTGCCTGTTCTGAATGGAGCAGAAATGTTTTTCTCTGATAAAAAATAAGAAGCATTTTCTTTCAGTTTTTAAAAATTGTTTCTGGCTTTATCTGAATTTCTTAACCCAGTATTCTTCTGCAACACAGAAACAGAGATAGGACAGTTGAATTTGGGAAGATGTAGATACTGTATTAAGATAACTATTCATAGCTGTAGATAGTAAATGTATCTGCTCAGAATATTGTTTTCCAGTAACAGTATCAGAGTGTGGTTAACATAAAGGATCCCTGAGGAAGACTGGCACAGATCCTCAACTGCCTTTTTATTAACATATAATTTAATTATGGCTTTGGTGTCCCTGGTGACCAGGCTCTCACTGGCATTATTTTTTTTACATTCTGTTTGGTTTTGAAAGTATATTTTTAAAAATCATTCAGTCTTACATCTGTTTTAACAGATATGGTTATGAAAAAACTCTGCAAGTTTCTGCTTACATCACAAACAATGAATATTTAAAAAGCTTAAATTCTTGGTATCATGTAACACTATTTAAAGTTCATTATCTCTACTGCACAGTAGCCTCAGCTGGGCATAATTCTTCTGATTGTAACTATATGATACATAGGAATATATTTCAAAATATATGTTCTTGTACCAAAAAAAAAAAAAAAAAAAAAAAAAAAAAAGGTGGAAATCTCTTAGCTTTCTCACTTAATTTGATTATTCTGCCTCTGTCTGTGTAGGTTTTTCCCCAGACTATAAGTGTATTTTCTGACCAGGTCATTTAATTTCTGGAATTCCACAAAAAAATACTCAGTGTTCAAGGAGTCAGTACACAACATTCAAGTACTCTGAATTTCATAGCTCTGGAGAGCCTCTAGAACAATTCAGTTAGCACCCTCTATGTCCCCGTATCTACTGCTTCTCCAGGCTTGTCCTCGTGAGACCTTGGCTTTTGCCGTAGTTGTTGGAAAATTGTGCTTTTTCTCTGTCCTGTAGAAGACAAAGCTATTTGAGAAGCTACCTACTGTAGGAGAGAAATGGTTCACAGCATCTTCTCATTGCATCTACAGAGATGACAGCAGATGCACATGGGCACATGGTGCTGCTGCTGCAAGGGAGTCACTCACTGGCATAGGCCAGGTCTGGCTTTGTCTACGTGCTGGTTGAGTTTCGTCTGCTTGTTCACTGCAGAGAAGGGGTTGAATATACTGAAGACATATGTGCCCACATTTCATTTGTGGGGGTCTGACTGCAAGCATTGGCAACAAATGTATAGATTGGGAAGCCACCGCGTGTTTTAGGGGAAGTCTGTTAACAGCTTGCAAAAATTCAGTGGTTTGCTTTGGGTTCTGATTTCATCCAATTTTTGAGCTACATGGAATGAATTTTTTTCTCTTTATGAATTCACCCATGTAAGACTATTGGTTTCAAACATCAGCATCTGCAAATGGTTTTGTTGCCTCTGTAAAATTAATTGTTTCCTAGCCTATCACTGTGCGCATATATGTTTTATCCATAACCTGAGCAAGATCTCCTCCAGAAATGATCACTAGCAGAAAATGAATTGTTTCTTTAGTATCTGATGGGTAGACTTAGAGTAGTAAAGATAAGCATAGAGTGGTGTGCCTCTTCTCATGATGTTTCCTTTCTGTAAGTCAAAAGAGGAGACACAGTTTTAAGACATCACTGAGGTACCCTTGCCTGGCACTAGTTTTCTTATCCTTTTCCTGCACATGTTGTTCATAGGAGTTTTATTTTCATAAAATACAAAGAGGCAGAGGAAAACTTTAAGTCTTTTAAAATCTTTTAAATCTAAATTTTAATTGTTTCAGTAAGTAATGGCACAGGAATGGAGTTTCTTTACGTAAAAATACAAAAGCTAGATGCTGTCTCACACAGGGAGAAACATATTTCAAGCAGATGGGCTTTCAAATGAGGATGGAAACAGCAACTCATGGATGACCAGGTGCCCAGTTTTTCTGTCCTGAAGAGCTAAAAATAATTTACATATTTTTGTTTTTAAAACATTTGCATGTCATCTTGGTGTGATTACTGGCACATGTTGTATTGATTCAACTTTATTGTCACATTATTCTTTCACATTCAAGGGTCACATGTGCTCCACATCTGGTGAACATTGAAAAGCCTTTTGAAAAGCATCACCATGTTTTTGTTCTTAGAAATGCTTATGACAAATATCACACTCCTGCATCTGCTTCTGCTATTGGTTGCAAACAGGATGCACTAGGCTGTGCCTACTGTCCAGTTACAAAACCACCAATGATAACATAATACATTTCCTGTTAACTGAAGTGATTAACTGCTTGGCTATTGGTCCTTGTTCTTTGCGCTAGAATGACTGATAGGAATGAACTTTTTTATAGTTATTCATGCTAAAATATACTCTTGCTTTTGAGGAGAGCATGCTTTAAAAACCACTAGCATAGTATTTAATGTCAGAAGTCTCCAAGAAACTACTACTTAAAACATTCTGGAAAATGTTGAATGTTTTCCAACAGATCTGCCGGTGCAGTTCTGGTTTGGTACATTGCTCAGTGCATTTTGGAGTGTGACTGCATGACTATTTAGAACACTTCATGACAATGCTGTTGCATTGATGTATTGAACATCTGATGGTGTGAAGTATGCTCATTGTGAATTCCATCTGTTTAGAATATACATTTCCCTGTACCAAACCAGTTGCATGCAAAGAAGACTGCAGTGTGCTTTTCGCACATTATTTATTATGTAGGGCAAAGTTAGACATCATGATTAGCATCTTCTTGCATTTCACCCTTAGGTGCATATTATATAAAATCTCATTTGGAGATGCCTAAACACAAACTCAAACCTGAAACATGTTTAGTTGGGCTTAGAATGAAGGAGAAAATATTCTCTTGACTCAATAATGACCTTCATTTCTCTTTTGGGACTTGACTTCTGACACAGAGCGAAGGCCAAAATAAAACCCAGACTGAATGAGGGCCCTGACTTAAACCTGCTTTTAATTAAGCCTTGTAAAGAAGCTTTTCTGCAAAAATTCTCAGGTTGAAGAGTTCATGCAAAAAAAAACTCCCTGTGGCTTATGAACAGCCAAAGTGGGGACATTCAAATATACATTTTTGAATAGTTTAATTCAGAAAAAAAATCAAGGGAGAAAGTCCATATTATTTATTTAATGCAGTTTTTTATCAGATCACTCCTTCTCCAGTTATTTTCTTTTTTCATTGTTCTGTGTGTTTCAGTTAAAACTTAATGCTGCTGCAAGATGCTTTGATATGAACAAATATGAAAATGAAATTGTTTTGGTTTCCCTTTTTCCTAATTGCACATAAATCTGGCCCAGTTCAGCTGGACACAGTTACAGCGCATTAGACATGTAATACACATTTCAAATCAGAATCCTTGTGCCAAGGCAAAGGTCAAAGTAATTTTCTTGTTTGTTTGTTTTTAAAGGGATTAAATAAATGTAGTTTTACCACAAGAAACCTGACAGCGTCCATTGCTCACTTACGGCTTTGAAGTCCACATTTTAATGGGAGAGGACAATCCTGTCTGGATCAGTAGCAGGGATAATTTCAGAAGTAAAGGCTGTGTGTTTTCTGTGCAAAATAATGCTCTTTGTGCAAGATGTCTGCTAGATCACTTACACTATCAACCCCAGACAAGAGCTTATACCACATTAAAATAAAGCTGTGGCTTCAGTGACAGGCTGTAAACAAAAAGGGTGGGATACAGTTAATGGCAGTAGTGTAGTGCTAAAGAAAAATAAATAATTCCCTTTTACTTGCAACTGGCAAATGCCCAAATGCTGAAACATCATCAATCATCCTTGATGACTAGATGAGATCATAAACTGAATGAGGAAAAATAAATTTGAATTTAACTTAAATTGTGATTGGCACAGTAAAAATTAACTTTCACCCTAAAAAATGTTTTTTTCTTCCAAAGCATTTCTAATTGCCGCCCTTCCCAACTTTTCCCCACCCATTGCAGAAGTTCCAAGTGCTCCTCACTGTTGGTAATGTCAGCTTTCCATGGTCTGTTTCAGCATGTGCTTTTAGGGTTTTTTTTGTTGAGAAGCAAGCTGCTTTTGCATTTCTTCCAAAAAAAATCTTAAGTGTAGTCTTCATATAAATACTGAACATCATGTTATTCATAACCTCATAATTCACCAGTCTAGCAGCTGAATAATGTAGCAGGCATAGAGGACTGAGAAGCAAATGATAATATACAGACCAGGAGAGTCATTCTGACACAAAAATGTTGGGGAAAAAATTCCTGAGAAAACTACACTGAGTTTCTTTTTCAGTTCTTCACATATTACAGTTTATTATGAACAAAATACACACTCTAGGGAACAGTTATGTAGTGTCAGGAAAATTGACTTGATATTTTAATTTTTACAGCTGTTTGTGTTTTGCACCGTGATTTTTTTAAAAGTGTCTATATCATATCCCTGCAGAGAGTTGTTCTTCACGAGTAGATAGCTTTAAATATAAGAGTTAAGTTCTGGAAAGTTTGAGACCTGGTAGAAATATTCCACCAATAGTATGAAGTCCTGACATTGTGAAGTCAGCTTTGAAGCTGGCAGACTACAACATTATTTAAAAAATAATGCAGTGTATCACAAATATTGCAGTCAGGCAATGATCATTACTGATTATTTGAAAAACATCAGATGTGTCTGGAAGAACTGGTTTGACACTGATTTTGATAAGCAATAAGCAAGGAAATGTTGTAGTTTTAGACCATTGGTTTAAAGGCAGTGTTACATCCTGGCTATTCATGGCACATACCAAGTAAATTGAGAATATCAATCTGGTTCTTAGGGGTCTAATTGATGCCAAATTGGCAGAGATGGAGTAGTATGGGAGCACAGGTTCCTGAGCTTTTGCATATTTCCTTATCAGTTGTGTAGATAAGGTCTTTTGCTTCACCATGCTGTCAATCTGGTCTTTGGTCTAAGATGAAAACATTGAATTTAATTATGTAGCATGGGCTTGGCTTCAGCTCTCCCCTGTAATATCAGATGTGTAAAGGGAACCTCTGATGGTAATTAGTGTGTATTACTTGTGAGTGTTGGGAACAAACTATGTGAGCAATCTTTTCAATAGATACACTGAGAGATTGTTTTTTTCCTCCTTAATTAAAAAAAAGGCATAAATGCTGACTTAGAATAGCTCTGATTATGTTGTGAGATCAGTCATGCTGCTTGTTTATTTATTTGCATAATAAGATCTGGGGGAAATCTATTCTAGACTGAGTTAAATTTCTGCCAGCATATGATGATGCCACGTTATTTTATGTGGAGAGAACTGTAAACTGAGAACTTGTGATTTTGGAGGAATGTCTTTCGAAGGCTTGCTGCTCATTGCAGTTGGAGGGATGCAGCCAAAATAGTATTTTAACTTTTTTTTTCTCCTGTTATACATATCAGGTTTTTTGTCTGTGTTGGCAGGAGGCTCAGTTTGTGGATAGATGTTTATCCTTTTGTACATGATCATGTTCATGTAATCATTCTTGCCAGAAAGTGGAAACATAAGTACAGAAGGTTTTGAGACACCCAGAGTAACTTTTATGGACATGGAAGATTTAATAGTAGTCAGTAGGGCATCTCAGTGGCCAGTGTAGGAGCATTTGGATGTGAGAACTGTGGGCTTTGTGGCAGTGCTGTGCTGTTGTCAGGAGAGGAAAACACAACTGCCATGCACTAGGGCCACATGGCCCTTCTAGGGTCACAGTGTTTTTTGAAAGGACCAATAGTAAAGGTTAATTGTAACACACTGTTCTGGAGTATTTTGTTTCAATTTTGCTTTACTGAAGTTACCACATACATTCCTTAAGTGGTTTGATAAAGGCATTTAATAACCTTGTCTTCTCAATTCATGGTGTAGTTACATGAGATAGGTGGCTAGTGAAACATGTGACTTAATTCAAGACTGAGAACTGGTGGAGTGGTTCTTTATGTCCAATTCTCAGTTATTTTGCAGTTGGCTCAGTGTTTGCTAGCCTGTGCTGAAAAGAACAGCTGAGAAAAGATGGTTGCACTGGTTCCAAGGAGAACTTCTATCAGCTGAAAGCTGAGTCAGCTCTTGCAAAGCCCATTTATACCTCAGTCTCAGGATCAAGAGTGAGTTTGGAACATCCCAGGACTCCTAACATTTTTTCAAATTAAGAAATTTTACCCATAGTTTTGCCATTAGCAAAGTTGCCTTTGCTATGTGGTTTCTACATTCCTACCTGCAGCATCAGAGCCTGTTCTGAATTTTGTGGCCATGGAACTAAATATTCTACATTTAATTGCACGCTTTGCTGAGAACAGCATGAAGTACTGGCTTTAGGAGCTCACCCTTGCTCTTTTCCTGGTGTTTGAGTTATTATTGGTCATTTGACTGTTGATCAGTTACCTGCTAGTTATTCTCAGCTAAATGCTTTGCTTTTAAAGCAAATTTTCTGTTGCTTTGTGCCTGAGGATTTTAATTGCTTCACACGAAAAGTTGGTAGATCCATGTATTGGAAGGATAAGGGTATGTTCTGGAAGATAAGGTGAGTAACAAGTATAACGTTCAGGCATCCTCCATGAATTCAGCACTTCAGATAAATGTAAAACACTTTTGTTCCTGTAGTAATCTAAAACTTTAGCAAGCTGTTTTTCGGTAAAATCAGTAAGAATTAGTAACAGAGATTTCAGATTTTTTTCCTGATAATAATTTTTTCTTTCAGTAACAACAAATATATATTTTTCATGTCCTTCACTTTACCCATGTGTACTAAAAGGTTGCAAGTTTTAAATTATCACTGAACTAGTAAAACAATAATCCTTATTCTTCAATGATCTCTGGGAATCTGGTACCAGAAAGAAAGATTCCAGGAGCCAACTCTCCTGCAGGAATGAAGAATTCTGATTACTTGTTTCAGAATATTTGTCCACTCCATGGACTGGTTTGAGGGTCAAGATCTGGCAAAGACATTTCACTCCCAAGCTATTGAGGCCAGTGGGTAAATTTAAGTAGCTTCATTTTTCTTTTCTAATGCTTCTGCCGAGGATCATCTAAGCCCTCACAAAAGTGCTAAATAAAAGGAAACTGTTGCACTTTAAGTATACATTTGCCTTTAGTGGCTAATGGAACTTTCACATCATCTTTCATTTTGGACATGAAATACAGCAACTTCTGGTTTTTCTTCAAGGAATTTGAGTTTGTCGAGGAAACATCTGGTTTATGTAAATGAGCAGGGAATTCGATACACGAGAATATGATTGCAAAATAGCATCTACGTGGTCTCTGCATCAGTCATTCAGTTACCTTTTGCAAAAATAAACAGCAATTACATTTGTAATTACATCTGTAATTGCTGTCCCTTTTTCAGTGTGCCGTGTTAATGAACATGTCTTGCTCCTCTCCTACGAATTTAAAACAAATTTAAAAAATAATAAAATAAAATTAAGAAGACAGCGAAGCAGCATGTCCGCAGCAGAAAGGACGCAGCAGGATTTTCCTGATGCCGAGGGCCGAGCTCAGCCTGGATCAGCTTTCCAGGCGGCGGCTCCGCGCCCGCGGCGCTCCAACAGCGCCACCTGCAGGGCGCGGCCGTGGCCGGGGCGCTCGGGCCGCGCCGCCCGGAGCGCCCGGTGCCGCTGGGAGCCCAGAGCCTGGCGGCTGTCCTGCCCTGGGGCTGTCCTGCCCTGGGGAATGTCCTACCCTCAGGCTGTCCTGCCCCGGGGCTGTCCTGCCCTGGGGAATGTCCTGCCCTCAGGCTGTCCTGCCCTGGGGCTGTCCTGCCCTGGGGAATGTCCTGCCCTCAGGCTGTCCCCCCGTGGGGAATGTCCTGCCCTGGGGGCTGTCCTGCCGTGGGCGCTGTCCCTATACTTCGCCTTCCTCGTCACGGATCCGGTCCGCGCTCCAGCGTGTTGGGCTGCAGCACTGCACGCCGGCCTCCTTCCTCACCAGCGAAGAGGTCTGCGCACTTCTCTTTGCTCTTCTGCCTTTATAAATTCAAACACAGAGAAACAGTTCTTGTGTTAAAGTTTAATTATTCTCAGTTCAGCTTTGTTCCGTCTCGGCCATGTTTTATTGAAATTATTTTGGTGGCATTTCTCTTGCATGTTTTCTGATGTGGAAAAACAAATCAAAACCCACTTATCACATGAATCATTGTTAAAGTCAGCAGTAGTCTTCTGTGTAAAATCTGCCAGTAAAAGCCGGGAGGATGGGGATTAAACCTGGAGCACATTAAATTAGTTCCAGTCTGTCCCAAGCAGGCTCTGCATTGCTTGCTTAGGCAGGCAAAACGGAAACAGGCAGTTTATAACGAGGCTGGTTTAAAAACCGTGGGGTTCATTTGAAAAAGATTTATATCCTTCACTATATAAACATTACAAACGTGGGCTGCAAGCAGGAGGCAAATCTTTATCAAAATCTCTTTAAGAGCTTTTTCACTGTGAATAAAATGGACAGTGTGTACTCTTGTTTGAAGATTCGCCAATATCTGTACACTGATCTTTTCTCAATGCTCTTACTAATTAAACTGTGGCTCAGGGTAGAACAGCGAGACCACCAAGCAGTAGTTTGCTAGGGTCTGGCAGAAGTGGCAATGACTGAGGTGGCAGAGGGACATTATTTGGAGGTAGGAGAAGAGATTGTCCTGAGAGTAGTTTTGGATTTTTGTAGTGGTTTTAAAAAAAATGAAGAAAAGGTGAAATTTTAAAGAGAAATGACTGTGTCTAGATTTATCTCCACCCACCCCCTTCCCATGCTGCTTTTCTTAAACAGTAGCAGAGATATTTTGTGGGGTATGTGATCTTTGCTAGGACCTGCAGCACTTTCTGTTGGGAAGATCAAAACATTTGCTCCAGGAAAACTAGAAGTAGTCTGGGATGTGAGGGTCCCGGGTGACAATTGGTTTGCTACTCACATGGTAGCGCTACTCACATGGTAACATTTCTGAGTAACTTAATTGCAATCATGTTGTTTTGAAAGGTTATTTTTAGAAGGGGTAAACATACATCACTGCAATAAAAAAAAATATTTCTAGTAATAATGCAGTTATTTCTAGCTGTTGCAATACCATTTTACTGCATTTAGGGTACGTTATAAGAGTTGTTCAGATCCTGGATTTAACAGAAAGTGCTTTTCATATTTCATTTTGATGTTAATAAACAGTGTCTAAAAGAGCTTTGTAATACTAGTCTGTCTTCCAAAATATGATCCAAGACTCAGATAAATGATTTAAAGTATTTTGTGCATTATAATATATCACTAAGGTACTCCAGATTCTCTCATCAAACTAGGGTGTCTCAGACCTCTTTTTTTTTGCTGCGGTGGTGTCTCCATACGGAATATCACTTATGACCCAGAAGTCTCATTGTCATGTCCTGAGAGCATACTGACAGATGGCTTGTTAGAAAAGCAGAGTGCTGTGGAGTGATTTAAGAATTTTCTAGTAGTTCTTTAAGAAGAAATCTTGATTTTTCTGCTGTTATAGTAGTATGAGTATGCTACAATGGTAAAGATTGAAAGCACTCCCTTCCTGAAGTGTGGAGAGCCAGATAAGAAGGAAAGAAATTATATAAAAATGTTGTATTTTCTCTTTTGTAAGAGCTGTGCAAGGGAGACTGTGAGATGCACAGACTGGCTTTTGAAAAATGAAGCCAGTTGATGGTGAGGTCCATCTTGTGACAACTTGATGGCTATTGATGCTCACACTAAGTAGGTTACAGGGGGCTCAAGTCTGGCTCTGTTGCACTGGCAGCAGCATACCATGACTCACATGTAGGTGGGGGCTGTAAGGGAAATTCTTAGCTACACTGAATGTTATTTCTCATATCCAGGCCTCAGCATCAGGCTATCAGAGCACTCAAATTCACGATTGGTAGCATGGGAAGCTACCACTGCTTACAGGTGTAGAAAAGCAAGAAGCTCACATTTGGACTTGAAGCTGATCATTGGTCTCTAGAGGATCAGTCTAGTGCTGACCACTGGGCCAGGAATCCTTTCTTTGCTACCAAAAATCACAATGGGTAACTAACTGAAAAACATTTTTTTTTAAAGTAGTTAACATAGAAGTAGCTTAAGCCAGATCTAGTCTTATCTTTAAAGTGGAATATTTTTGTTTTTCTAGTTAAAATGAGATGGAATATACTTTTGCCCACCTCTTTAGAGTAAAACTTGGAACATAAATGCTTTCTGCATGAAGCGACTAAGAAATATATATGAAAATAACTGAAAACTTCTGAAGTCCTTAAATATTTGGAATGGCATGCATGATTTAAGTGGTTTAAGATATTAGGACCAGATGTCCTGGGCTCCAGTGGTCTCCCTTTGTGCAAATGGGATATCATGAGGGATAGCTATGCTGACTCAGGCGTTTGGTTGAGTGGGAGGGAAATCCCAGGGGGACAAAAAGTGGGATTGTTTTTCTAGTTGTAGCTCATTCTGGACAAACGGATGGGGAGGAGGTGTGGCAGGAGCAATCCCCAGCAGCCAGGATGCCCTCACATGGCCCTTGCAGCTGGCAGTGGGAAAGCAGTCTGACATCTTTTCCATCCAGAGCAAGGGGCCAACAGCAGAACCCCTGCTAGTGCCACCCAGCTGGCCTGGCTCCACGTGGGGATGATGGGAATGCTGAAAGGAACCAAAAGAGGAGAGGACTTGCCACATGCCAACCAAAGGAAGGGCACGTGGGCCAAGAGGCAAAGGACATCATGACTGACAAGCAGGTGTTGCATGTATTCTCCAGTAACGAGCATCCTAAAAATTCACATACCCACACCAGTCCTGGCTGTGCAGTCTGCTCACTGCAGGTGAATACCAGCACAGAAGATTCCTGCCCAGCTAGGGAGCTGAAGAAACAGCTTGTAGGTGGTTGAGTTAAATCGTGTTTGAAAAGAGAACTGTTAGCTTCTAGAGCAGGAAAACATTTCCAAGATGGGATGAGAAGATTAAAAGAGTGGGATTTCAATAGTGTTTCACTATAATTGTCATTTTGCCTATGCCTGTATTTCACTTGATGTTTAATATTATATACATGCTGAGTAGCTCTTGTTGCTGCAGTTCACACATTTATAGGGAAAAAAATATCCTTTTCTTTGGAGTATCACTGTTTTGCCATCTGCTGCTCTCTGAAAGATGGTTCGTTTTTCAGGGTAAGAAAAAACTGGACAGGAAAATTAAAGTTTTAAACGGATACATTTCAAAGGATGGAATGAGATATGGTTGTATAATTAACTTTCTTTTATTCTTCCCAACCTGAAGAGAAAAAAAGA
This sequence comes from Vidua macroura, assembly GCF_024509145.1. Classification (NCBI taxonomy): domain Eukaryota; kingdom Metazoa; phylum Chordata; class Aves; order Passeriformes; family Viduidae; genus Vidua; species Vidua macroura. The sequence goes on from NC_071574.1 coordinate 47,332,801, forward strand.
ATGTTCTTCTCTGCGCAAATCATGCTGCAGTGAGCATCCTCCAATGAAGATGTCCTGTGAATAAAAGATTCCTTCCACACACAAAAATGAACCAGGCATTCTTAAGTTATAAACTTACTTATACATATGACATCTGCCTTTAATCACCATGAAAGCTTGAATCCTGCTTGAAGCATAGTGAGCCTTGTACAAGGGCTAGAAATGTCAGTACTCCATTGTGATAACATTTACTGTACTGATCAACAGCCGTGGTGCTTTGCAGCAGAATGATAATCTGCCTTTATGTGTCTTTGTGTTGCCTTTGTGTCTCCTTCCTGTGGTTCCAGCTGGGGCTGTGGACAGAGCCGTGGGATCTCCTTTGCAAACCTCCCATGTCCATATATTTTTATGTATTATGTCTTTGTCTATCTGCAAACCAAGGTGTAAAATATTTCAAATACAATGCAAAATATTTTCAAATTAGCTACTGCCTAAATTTCTATAACAACATGATCTGGCATCTAGTCTCATACAACTATCTCATAAAAGTTGATGCTTTAAATGTCTTTTAAGTTTCTTGACATGTAGGAGTTTCAGTCACTAGTATTTTAATAAATTCCAGTAGTTTTTTGTAGATGTGTTTGTCTTAGTGGTAGATTTTCACCAAGTTTCTTGGCTGCTTTTTAAAAAAATAAAGGAGCAAAATAGAAGGGGTAGGGAGAATGAATGCTGCTTTGCTCAGATCTGTATCCATTTCCATTGAAATAGCCAACAGAAAGTTGAATCTCAGGGATACTGCAAAATGGAGTATGTTCTGGTCAAGATAGTACCCCTATTCAGCATATTTTATGTAAAAATATGATCTCTAAGCATCACTAAAAGATACCAGTGTATGTTTGGCCCAACCTCAGTTGAAATCATTATTTGAGTGATGCTTTGGTGCAAACTAGCATTGTGGCTTGTGGCAATGTATGATTTATATCCTGGTTGTCTGTTAATATCAAACTTGTAGGGGCAGAAGTTGACTGGATTTATTTTTAAAATTCTGATGGCAAGATAACACACTTAAACACAAAAAGCCAGAAAACAAATGTCTTTCAAATGGAGTCATGAAGGCTCCAAATTCCTTTTGTTTTTCATATGACTGGTTTTGCCATTTTACCCTCGGCCCCAGCCCTCATTTTGCATTTCTGGTACCAGTGTCCACCATGGTCTGACCCATCACCAAAAGTCTGGAGGTTTTCCTGCAGCCATGAGGAGTTTCTGGAACATTTGATGTTAGATTAACATAGGAATGAAAGAGGATGCATAAAATGAAGGTTTGAGAGAAAAGTTATGCTGGAAAACGCAAGAATGTGAAGGAAAAGAACAAGATGGGCTTGTTTTGACTGTCAGTCTTGTTTTATAACTCACTGCTTACAGCCTTCACAGCATGTATTGCCTTCATCCTTTCTGCCATTTCTGAAATATTTTCTCCTCACAGTTCACAATTCCTTTCACTGCAATCAAGAACCATGCTAAACAGTTTATAGTTTTATTCACCAGATTTATTTAATGCACAGTATTCTATTCCATAAGACCACTGAGTCTGTGCTTTCTGCTTGTTTTCTGCCCTTTCACCCTCCAAAAATCTTTGTGAAATGTGCAAAGAACATCCTCACTAACTTAAGAACAGGAAAAATCATAGTTTCAACTTCCCTCATTCCTCATGTGCCTTTTTTTGACTAGATTCAAGAGCTGTCTGATACTCTGAAATTTTCTTCTGCCCGAAGAGACATACATAAACTGTTATTCTTCCTTTTGATAAGGAACTGTCTCCCACTATGAAATTTACCCTTTCAATTCTTTTGTAACTCCTTTCAATGGTATCTCTAGTTTTTCACATCCTCTTAGAAATATGGACTCTAGGACTCGGCCCAATACATAGGAATTGATCCTGACAGTGCCACATACTGTAGTAAACCTGCTTTCCTACTTCTGTCCCATGGATGCTGTATTCTATACTTACACTGGTCCTTTTGCCTTAGCCTAGATGTAAGTATGTTTATTACGGATTGGATCACAAGCTGAGCTAGCTTGTTTAACAAAAAAATTCACTTCTGCTCAAAAGCAGCTGCCTACAGAAGATTAAGAGAAGAGGACAAGGTTATATGATATTCTCCCTGTTCCGACCATTATGAGTTCTGTAACAGTTGTGGTTTCTGTGTATTTACTAATATTTGATGGAATTTTTTTCCCCGGTGAGATTTCCCATAATCTTTGCAAGCCCAAGTAAGAATTTAGCAGCCCAACAACGTTTGGCAAGAAGTTCCACATCTGAACAAATTACATGAGGAAATACCTCAATTTAATTTGCTCTTTGAACTGGCTCCTTACCAGCTTTGTGTATTGCCTCTTTGTTGTTGTGGTGAGACAGAGTGAGCAATCATTCCCTACCTGCCTTCTCAGGTCCACTCATCATTTTTTAGACCTTGTCTCTCTACTGGGTCATCTATTTTTCTAACCTGAATGATTATAGTTAGTCATCTAAGCAGGAATTCAATTTTCTATGTCCTGAGCATCTCCCAAATCTATCTCCTGGGACAGAATCCCCTCCTTCTGCAGACATGATCTGCACTATTGAATGACCAAATCAGTTATACTATATTTTTCTTGATTTATACCTCTTTTATTTGTTTTCTAACCCTCTGGATTCTTATCCCTTGCTTTGTTTGTGATTGAATGCTTTCCCATTTTTTCCCTCAAAGTTGATATGAGTTTTAACCTCATAGGATACTATGTTATCCCTGTGCCCTTTTCTCAGTTTTGAACCCCTACCATCTTCTAGCAATTTCCTCAATATTCCAAGACTTATAGAAACAAACAGCTTCAAAAGCCACACACAAAGAATCCTGAAAAAGATCTTTTTCTAATACAGGTTTTATCTTGACTGTGCCTGTATTCCTTTTTCATTCTTCTGACACTGTTTTTGCTGTGCTGATTCATGTTTTCACCAGGCATGTCTGTAGAAGCTAAAAGGTTTGACTGAGTAGGTTGGAAGTATTCCCTTTTTAACCTGTTGATGAGTCTCTTTTGTTAGACATGAGGTGATTTAAGTAAAATTCTCCTTATCCTTGCAGAGCTTCATCTAATAAAATCCAGACTTAATAAATATCCTTTTCTTAGTACACTGTTGCTTCCGAGCCCCCATGAACCCATTAAAATATCTAACACAGCTGTACATGTAGTTGATCTCCAAAGAGAGAGGGAAAAACTGGACCATACTATGTAATGATACATTGCCCAACAGCATAACTCACTACAATGAGGTGATTTTGGTGCTGTGGAAGAAGAGATATCAGTGAGCATTTGAATTTTCTTAAAATATCTAAGTCTTGCAGTACTGAGACAGTGACAGAATCTGCTTGTTGTAGCAGAAGAAACAAAAATAACTGAAGAAGTTGTAAGATTGAAACCAGGAAATTGTTGTCAAGCAACTGTGGTCCTCAGTGAAGACAGGAGAAATGTTTTAAGAAGAAATCTGAATTATATTGTTCAAAATATAGTTTCTTTTATGTCTTAAGGATATTCATTAAAGAAAAATACTGGAATATACTACTTTGGCTGTGGGATCCAGATGAAATCCAATTGCTTAGGTCATGATCATAGGCTAGGGAGCTATTGGCAGAAACAACTGTCCTGGGCTTTGCTTTTGTTTTGGTTTTGGGAATGATAAGGCTTGAAAAGCTTGTTTTAAATACTTGTGTTGTTATCACATATTAGCTGTTAAGTGTCAATGCTGTGTTTTTGGAATTATGCAAGACATGTTAAAAAAATTATCTCTGACCAGAAGAGCTTACAGATGTTGTGCTTTTAAAAAGTTTTGTGTTGTCAGTAATTTCTTCTTGCCTTTGACTTGTCATTGTGTTCTGTAGTAACTCCTAACATCCTGGATAGATATTCATCAGGTATATCAAAGGGATGTTGATGTCTGTCATGGTGACTGATAGACACCAATTAAGCATCTGGCCATTTGACAGTGTATTGAAGAAGTCATCAAATGAGCAGGTGGTTATTTCTATAATTTTCTTTTATCTCTTGGCAACCTTAAACTCTAGTTCATCTAAGCTTCAAGCCAGCACTGTTGCATAAGGAGGCAGTCCAATCTTTGTCCTTGACAACTATAGTGTCTCTATGGCCAAGCAGTAAACCCAAGCAGAGAACCATTATGGTTAGAATTATTTGTTTTAATGCACAGTCACAGAAACATTCTAGCAGGTGCAAAAGGAAGAGGCTGTTGTGGTGAGTGGAAGCTGAGAATGAAGTCTAATTGGGAGAGCATGGACATAGAATGAATGTGAATTTGTATCTTTGACAGCATGAGCCAGGTCAAAAATAGCTTCTGGAAAGCTTACTCCTTTTGTTTCATTTGTTTATAGTAAAATTTTAAGGTGCTGTCTCTCTACAAGGAGAGCCTGAAAATTGTCTCTCCAGTTCTGAGAACATAGTTCTTTGGGCAATGTTCAGAGTGGGTGATAAATGCAGAAGAGAGGGCAGGAGCTTGATTTGGCTCTGTAGGGATATTTCATTCAAGAAGAATCATTAAAAGTAATGACAGAGAAGACAGGTCCTAGATTCTTTTACTGTTTCCTGTGTCTCTTACTAGCAGTTTAGTTCTGCACTGTTTTCTTTATATGTGTATTCTTGGTGTGTTTCTGTATCGTTTATCAAGTGAATAGACAGACGCTGCCATTAAAGAGAGGAAGATGCAGTCTCTTGGTATTGGCAGGGGCAAGTCATAAAGCTGTTTTGGTCTCCAACAAAAGGCACTTGATGTCTCTCCTGATCTTGAATGGCTTACACTTTTTTTTTTTAAACTGGAGGCAGCCATTTACTGCCAGCATCTTACACCTCCACTCTCAGTCTGCTGTGAGTTCACTCAATGCTTTGTCTGCTTTCCCCTGAGGCCAAAGTTTGCTCATTCTCCCTTCAAAGAGAGGCTTTGTAAGCCCCTCCCCAGCTGGAAACATAAGCTTGAGACTAAAACTTTACTTCCTGCAAAAGGATATATATGGGTAGTGGACTTTGGTTATCTAAAATCACGTGTCTGAATAACTGTATGCTCTATATTTTGACATTTACAGATTGAAGTGTTTCCTAATGGTGAGAGTGTGGTACTTTGAAGAACTATTTTTTTTTTTTTTGTGTTGTGTTCTGGTTGCTTATTCTTGAATCATACCTAGAAATATGTAAGGAGAAGACAAAGCAGAGGTACACTTTAATCAAAACCTGCCTAAGTCAATAATTATAATGATTTCTAGAGCATCATATGGGGAATCACAATTTGAATAGTAAGATCATATTTAACTGATTTGTTGTGTCAAATCACTAGTCACATGTAGGCCATTTAATAAAAACTAAATACATGAAGTAATTGTTTTGCAGGGAGTACAGACATCTCCCCACCCATATGGAAATTATGTGCAACCAACCCCAAATCTCAGATGGCCAAACAGTGTAAAACAGCAAGTAGCAGAACTGCAGCATTTGATTTATGGGCAGCTGAGCACTGCAGGCAGCAAGGACTCCTCCTTAGCTTGGCAGCGCCTGTTGTTTTCACTAAAATGACTATTACTGCAGAGATCTATTCCCATCAAAGGATCTGAGCCAGTTTCACATACCCATGAGGTCCTCCTTTGGTGCCACTGTCACTTTTAGCAGTTAGAATGTTCTTGCCTGTCTGGACAGTGGGAAAGTTTATATGCAGTGTGGCAAAATCACAAACCACAAACAGTCAAACCCAGGTAAAATGTGAAAAATCAAATAGGGCAACATTGGAAAGCTGCTTATTCCACATCTCTTTTCCCACCTAAGTTATCAGTAAAAGGAGCTGTTAATTAAACAGGCCGGTCCGGGAGCATGGGGCAGTAAATTACCCAAGGACTCGTGAGTTTTCACTGAGTTGTCTGCTGGTTCTACCTGCAGCTGGGTTTTGGGGTTGTTTTTAGTTTTGGTTTCCCCCCAAAAAATTCTTCACTTGTATGAAGCTGTGTGGTTCCCATTCCAAGAAGTTCTGTTTAACTCATGAAGCCTCTGAAGGAATTAAACATGTTTTGCTTCCTGAACAGAAAGCCACTAGAATATTAACATACTGAGGTAGTCTCTCAAGATTTATCTCCTCCTTCCTCCTGGATTTTAAAGAAAATAAATTCCACTTAGATGAAGTTGATTTTTGCTTTAATATTTTTAATGATGAGTTGAGGACACTGGGCTGGAAGCACAGGGGTTACTGTGCTCAGTTCTCTTCTAAGTTCTGTCAGGGACACGTGTTAATTCAAGTAAACTCTGACCATCGTCTTCTCTTCCTCCCAAACTCGCTCTTTTTTCTATTGTGAAAAATAAATCTAATGATACATATGGCTTTAGATTCTTACAGGGTTTTTTAATACTGAAAAGAATGCCTCTCACAGAATTGCAAAACATTTTTTCTTGGGTTATTAAACTTTCTCCTAATTCCTGTAGATCCTATAAATAAGACTTTAAATAATATTTTGAAGCACAATGCCATGTTCAGTGTTTAAACCCCCTCCCCCGAATATGTTTGTACTTTCTTCATTATTATCCCATCTGCCAAAATTCAGGCCTTTTGCAAAAATCAGCAAATTGACATCAGTTTATTTATCCTTAGGGACATGAAATTATTACACCGCTTAAGTTCTAAAAATAAATAACTAAAGAAGGTGGATGAAAGAGACAAAAAACAACAAAAATCTGTCACAAACTCTCCCTGAATTCTGGAGAATGTATGACTAGAGCATTAAAATGTCCTAACAATGCAACCGAGCAGAAAGTGTTCGAACTTGAGCCCTTTTAGCTGGCTCTGCATTAAGCAGCATTAATGTTTTTATACAGTCTTTGGAAAGCTCAGAATTGACTTGTTTTTATTATTTTTATTGGCTCCCTTGATGATAGACAAATGGGGCTAACTTGAGGGCAACATAACCAGCAGGAAATTTGGGTCATGGGTAGTTACATTTTTAAAACTCGTGTTCTAGGGCTGTTCAATCAGGGTAATTGATTGATTGTTAGGTGGTGCAGGGAGCCCCTAAATCACTGGAGGTGGCCAGATAATGACAATCTGACAGTGGATTTTGTTTGAGGCAAATTTCCCAGATCCCTGTGGAGCCATGCTCTGCAGAGAGGTTGTGAGTCCCTTTTTTTTTTCATGCACAGTCCAGTCCAACTGGCCTGTTTGGACAAAATAGCCTCTAAAACTTGGAGGTTCCATTTGAAGTCCTCTGCGATGCCATTTCCCAAGAGATAAGAGGAGAAACATTCCAGAGAAGTTCATACCCCAGAAAGACCCTACGTGCATTCTGAAGTTAATGGTTTATTACAGCTCTTTAATTTTTTTTTCTCTTTCATTTTTACTTTGAAGATAAGAGGTGGCAATTGTTACTTAAAGTTGTTGAGTTTTAGCCTGTCCTACAGTAAATCACCCTGAAAGTTTAGGCATTATTTTTTTTTAATCATGTATGTTTGAAAGTTTGCCAAAGATGCTGTACATGTGTAGCTGCAGGAGCCACGATCCTCAGGCAGGAGCTGCTCACTCTACTGTTCTGTACAGCCATGTGCATCCTCAGTGCTCCATGCCTGTGGCTAATCTGTGCATGCAAAATACAGCTTTTTCAAGAACTCATCTTGGCTGGTGTAGCAGCATGCTATGCACTTAGAGATGGAGTGAAGTAGAGTTTGTGTATTGGGAGGGGAGGAGGGGAATAGATGATGTGCCAGTAGATAGTAGATGATGTTCAGTAATACCTGGCATAGGTCTTGCCTCTTCATAAAAATTAACTCAGGCTAATATAGACTGAAGTGCATCATCTATTCCAGAATGACTCCACATGTAGGTTTATCTTGATTTCTTAGATTTTTAGGGCTGATTAGGCTTTTGTTCATTGCAGATGGCTTCCTTACGATAGATGCATACCTCTGAGTTCCTTGAAGCTTTGTCTTTTTCCATCTTAGGATCTGAAAGGATCTGTACTGGCATCCAGATGAAAATTTATTTGTGTCACTTTTTCAGAAGAGAAGTGGTAATACTGAATTTAGGCAGGGCTCAGTTGAAATCCAGGAATCAAACAGCCTTGTTTCGAGGATGGCCCAGCTACCAGCACATGCCAGACCAGTGCCAACCACCATAGATTTGCTTCCTGGGTGGAGCAGTGCTTGGACTTACTGTGTATGTGATTTAGTACTCCCTGCCCAAACACTGAGGGTGCCAACCCCTCCTGGATTTCACAATGTTCCTTCTTGGCTCCCACATGCTTTTGACCACTGCAGCTTTGTAATTTACTGCTTTAAGTCTGCAGTTGCACTTACTGTTAGGCTTAGTGGATAGTTAGAAAATTCTTCTCCAAGGTGTGTATTCAAATGGAAACGTAACATCTGACCACACTGAAGTCCCAGGAAAGATGGGCCCATGGCAAAACTTGTATGTCAAGAGCAGGGTGGGGTACAAAAGTCCACAGAAGTGTAGTTTCTTACAGCACAGCCTGGAAAAAAAGTTTCTTGGAGCTTAAGTAATTAATGCTTTCTTAATGATTGTGATCTGCAATGGATCACTGTAGGTATAAAAATGACAGTTTATGAGATGCTTGTTAGTGTTTCTGAGACTGACAAAGAACAACTAAAAATACAACCACACCCCCTGAAGTCTTGTGTGGAGTACACCAGGAGATAAAGCTCTCAGTTTCTGTGTTCCTAAAGCCATTGCATGGTTTTGCTGTTGTATAAACTTGTGTCTCTTCCTAGTATGTTTGATTTGTATTTTATTTACTTATTATGAATCAATTTAAAGGGTTTATTGTTGGCTGTGGTGCCTATCTACCATGACTAGTCTGTGTGAAGTTACTGTAGTAACAACCAAGAATAAATGTCTGCAAGCTTAACTCCTGGGATTACAAGAGATTTGATGTTTCACTGCACACTATGAACTGACCCACAGGTTATCACAGGGGGATCTTGTAGATGATCACAGGGCAAGGGGCAGGGTACTGGTGTTGCAGGAGACCTCCTGGATGGACCTGAGCAATTGCTACCACAGGAGAGGAAGACTATTCTTTACTCCCACACTTCCCTCCCCATACAAGAGCAGTGTGTTCCTCCTGTTTGCCTTGCAGTGTTCCCACCTCTCACCTGATCCTGCTGCTGAGTTCCCAGCTAAGCCAAAGCAGAAAATTAGCATGTGAAGTTTCATCCACAGGTGTTTGTGGGCAGTGAGGGTGGCAGTTTAATGGTACAATTAATCACTGGCCTGTTCTGAGTGGCAGAGACCTGCACAATGGATCTAAATGTCAACCCTGGTGTTGCATGATGTGGATCTCAGCAAGTCAACAGAATCTGGGCTTTGAACCCCTTGCTCATGTACAAAATCAGACCTGAGGATGAAGCCTAAAATTTAGAGGAAGTGTTTGACCTTGTGCTTTGTACCATTTCTACCCATAGCAAGGGATGGATGCTGTCATTCTCTCATCACACTGGTACTTGGAGAAGATCTAATCATAAGGCTTTTCAAGTGCTAAAATGCTGTTGTCATTAATCCCTAAGAAAAAAAACTGTAGACAATTAATAAATTTGCTGTCTGAGCAGCAAATAAATCACATCACCATCTACTGACTACTGAGAATGTGAATATTGAATGATGTGCCATGGGAGTATGTCTGGTCCTAACTTACAAGCACTATGGAGGCAATGTGACACAAGCTTCCTTCTGTTTTTCAGACTATTGGCAAGTCAGAAATGCCCAGTGTTTTGAACCAGTTATTGCCAATGATCAAGTCTTACAATGAAAGGACAAAAGATGATTATGCCTGTGAGGACTTCCTTGTTTTGCTGGTATACATATATTCTGTGGTTGGAGAAATCAAATGTGGAAAAGAGCTCGACGCAGCTGAAGAAGAGGTGAAAAGGGCCCTTGTCAAGGCAATTTGTGATGAGCCAGAGCCATCTCCTCTGTTGAAGAAAATTACAGGTAAGATTGTGCTTGTGTGGTGAGAAATTGGATGTCTGGGAACGTGTGAACTGGGAGAAGTGTATAAAAATGGCTTGACTTGTCTGTGGTGCTGAGAGTACATGAGTAAGCACAAGGATTTCCTGTAGATTTGTTCCATCTCCTGTGTTCATGTATGCCAAATGCTGACAGGCTGTCCTTGAAGAGTGCTGAGTCTGATGAAAGCTCTACAAGTTGTTCTTTTTGTTAAAGGTTTGCTAAGTTGGTGTGTTTTTGTAAGGTAATCTTTTCCACAATTTCTTTCATTGATTGGTGTAAAGTTGACCCTGGGAAGTCAGAATTAATCCTGGAAACATGTTCAGTGAACCACAGTTGCTTTGTGAATATGAGGAGCTGGCTTGTCTGGCATAAAAGAAGAAATGTGTCTAAAACCAACATTGAGCTTTTTGCTGAAACAACATGAACATTAGCCTTTAAAAATACCATGCTAAGCCTTTTTTTTTAGATGAGCACTCATAGAATAGGAAAGCCCTAACCTCTTGTTGCTGGTATCACATTTTAGAAAAAAAAATTGTTAAAAACTTAATTTTAAATGAATGAACTGTGGCTCAGGGGTGGCCTAGCATGGCAGAAGGGATCTCACTTTCTGCTATCAGTTTTCTCAGTATTTAATAATATTGAGTAGGTCATTGACCAGGTAATCTTTGAGGTGGGGACCATATGAACATAAGTCAAGATGTTGAGAGGAGCTTACAGTTGAAAGCGTTTGCCAAGAATTGGCCTAAGTGGGGAGTCTCAAGGGAAGTGGAATAATACTGCTGTTGGTTATTCTGGTACTATTCCCTATGGACACTTCTAATTCAAAATACAGGTGTGGTCTCACTGGTCTGCTGTTGCTTTGAGTGTAAAATACTGTAACAGTTAAAAGACTTCGGGTGGGAATGGAGTCACTCAGTCATATTTGCACTGTGGTGTTATTTTAATCCTCCTGGCCACAGTGTCCACAACTTCAGTGGTGTCTTCTAGTGAATAGGATGCAGTAATTTCTAAATCTCTGTTTTCATATTTTTCTGTTTCTCCAATAATCAAAGAAGTTGTAAATCACAGTTTTGTCAGTTTCTCTTCATTGTGCTTAATGTAAGTCTGTGAAGATTTTAAGTCTCTAAAACTTCAGCCTTGTACCAAAGAGAAGCTGAAGAGAAACCCAGTACAGGTGGTTTTGGACCAATCCCATCATTATTATGTGATTAAATTAATTGCATAACACAAAGCCAGAGTCTTTACTTCCTTATATTTCTGTAAGCACAACCATGTCTGTGCAATCTGCACAAACAGGTGACAGTATTGCATGCTTTTTGCATACTTATTCCTCGATACTTTTTTAGTTCTTCAGCATTTTTTGGTTTTACATCTTATTTATTTTGAGTTATTCATGGGAGAGGGCAAAGGAAAATAACATCTATTGTCAAAACCAGAAATAAACATTGTGTTGGCAGCAAAGTATCACATGTAATTTCTAGGAATACTCCATAGGTAGTTTTCAAGCCTTTATTTATCCAACCATATGCTTTGTCAGTGCTAGTGGAATTTGCTGAATTTGCAATTTGCTGTATTTGCAGTACACTTGAATTGGGAAGACTTAAAGCTTGGCCAGCCTTAGACCAACTCCTCTTTGATCTCTGTTTTGCCAGGCCTGTGTTCTACAGCCTGCTGCCCTCTGAACCTTAGGTAGCTTGCCTGCTACTTGAGGGGCAAAGCAAGTCAGAACTGAAGGACCATCCACAAGCTTTTCTTCAAAGGCACAGCAGGACTCTCTTTGTAGCAGGACTGAAAGTCAGGGAATAGAAAGCAGTGACGGTTTATCCTTTTGTACAGTCATAGATATAGTGTCAAGACATATTCTGCTACCAGCAGAACATCTATGAACTACAAACTGACTATTCCTTTTAGCAGATGCAGGTTGGCATATTTTCACAAAGTCAACACAGCTCTGCAAGTTAGCAACAGCCACGAGTCTGGACAGATCATGTTCCAAACCTACAGCGTTCTGCCCTCATTTTACTTTAAGTCAGAAACAAGACAACCTTTTTTTTTTGTTTTTATGGGGCCACAAAATTTAATTAGACTAAAATGAATTTCAATAATGCTTAGAATTATTCATTCACGATCAGAACAAGGTAAAATGCTCACAGTCTTTTATTTTCACCTGTCCATCAAGGTAAATAATAGGAAGAATGTAAAGGGATGGGTCAGGAGAGAAAACCGCGCCAGTTATTGGGTGGATTTGATGGGTGGATTTGAGAGACACTGCCTGCTGGCTCATTCCTCATCTCCAGGGTGGAGTTTCAAACCCTGCTGGCAATCCATGATTGGACAGCTTGAGTTATAGCAAGAGATAGCAAAATTTACTGTTGCCTGTAAAAAAAGGCACGCAGAAGTAATAATACACAGGCTGCAAATCCAAGCACTTCAAAGTTGAGAAATGCCAGTAAATAATTTTCCCAGGTAACCATCATTTGGCTCCTGTGTGCATTGTAACACAGTCCTCAATTTCATGATTATATAGTGTATTTTCTATGAGCCATGGCTGCATTCACTGTGTGGACTGAACACCACAGAGAACTAGAACAATATAGCTTTGGTTATTCTTCACATGAGAAAGTACTAATAAAGTAAGTGAGACTCTTATGATATTCAGCAAGTAACTTTCTCTGGCTCTCAGTTTGCAGTTGATGAAGTGGATTGGTACTCTCAGCTTTGTGACTCATTTTGGAACTTGAAGCAGAAAGTCATTAAATTACATTTTGAGGTATTAGTGATTACATGTCTTTGAACAGAGGGGACTTTGTGCTCTGCTTCCCGATACACCTGGTGCCTGATGTTTTTAGCTTGGGCCCAACACTGTACTAAGGCTCTGTGGTTGATTTAAATTGAAATTTAAATTAAAACCCATATCTTAGCTGTGGCTCTGAACTGCTGCCTCAGCCTTTTGCTTTCTTCTTTTCTGCAAAGCATGGAAGTTGTGCAGTCTTGACAAGAACATGTTTTTCTTGGTGTTCTTTGTTGTTCCCTTAAAGTCACTTGAGAAATTCAATGCAAAACCTTTTAAAAGCTTTAGAAGACTTGTCTTTTGAGATCAAATTATCAGTCAAAGTGTTAGTCAGGTTTATATGAGTTATCTTTTATTCCTATTATACTTGTTAAATAAAAACTTACTGATTTTTGCGTGAGTTTATGCCTATAGGAAATCTCCAGTTATGTGTGACTACCTCAGAGAGCTAGTGCAAATCTCCCCCAAAAGAGGCAGCCCACAGGTGCACAGGGGATATTTCTGCTATTTGGTGTTACCTAGTGAAACTGGACTAGTATTTGCAGCAGTGCAAAGAAAGGAATTGTCAGAGACAGGGCCTGTCTGTCCCACTGGGCACACTAGGTTTCCCTAAGGCGCTCTAGGTTACAGCCCTCTGCAGAATAAATTAAAGATGCAGCACTTACACAAGCTTTTATTGTGTAAGAAGCACAAGCCCTTCCAATTTCCTGGCTGTTGAATGTTAGGATACTCAACCTTACTGTTGCCTGAACATATGTTTTCCCAAATATTTGTACAATAGCATTCTGCATTTATCTAACACCTTGTTTCATTGAAGCACTAAAAAATATCCTGGAACTGTGAAGTAAAATGAAAATGAAGTGCATTAATCCTGCATTGAATTTTAAGAAATACAATACTAATTTTTGCATGCATAATAATATAAAAGTACATAAGCAGTGTCTTGTTTGATGGAACTGTTAAATAATAAGTGTAGTGCTAGAGTATTCTAATACCTTGGGTAATAAAACTGAATGTAACAGTTCCAAGATTTCTCCTGGGTGTAATTTATCTCAAACATATGTTCTTCATCACTGATTCCAGCAGAATGTTACAAATTGGAGGGGAAAAAGAATAGACCAGAGCATAATGGAAAATGATGTTTTCCCAGAATTCTAGGTTTGGGAGCTTTAGGGGTGGGGCTTTTTGGCAGTCATTTGAAAAACAAAAACACCAAACAAACGCTGCAAAATAGCATATTTATTTTATCATCTTATCTCTTCATCTAGTTTTCTAAATGGCTGTGTAGAGCTGTGTGCAAATGCAAACGTCTGCAAAAGTAATGCTAATAGAGCCACAAAGCAATAAAAGTCTATTTTTTCAGCTGTGTCATTCTCTTTTTCATCTGTACATCTCTGTGGGAGCTTTGTAGAGCAGATCTGCCTTCCATGGTGTGCTCTGAGGACCCCAGCCTAGCCCCAGCACAGGCAGCTGGCTGTGCTGCCCATGTGCAGTAACTTTCACCTGGTAGGGCTGTATCAGTTGCATCCTCTTGAACACAGGTGTAATAGAAATAAAATTCCTCTTTTGTGCCAGAAACTGCTGGAATTTTTAATCACAAAGTGGATTTCTGGACCTTTCTCTTGCTTTTTCTAAATTCTGTGTGTAATATAATGCAGGGGGGAAAAGCAAACTGAGAAATCTTTGAGTAAAGGCCAAAGTGGAAATGCAGAGTTCTTTAATGTCTAGAGACTTGCATAAAGGAAATACAAGCTGTCTGAAGTCTGTACTGTACCCTTTTTGACCTGTGTAAAAGTCTAGGGACTGGAACTCATAAGTCTCTTTATCTTTTATTTGTCTGGAGATAGATCTGAATCTTTGGTTGTGAGAGGAGAGGTTGGATGCTATTTCTTCCCCTTTTCTCATAGATTTGGGTTAAATTTGAAAGAACAGAATAAAGATGATGGGCCAAGGGAGGATTCCTTGCCCATGACAGAGGGGTTGGAACTAGAGGGTCTCTTCCAAGTCAAATCACTCTGTGATTCTATGATTCTGAGATTCTGTGGAGTGTAGGCATTGCCATATTGGATTAGACACTTCGCAACTGATTCTGCTTGTCCTCAGCACATGATTTTTTGGGGAAGATGTTTCATATTAATGAAGTTAACATGCTAATGCCAGTGTGGCCTAAGTATCATTAATCCTAAAGTCACTCCTGGTTTTGCAATAAATGTTTGCATTCCTAGATAGGGACAGCCAGTTCTCTCAGAGGACAGACATACACACTTTTATTTGGTTGTGATCTTAACTGCTGGTTTGGAGCAACAATTTCCCAAACCTGGCTATATTATGGGTGGGTAGGTAGGTATGAACTAGGCTGAAGTTATACTGTATCCCCTTTAGACTAAATGTGCCACTTGTTTTGTGTAGGAGCTTCCCAGCTTCACAGTAGAGATATAGCTCAGGTATCTGGTAGTGATTTTTTTATTCATACAGAAAAATAAACCATTGTTTAAAACAAAATCCAAGAGTGAATTCTGAGTGATTTTAAAATGTCCATGCTTTTACAGAAAATAAGTGTTTTCTGTAAAGTTAATAGAGTTTACACTAGTCCATTGGAGGGCTAACCCACCCCCTTCTTTGCATACTAGCTTATTTCCAAGTAATCTGTGAGTTTTGCAGCAGAACTGATGGGAAAAAAATAGTTGTGACTTGGAAAAAAATGAAACATATTGTGGCAACAAGTAGCCAAATTAGAGAAAGGGTTGATCTGGTGTTTCTGTGTAGTGTAGGTATTTATGTTGGGAACTATAACTAGCTGTATTTATACAAAATAAAATTAAAACATCTGCAACCAAGTTGTTGCTTGCTATCATTTAGGGAAATACAGAAAAAAAAATTAATATTGTCCTTTCTGAGTTTGCAAAGATTACATAATTCAATAAATTTAAAGTTCTTTGTTTTGAATGTTTAGAGAAGTCTTAATGAGCTGTGCTGTCTGCAAGCCTTCTCAAGACCTTCCATTTTGCCCATTCACACTTCAGGAGCTCTGCATTTGCATTATCTTCACAAAAAACCAAGAGCCATTTGTAAGCAATGCTGGATCCTTCTGGGGCATTCTTGCACATCTGGGTAGAGGACTCAGGTTTAAAAATCGATCCATGATTCTAGGTGTGTGGAAATTGGTGCCAGTAGATTTAGTAAATAGGCATCTGCTCCCTACCAAAACAAAGGTTTTTAAGTGTTGTGGTTTAACCCCTGTCAGCCCCATGCAACCCCTGCTCACTCACTCCTCCCCCATGGGATGGGGAAGAGAATCAGAAGAGTAAAAGGGAGGAAACTTGTGGGTTGACATAAAGACAGTTTAATAGGCAAAGCAAAAGCTGTGTGCACAAGCAAAGCGAACTGAGGAATTCATTCACCACTTCCCATGGGCAGCCATCCCCAGAAAAGCAGCGTCCATCATCTGTAGCAATGACTTGGGAATTAAAATGCTATCCTTCCAAATGTCTCAGCCCTCCCTTCCTTCTTCTTCGCCCAGCTCTATATGCTGAGCATGACTCCATATGGTCTGAAATATCCCTTTGGTCAGTTGGGGTCAGCTGTCCTGCCTGTGTTCCCCTCCCAGCTCCTTGTGCACCCCAAGACTCCTGCTGGGGTGAGGTAGGAGCAGAAAAGGCCTTGAACTCTGTGTAAGCATTGCTCATCAGTAACTAAAATATCCATCTCTTATCAACCATATTTTCAACACAAATCCAAACCAGACTCACACCAAATATTATGATGAAAATTAACTCAGTCCAAACCAGCACAATAAGCTAAATGGCTCATCATAAAATTTTACAAGGGTTACAGAGGGTGACAGAATACCTTAATACATCAAATAGCTAAATATTTTGAAGGTCCAAATAGGCTTCTCTCAGAAATACTGATTAGCTTCTTCTAGTCCTACTCCTTGAATATGTAAAGAGTCATACTCATGCCTAATGTTAGTGGGACAGCTTTGCACTCTGGTTTGAAATGGGAAGACCTCTTTCCATCAGGTTAGTCTGTCTGTGTGCATGATTGTAGGCTGCATTGTTTGGGTAATCTCTGTTCTGTTTCCTGCAAGTCCTGCAGCTCTGTAGTGAAGACAAATGCCAGAAATGTCACAGAGTATGATCTGTGTAGAGTTATCTATACATATCTGCTGTGATAGAGAGAGAAGCTGCAAATACTGGTGTGCTGTGGCTGCGCAAACATCAGGCAACTATGCAGGCATTAATACTGCAGCTAGAGAAAATCCAGATCATTTCCTTCCCAATTCTGAAATGAAAGTTGGATGTTCAGGAAGTTTTTTTTCCTGTTGCCCCAGCTGATTTTATAGACACCTAAAATACCCCTCTCTGACTGTGTGTAAAATGACCTCCTGGTATCTCTGTTTCTCAGTGTGTTTTGGACATGATCCAGGGGAAAGCACTTGTGGTCCAGCAGTCCCAGATGGTGGTGGATCTGACATTCACCCTGCCAGGAGCACTGGGGAGACACGAGCAAAGCTGCTGTCTGGCCAGCTGAGGGGGATGCTTGGGGAGCGCCTGCAAATTAACTAATCCTGAGATGCTGCCACTGCTGCAACACTTCAACCCTTTGCTTCATGGTAACAGAGCCATTGAGCAAAAAAAGGTCACTTCACATGTCCCAAGATATTTATCTGATTTACACAACAGTCAGAAGGATTTATGGGGATTCTTGTGATCTCTGCAGAAACAAGGAGAAATTGTGTATGCACTGAAGCAATGACCTGCTCTGCTTTAGCCAATGCAAGTATCCTAAATTTTATCAGCTCGCCTTAGGATCCTTGAGCTCTCCAAGACCTCAGTACCTTTCTGCTGTGACCTTTCTAAAGGGTTTTCCCATTTCTGTTCAAAACCTGTGGATTGCAAGTGGAAGATGAGTGAGCCAAATCAATTGAGCCAAATCAATTGCAGGCTTTTGCTTGGGTGGATTCCTAGCCTATTTTTCAGCTGGGAAACATGGAAGGGTTTCTAGTGAATTGTTTGAAAGACAAATTGCGGTAGTTTTCTGGATTAATTTATATCTAAGTTTGCATAGGCATATTTTTTATAGGTTTTAAAAATTTCAGGCATAATTTAAATATCACTGTTAAAGATCCATGGTCCTAAACATGAGAAAATCTGGTTGCTTTCTACACATGCAGGTATATTTTGTTTGTATTTCATGATGTACATTAAAATCTATGGAAGACGAGTAGCATTGGGGATTTTTTTTTTTAACCTTTCATATGTTGTCTGTTTATTTTGTCTTCAACACCTGCTCTCAGTTGGTTCCAAACTGGATAGTAATTTTTATTGATGTGTTTATAACATGAAATCTTTTTTTTTCTTTTTTTAACATGAGACATATGCCTGCAGCTCTGCAGGCCACTGTCTCGCTGCCAACTTAGCAGACAGCCAACTGCAACAGGAAACTGATACCCTGCAATTTTCATTAATGATTTATATTCTTTTTCAGCATGCAATTTCAATAGCATGTAGAAGATGCTTCTAATATCAAATATATTTTTGCTTCAAGCATAAATTGAAAACTGAAGCATCTTTAGAATTAGACAACTTTTTAAAAGGTACTTCTGTATGTATGTGGCATGGTTAAATAATTTTTTTCTTCTTTTCATACAAGTCACTTCCTTGTCAAACCTTCAAGTTTTGACGTCATGTTGTAAAATTATGAGTCAATTCTTGCTGTTTTGCAGAGCACACCCAGCTTGGGAAGCCAAAGATTGTGAAGTATTAAATAACTGTCAAAACAAAAAGAAATATTTGTTAGTCATCACCCATATGACAGAAAACTAGTGAGATTGTTTTAGGGCTGTTTTTCTTTTGTATACAGACATAAATGTTAAGGTATGTGCTGTAGACTGCAAATTTTCCCTTGGTTCATTTGAGTGCTTTCTTGTAAGAATTTCTAAGTATTCTATTCTAATTCTTGTCAATTTGCTATCTGTTTTAAATGCATGATGTGTGCTGGATCTGATGGCACAAGGACAGACAGCATTGCCTCTGCAGAGGCAAGGAGGAATAATTGCCACTTTTAGATATTTCTAGTTATTTTATTCAGCTCAGTAGTGGTGGTAATTCTTTTGAAACCATGAGATTTTCTCAGAGGTGAATGCTGTTCTTTGAATTTTGGACAGTCATCCTATGTATGTCATGTTAACAATCTCCACATATTCTAAGGATAATGCAATGTGTTGAAATCCAGTATTTCAAGGAGTCGAGCCCACACATAAAATGGAGTTACACAGTTCTGCCATACCACCAAACCAAAGAAATCTTTTTGAATAATGGGCAATAACCAAGCAATCTTTTATCTTGCAACACTGTTGCTGTGTTGGTCATCTTACCATCTCAACAGAAGAACCAGGACTAGAAAAATCACATTTAAAAGAATTTCTAGAATTTAATAAACAGCTCAGGGATTTATGGCTTAAACATGCATCACTTGCCCATGCAGTTCACTCAGCATACCCTGACTTTCTTCATCTCAAGATTTTGAAGACTCGTAGATTTTGGCTCTGGACATCTGTTCAACTGCTCATTTTAGTCAAGATAATTGACTTTCTTACATACTTTCACATATACACAATATTTTAAGTGTTAGGTTCTGCTTTTGTATAAATTGGTGTGAAAACATATATTTCTCCTTGTGTTTGCAACAGTCCTAAGGTGAAGTATAAGGGGTGGATCAAACTGTTTTGGTGTTGTCTATGGATCAATTCTGACTTAAGGGGATAAGCAGGATTAAATGTTTTCATTGTCAACCTTGCCTAATGGATCTTTCTTCCACATAAAAATTAAAATAAAAATTAAATACCTTCTTTAGAAATGTTGTAGTGCTACTACCATTTGCATTTTCAATAATGTTCAAGTATTGCCCTGTGTTACAGAAATTCAAGAACTCTACCTTATTATATCAGTACTTTCTCACAAATCTCTTCATGTGTACTCAAGGTCTAGTAAGAAAGAACTAAGAAGCAGAACTTTCACAGTCTTGAATTTTAAATCAACATGGAGGAGGCACTGTTATAGTCCTTTCTCCCTATTTGTTCTTGTTCAGTTTTAAATTTTATAGTTGAGTAAATATCACCTCTGGTGGTTAAAGTTCAGGTCAAGTTACATTTTGCTGTGACCCTTCTGCTCTCTTTTGCAGACACTGGGACTGTGGTCTGTCAAGACGGGAAAGCTCAGAGATCATAACCTAAGGATTTTTTTTCCTCCCTCCCCTTTCACAGATATCATTTTGTCAGGCAAGGAAAGTAATGTTTGTAAAATTGGATTGGGTAAGCTTTTTTAATGGAGAGTTTGGTGTAAATAACAGAATGATGTTTGTGACGTACACAATTTTAAAAAGCCAAATGTTAACTAAGGTTAGTTTAGTACCAGATGTCTCATTCTCTCTTACTTTCCCACTTTATTCATTGAAATAAACATTCTGGAAGTGGTTGCCTGATGAGAGCTGGCAACAGCCAGTCACAACCAATTAGACAAATTTACCTAGGGAAAAACAACACAAATAAGGAATTTGACTTGCCTGAGTTTGTGTTAAAGTGGGGAATGTGTGGATATAATGTGTGAATGTTCCTTGTTGATTCAAATCTCCTTCAGGTTTTTGTTTCTGGTGCTGTCTATGTATACTTGTTCTACAGATCTTTGCACACCATGTGTATTGATGTAGCTACCAAGACCTTAAAAAAATAGCAGAGAGAGAGATAGAATGAGTTATAAAACATTTGGGGACTGCTTATAGCCACAGCAGCCCCTGGCTGCTGCCAGTTCACCAAGCTGTGCTTCCTAGATGACATCTTTCCCAGGCTGAATATTCAGCCTGTTACTGAATATCAGCATGTCTGTACCAGAAGGTTCCCCAGAGATATGCCAGGATCCCAGGGAGAATTCTTTCTTCTCTTAAAATGTTGAGCAATTGGAGAATATATAGAAATGGCAGAAGTACTCTTGTGTTATTTTAAAGGAGATATCTTATGTAATCTTTATTAGACTGGAGGGTGCAAAAGAGAAAAGCCTAACAAAAATTTGGAAAAAGCCATGCTTCCAATAGCCTTACCTACCAGGTGAGACCTGGGAGTCAGAGGAAGTGAAACAAATTCCTCAATTTCTTCTTCTTTTGCACCTTTCTGTCATCTTCTCCATACTCTGCCCACATTCCTGAAAATCCTGTGCACTAAGAAGAAATGGCAGAAGAAGTAATAGGGATTAATTGATTGCTTCTGCATCTTAATGTTGTTGATGCTGAGGAACTGTAATTCTGGCATTTGTTAACTTTTAGGCACTTGCCTTCATGAACTCACTGTTGTTCCTTTGGTGCATTCCACATAATTTCTGAAGTAAGCAAACAAAATTCTTAAAAGCTGAAACAACATTTTGACTGTAGAGAATGATACTTATTTTACTGACAAGTTCAAATAATTTATCTGCACATCATAGCTGTCTGCTGCTTGAACTAGTGAAGTGATCAATGCAATAGCATGTTGTTTTCCTTGTCTTCCAAATGGATCAAATGTTTACCAGCAGGTAAATATGCCACCTAGGCTTTGCAGGTATTTGACAGCAAGAGTCCTGAGGTTTACCAAGAATTAATTCAATTTGTGATTTTCTGCCTATATTCTTTTAGCTTCTTCTCTGGCTTCATGCCTCAACTCTTTTCCTCCACCATCCATCTCATATGCTTTCCTGTCCATCTGTTTTTTCATCTGCCCCCATTTCCAGCCAGCTGTCTCTGTCTCTCCATCACCCACATGTATCCAGCCCTTAGCTCCTTGTTACACTTGCTTTTTTGTTTACCTTCTCCTAAATTTTGCCATTGGTTTACCCAGACTCCCACCTGCAGGCCATCTTGTACCTTTGCTGCATTCGTGTAGGTGAACATCTTCTTAGTCTTTGTTATTCCTAATTTCAGGTCAGGAATTTATTGTGAGGAGACTTCAGTGACCAGTTGCTATCTGCAGGTGAAAATGCCATGTTCTTACTATCCCACTCATGTTCTCCAGAATAAGCTACTTAGGACAGTTCCATCCACAACTGGCTATGAAATTAACTTTTAAAAAGGAAAAAAAAAATTAAAAAAAAAAGAAAATTAAACAAAGATATGCTTATTTTTTTTATAGCTCTCTAAAACTCTCTATGTTAACTCCATCCTACATTGGGCCCCCAAAACATTGACTTGTATTGACCAGGGATGAAAGTGAAGAATATTTGGTTTGTTCCTGTCACCTTACTTCAAGACAGGTTTAAAACAGGAACCTTGTCTGTCTGTCTGTTTGTCTGTCTGCCTTTTTCCGGCACACAGAAAGGGCTTTTTGAGGGTATGACTCATTTTGTTTAGTTAGGTGTCTTGAGCCAGCTTTAGGAAGTACCTGTCCCTCCATTTCCAAGGAAGAGCTGTGGGAACCATTCTTCACCAAGCTGGTTTTGTACTTACAGAGCAGGCATCCCTGCCTGGTTTATGGTTTGCCTGCCAGGGACCACAGCAGGATGGTAGCAGTGAGTGCCCAGTCTGCATTTTCATCAACAAAGGTCAGGCTGCAAAGTTTGTGTGTTGCTTTGTTTCTGTTCATAATTATTCATTTTTGCCTTTTTCTTGACTTTACATTCTGTAAAACCATTTTTCTTCAGAAATATTCTTATATTGGAAGTTTATCTTATATTGGAAGTGCATCTCCTTTTACCAACACTGTCCTTGTCCAAAGGTCTGGATATTCTACTTTGAGTTCATGGTCCCTAAGTTATGTTTATGATGGTTACTTCTCAGTTCTTTGGCTTAGACAGGAAATATGCATTTCTCTGGCACATGTTTGAGAAAGAAGAATATATATGTGGTAATATATACTCATTTACAAGTTTTATGAGACGTTCTTTGTTACTTTTGCTTTTATTTGTCATGCCAATTTACCATTTTCTCCCTCATCACAGTGTTTCTGG
Organism: Vidua macroura; assembly: GCF_024509145.1. Lineage (NCBI taxonomy): Eukaryota > Metazoa > Chordata > Aves > Passeriformes > Viduidae > Vidua > Vidua macroura. The sequence goes on from NC_071574.1 coordinate 47,355,572, forward strand.
CAGATAGACAGGAACTGGAAGTGCATCATGCCTTTGATTTTGTAGTGAGTGGGGTATTCTACATTTTTCAATGCACATGTCCCTTCCTTAATTAACTCTCTCAATCACCCTGAGATTAAGGTGCCATCTTGGGTGTTGCCTGTGCAAATAATTTCTTCCAGTCTCTTATTTATAGTGGTGGATGGACTGGTTTGATTTGTTTTTCCTTGTAGCAGTTGTGATTGTTGGATTTAATATCTATTTGATTCTAGTATATTTTGCTAGTATCTCTTTCCTGGTTTTCTGGAGATAAACTGCAATGAGTCATAAAGCATTTATTCCCAGAGATAGCTTCAGCAATTGAAGGGAAACCATGAATACTTCAGGCAAAATAGCTAGATATTAAACATAGATGGTAGGAAGGTCACTGGTTTTTGTTATTTTTTCCCCCTCCCTAAGTAGATGAGGTTCTTTTCAAACAGACTGCAGAAATACCAATTAGTGTGCTTCATTCTGAAATGTAATCAAATTTAAAATGTAAAAAATCCCTTTCGGCTACAGTATAATCAGACCCCTAATTATGAAAGGCATATGTTCCCCTCAGTCTTTCTTCCCTCCACCCATGTAGATAATTGTCCTTCTTGAATGATTTCTTCTTTGCAGAAATCTTTGTGATGTTCTACGCCAGGTTTGCTCAAAGCAACGCTGTTATCTGGTGCATTAGGTTTGTGTTGTTGGATTCTCGCAAGATAATATTCCATATAGTTGCACTGATTACTTGCTATTTTGTCTGTCATCTGTGTTTTGGAATATCTCAAAGCTTGTCAGTCTTCCGCTGGGGATTACATCATTTTGGGGGTCTCAACCACTCTGAAACAAAAGCATGCTTCAGTGGTAAAATATGTACGCCCGGACAGCTGGCAGTCTTTCAAGGCCCCGGAGTTGACACAGAGTTAATCTCAGAGAAAAAACCCCCTCCCTCCCCCCAACGCCCCTGTTCTTTTAACTTCCCTTTCTTAATGTAGGGATTTCTTTATGGATAGTAAATAGTGACATAAAATACATTTATTTGCTTTTTTCACAGCAGTTGCAGGATTTTATCTGGTGGTGATTTTGGTTTCTGGTCTTTTGACTCTTTTGACAATGGTCTATTTGAATTAACTGTTTCTTTAGTGGTAAGCCTGATCTTTTTGTGAAACATGCAAGTCTCTCAGTTATTAATTTGCCTTTACTTTCAGGGGCAGACTTCTGAGGAGAAAGTTGCTTGCACCTTCTAAACTCCTATGTCCTGTATTGACTTCTAACAACAAATTGGTCTCACAGTCTGTATGCCCCATTTATGTTGTAAGGACTTCATAAGGGTTAAACTGGAGGACAACTGTTTGCCTTAAGGTGAATTTGATCCCAGTATCCACTATATAAAATGGCTTGAGAGCCATTGCAAGAAGGTTCTGAAAAAAATAGCAATGCGAAATTGGACCAAGAATTTCCCATGAGCGAATTCTCCATGTGTGTAGTTAGCCTAGATTTTCATTCTATTTCTACTGCTTTGTTGGGTTTAAAAGATATGTGCTGCATTTCAGTTGTTCTGAGGAAAATCTGCCAGATCACCAATTCCCAGCTTTCTTTTGGGTAGACTGATTCTACACTCGTGCTTTGGTGGGTTCTGTTTTGGTACCAGCTTTTGTACCAGTAAGGCTAATGCATAGGAAAACCCTGCTTTGGGAGCCACTGCATTTAGAGACACTGCCTAAATATCTCTCTCTTAGACTAACTATGTTGGGATGTAGCCAAAATAAAAACATCTGCAGAATATTCTCAGCTTTAACAGAGTATCCTTTTTATTTTCCTAAACTACTATTTAATAAGTTATCTTTACCTTATCTTCCTAACATTAAAAATTTGCCTTTTCCTTTTAAAAAGGATTTAGGCATAGAGTATGAGTAATTGATATGAACTAAAAAATAACAAATTAAAAATGTAAATGAGATAATAATACTAATTTATTTTGATTGGCATATAGCACCAATAAATAAGTTGCTATTGCTAGGGATGTAGGTGTTAATCTATTTGTATATTTGATTCACCAGAAAATTTGTGTGAGTTTCTGCTTGATTTTTTGATAGATTTTTTATTTAATTTCAAAATATTTCATAGTGAAAGAGTTTAGGAAGTGGAGAAATTATGCTTTTGTTTCACACAATATGCAGGCATCTATGGTATGACAAATAAGTTTTTCTTTATGTAGAAAAGCATTTAAATAAGTGGAAAGCAAATATGAAAATGTTCTGGGATTTTTTTTTAAGACTGTAATTTTCCAAAGACATCCCTCAATAAGATTTTCTTCTCCTTTTAACATATCACAGATGAATGAACTCCACGTTCCTCTTAATTTTAGTGGAATTTAATTTTAATTACTCTTTCCTTTTTCTTGTCTTGCAACAACTTTTTAATATAAAATGATTAGATGGACTTCACAGTCTTTGCAAGGCATACCATTGCCAAAAGAGCAGTTTGTGAACAATTGAGTGGAGTTGTGCAAGCTCTTGATGCTGTTGTTTAAATCTATGGCAAATCTGATTTCCCATTGGTTTTGCATGCAAGTCATGCAGTCAAGTGTCTGCTATGCAGGTTGTGCAAATTAAAAGTTTATTGAAGAGCATGTATAGTGACTAATGGCAGCCGTCCACAGGGTCCTGAACACTGAGCTGAAAATTTATCTTTTGATTTGAATAGTTCTCACCCCTAAAAGCATTAGAAAGCCTCAAGAGCATTGCTATTTTTAACTAAATAAGGTTTATGTCTTTGAGTTTACTTAGGCATCAGCCCAAAGATCATTGAAGTCAATATGAATTCTTCACTTACATCAGCATGCTCTAGGTCATGCCCTTAATAAACTGTTGTGTTTGCTCGCCAAACCAGAAGAGATTGCAGCATAAAAAGTGCTGTGGTACAAACCAATGATAGCCTGAAGTACTAATTCTATCTCCAGTCAAGCCCTGAAAAACAGAGCTAAACACCCCACAAGAAAAGCTGAACTGTTTATTGCATGAGAGTTACCTGTCACCTAACCCTGGTGAAAACATCTTGGCATTTCCACCCTGTGCCCTGTGCCCACAGTGTGAGTGAGGAGAGGTTGAGGTGGGCAATAAAATGCCATGTAAGATTTTGGAGCATGAGTGTTTAATCACTAAGCAAACACTGATGCATTTGTGAAATAAAAAAAGCATTTTGATCTTTGTTTTGAAAGTCTTTTGATCATGGTAGGACAATGATATGTAAAATGCAAATGTTTGGCAAGATGTGATGAAGATGATAGTAACAATTAAGAAGCCCTATATCAGGAACCATGAAAACATACTTGGATTAGAAAGTTCAGTAGCCTAAAAATTAGGAATTCAGGTAAATTGTACTGCATTGGACTGTTTCACAATAAGGAGAAGAAAAGAAAGACAAGATAGTATGTAACATTATTCTGTTAGTGTTTAGAGGAAAACATGAAATGAAGAAAAATCAAAAGGCTATATCAAAAGGCCCTTTCATGTCATTACGTTGTAACTGAGTAATCCTGTAGGCTTAAAAATAGCTTTATAAATAAAAGAAAGGGAAGAAAAATACCCTAAAATTAAAAATATCCAAGACAACCAATGAATTCAGGATAAAGAAGTGTGCAATAGGGAAAAAAAATCTGATTTTGGAGCTTAATTTTAAGGCAAGCATCTTCATCATTCTCTCTGAAAAAGCTTAGAGAAGCAGAATATTTTCTGCTTTAAATGAGGCTAAATTCTGTTCAGATCCTTACTGAATGGCATAGGAGGAATAGTCATAGAAGGGGAAAAACATTGTTAGATAGAAAATTGCAGTCTGAATTGAGAGTTGACAAAAATACAAAATCTGAATACAAAGTCTGAATGGAGAGTTGACAAAAAGTCCTTCAACCATGGGCCTGAAAATGCAAACCCTTTTACTTGCTTTTTTTTAGCAGATATGTTAACTTTGCTGCAAACCTTAATGATAGTACACCTTTTTTTCTGTGTGAGGCTGAATTTCATCTTTGCAGCAAGAAAAAGCACAAGCTACTGAAATGTGATAATAGTATGAAAAATATTTTATTTAGTTTAATGTTTAAAATGGCTTTTTTTTTTTTTTGAGGTACGAAAGGAAATTGAAATAAATTGATATCATTATGCTAAAATATTGTCTGCTTTCCAGTTTTGTTCCATGCTAAATTATTCCCTTGACAGGATAGAAAATATTTATACATCCCATTGTATGATGTATCAGCCTGTGTGTTTGTGTCTGGGTTAGTAAAAACAGAGCTGCTGTTGAAGGGTGAAAATAATCATGCTGGCTTATGTCTGTGGTCAGTGCTCCTGCCTCCGTTGGGTACATTTTTTCCAGAATGTATCAAATACTGTATGTAAGGTGCAGCAGTGGCAGAGGAAAGGGCTGCTAAGGGGCTCTTTGGGCAAAGGCTTTCACTTACACTGTATACTGTTCACTAGCAGAGGTGCCTTGGTATTATTAGTGTTCATATTAAGTGCCTGAGGTTATTTTTTGATGCTGGCAGAATCTCCAAAGATGTTTGTCACTACTGGCCCAGGAATGAGGACTGGTTAGATTGGTGCTCCTCACCCCTGAGAGTGATTTCTTCAAGTTGCTTTATGGTCCAGCTGATGGAGTAGCTTCTTTGAACACAATTCACCAGCTACGTTGAAAAGATTATCACTAAAGGCTCTTCAGTACAATTTTCAGTCACCATAAGCTCCCTTGCAGTCCCAGCTCAGATAGAAATTCTTCTCTGATATTTTGCAGATGGACCCAGAGGGGATCTCAGCTCAGGTTTCTGGACACTTAGCATAAAGCCCTTAGGAGGGCACCATGCATCACTGAGGGCATCTGAAGTTCAGATTTATCTAAAAGAAGAAGCTGAGCCCTGGAGTCCGTGCTTTCCCTCACCTTGTCTGGGTTGGATGGAAGGCAGGGCAAGTGCTGGTGATTATAACGGAGAGGTGCACACCATGAATGCTGGCTCTGTTCCTAAACCCTGTTTATCAAAGAGGAAGGTACTTATTAGCACAAAAGTGAGAAGGGAGTGCTGCTGGCCTACAAGTCATTGTTATCTGGATTCTTGCATGGGAATAGATGGGAAGAAGAAAATGTGCCTCCAAACACAGCCTTATCCACTAGCTCGTTTCATAACTTCCTTCACACAATCAATTTGCATTCCTTATAAGCAGTGTCTTGCTTCTGTTTTCTCTCTGCCAAGGGGAAATGGAACTAAATGGCTCATTTTCTTGTGTGATTTTGGCATCTTCTACATTTCATAAGAAATAGTAGATTTTTTCTAAAGATAGTCTTGAATAGAAGTGTTTACGTGGTTTAGAATGGAAGAGGCAGGTTTTTTTTCACTATACCTCAAATTATGCATGAAGCTTCATAGCATATGTTCTTATTTATGAGTAAAAGTGGTGTTCTGTTAAGGTAAGGTTGCTCAGTTTATCCACGCAAATGCTACACCACAAGCAACTGCCATTGTTTATAAACCAGCATAGAAAAAGCAAAAGGTCACCATGAAATAACCATAATGATTTATTAATTATTATAAATATTAAAATAATAATGCAAAATGCTTGTTCAGTTTTCTTAGACACCTGCAAAAAAGGTATTTCCTTACATAGGACAATTCAGGGAGAGATGGAACAGAAAGGAGATGGTTTTCTGACCATTAGTCTAAGGACAAGTAATGAAAAGCTGTAACCCTGTAAAAAAGCAGGGACTTATAGTAGTTTGCAGCATTTTTTTACAGGTTGTTGTTGGTTCTAACTGGGATTAATTCCTTGATCTGGATGACAGTGTGCTTGTCTATCAGCTTATACCAGCACGGCTGAGGGAGTCGGTTTGCAGTGCCAGAGGGTGCTGGGTGGGTTGAGGACTCCTGCTGTCATCCTGGCTGCTGAGCAGCCTAGACAACCATTTGTTTCATGAACTCTGTTCCACATGATTAGCACTTAATCAGCCAAATTCATGAATTCCATAGCTTTCACCACGGCATCCTCCTGCTCTTTCTGTTCAGTCTCTACCCTGGTTGTTGAATTGTTGGTGAAATAAAATAGCAGGCACTCCTCTTGGAGATAGAAATTGTGTCAGTCCCTCTGGTGCCCTTCAGCACCTAGCTGGTGCTATCATTGTCCTGCAGCTTTTATCTCCTCATAACAGCAGAAATGCATCCCATCAGTTTTGTTGTTGGATGGTTGCTAATCCCCACTTCCCTTTTTCCTCCCCATCCCCACAGCATTTTTCTCTAGGGCATTGATTATATCTTTATATACTCTCCTTTATTCATTTTAATCTAATCTACCTCCCTTACATCATTCTCTCCTCTTCCTGGTGGGAAGTCACATGGAGAGGAGCTCCCCTGGCCCCCTGTGCGTTGTCTCAGGGAGATATCTTGTGCTGCTGAAGGTCCTGTTTTATGCTTTGTGGAACACAGAGGTCTAGACACAAATTGCATTTTGCCTTTCAACAACAAGGGCTGTTCAGCCTGGAGAAGAGGAGGCTTTGGATAGGTCCAATAGCAGCCTTCTAGTACTACAGGAGAGTTGGCAAGGGACTTTTTAGAAGGGCATGTAGTGATTTAATGGGGGGGGGGGGGGGGAATGGGTTTAAACTGGAAGAGCATCAATTTAGAGTAGATACTAGGAAAAATCCTATGGAACAGGTTGCCCAGAGAAGTTGTGGATACCCGATCTTGGATGTGCTCAAAGCCAGGGTGGATGGGACTCTGAGTAACCTTGTCTAGTGGTAAGTGTCCCTGCCCATGGCAAGGGGGTGGAACTAGATGATCTATAAGGTCCATTCCAGCCCAAACTATTCTATGATTCTATAAAGTAGTGCATTTAACACATACCTCCAGCAAATACAGCAAGAGAAGAAACAGTTAGCAATGGTCCCTTGGGGCAAGTATTCCAGTTGTCTTGGAATTTTATAGTGCCTCAGTAAGGCCTGTTTATATCCCCCCTCAGGAACATTGCTTCAAGGATATGGGGGTGCTATAAAATAATACCACAGTGCTGGCACTGTGCTTGCTGAAGTCCTTGCAGTATTTTTTCAAACCTTATTCTTTCTATATAGCTGTTTGTTATGCTGCTTTACAAGGAAGTAATGCTTCAGCATAATAGTTAGACTTCCTTTGCTCCCCAAAAAATTATGTCTTATGCAGCCACATTTATTTAAGAGACTACATACCTTAGCCTCTGTTTGCATTTTTTAGATAGATTATTTTTTTACCCATAAATTGTATCAATCTCTGCCCAGATGAAATGTGAAATTAAATTTTAAAACTGCAAACAGTTTTTTGGTTTTAATCAGTTATATAAAGCTTCTTTAAATGTGTTGAAGGCTTTTAAAAACTGAGTTCAAAGGCATTTTGATAAATTTAAATGCAAGTTTTTCTAGTCAATAATAGAACTGACAGATCATACTGTCCTAAAAGCTTCACTGGACTAGACCTCATCCATTGCTATCTGGTTTTTGTCTGTAAATTGGAAACTGGTTCTCTTTATCTAACAAGCAAGGATTTTCTCAGCTTCAAGTGAACTAGCCTTTGAATTGAGCTACATGAATAAAGTGACTTAAATAAAATGTTCTCCCTGCACCTGCAGAAGAAGCTGCAGCTGCCAAAAGATGAATACTTCAAAAAACGTGGATCCCTAGGATTCAGCCAGTGATTTCTGCCAGTTTAGTACTTTGATGTTCTTTGAAAATTCAGCATCAAATGGACAGCAATGGGGGTTATTATGTAAGTATAGCCCTTTAAAAAAATAGTATGATCTCAATTTGGAATCTTAATAAGCAAAAAAAAAAAAATCAATTTCAATGAAACTGTTGATCCAGGCAATTTTTAATACCTGCTTTTTATATATCCTTTTCGCTCTGAAATTAGTACAGGTTTTCTATATGATCATGTCAGTGCAGGTGATGGAGGTTAACTGTCAGCAGAGACAGATATTTATTTAAAAAGAAAAAAAAAAGCTAAGCCAGGGAGGGAAGCATAATTTCCCTAAGTCACTAGGACTAGAAGGTGTTCATCCAAGGTTTCTGGAAGAATTTCAGGAAACAGCAGAGTTACGTTCACATGTAACTTACTGAAAACAATTACTTTAACAAAGAAACTGATATGGCTGACACCATACCTAATTTAGGAAAGTGGGTATATTTATGAACCTTGCTTTCCTACTGGCACAAAGAGTGAAGTACTGAAGGGAGAAGTATAAAATATGGGTGTTAAAACCTCTAAGAACAGGCAGGAAACTTCAAGCAGGGATACAGGGGAGGTCAGTGCCCGGGGCCAGGGGTTGCAGGAGGTAGCAATGACCCATGAAGGAATTCACCCCAGTTTTTAATGACACTGCAGATAAATTCCTGCTTCTCCTGATAGGACAGTAGCCATCAGAAACCTGGATCATCAGCAATGTGCTGATGGGCCTCCCTCACATTGTGATGGGAGGAGCAAGGAGCTATTCAGTGCATAGTCTTCTTCCCTTTATTCTGCTTGAAAATGTGGAAATGTTGTGCAAATCTTATTCATTTAGAAAACAAGTTGCAGAAATTCACCATACTCAAATGCAGGAAAGAGTATATAAAGCTCTCTCTGGCTTGTACCCAGTACAAATGACATCTGATTAAGTCTTTTGCAAGTAGGAGATTAGCTGTGTTTTAAGCCTGGACAGCAGTTGTCAAATAAATTCATTTATTATTAGCATTTTTGAGGGGTTTATTTTACATAAGTTGAGAATGAGACTTAAAAATGAAGTAATTCTTCTCTTTATTATGTTCAGTTCTATAAATTAATAAACAAGGTAAAAAAAATGGAGCAATGGGAAGTGAATAGATGGAAGAGTGTACAAGGAACCAGGATTATCTGGGAAAGTTGAAAAAGGAGAAAAAACAAAAAGTCTAAACCATGAGATTTTGTATGAAGAATTTTGTTCGGAATTCTTATTTGCCTGTAATATGGGGGTGCTGAAATTAAAATGATAAACAGTTTAGAGGCTATCAGTGGAGATGTTTCAAATACAGCTCTTGTGTTAATTTTCTAGTGTGAACCCAGGAGACACATTCAGTTAAGTGGTGCACATATGCACCTTCATGCACTTCCATGAATGTATGTGCCCTGTAAAGTCTACTCATGGCTGGAAGAGATGAAGCAGGATCTAGTGCTAATTTCCTTTTTTGTGCTCTTGCCTGAGCAAAGTTTGCAGGATGCAGTCACATGCTGATATTTCAGATGGTTAGGTGTCATGGTTTTAAAGGTAGCACCATTTCATTAGAAAAAAGCCCTCAAATACCAGAATTATATATATATTTTTTTTAAATAGCTGAAATATATATTATATTAGCAGTAATGATGTGGTAGAAATAAAAATCAAAATGCCATATTTCACAGCTGAACACTTCAAAGGATACTCCTCTCCCAGTAATCCTCTGATCTGCTTCATGTCACAGGTCACCTAAACAATATTTACAAAACTCCTGACTGGAGCACTCATTCAGGATTTAAGGTGTCGCAACTTTTTTTGACATAAAAAGTTCAAGTGCACCAATATTTCTCTAAGAATTTTACATCAGAGTTATTTTTTCTATAGGCTTGTGTTTATGAATATGTCTCCTAGAGACCAATGTAAAACTTGTCTGGTGAGGGGGAAAACCTTTCTCCTGACAGCTGTGTGATGAGGTTATGCAGTATCTGGTAGCTGGGTTGCTACTTTGAATGTGTTCAAAAAGGTGAGGACCAAAGTAGGAGGCAAAAGGTTTGATGTGCCAAACTGAGAACTCCAAGTTCCAGTTACTACTGAACATAAATATCCATATATTCTCCACAGTGCTTTGCCTTGGAAGAGTAAAATGCAACAGCTAGTAACTGCTGCTATAATTTTGAGTGTGGGCTGGATTTGGCTGTAAAGTCTCTCTTTTGGCACCAAACTCATCTTGAGAGGCTGGTGTTTACCACACAGTGCTTGGGCAGCAATGGATTCTGCTGTCTCAAGCAGGTATTGTCTTTAATTCTAGATAGCCTTTCCAAGTCCTCCAAGGGATGATGGTTTGGGAGTTTTGTTCTGATCAGACAGTTGCTAGTTGCATCAATTACATGGTCCTCTCTCCTACTCTTTCCACAGACTAAGCTTACTTTCACTCTGTCTTATTACTCCAAGCAAATGATGTATGAATGAAGCTGATTACTGCAAGTTCCCATGCAGTTTATTGCAAACCCTTGCAGTAGGAAAGCTGCTTGGTGAAGCCCTGATGTTAGGCATGTTGGCAGGTATTTGAAGAGACTTTTAAATTTTTTTTTTCTTTTTTGTTTTTACAAGACAAGACCATATTCAAAATATTTCTGCCACATCAAGATGAAAGGGCCAAGTTCCCAGGGTCACAGCTGAAACAAAACTTGTGAATATTTTACTCTTGCTGAAATAGGAATGCCTGGTTGCTTTGTTCATGAATGATTGGAAGGAAGAAGGATATTTTTTCGAATCTGTTTAATTAAGATGCCTCTTCAGTTCCCCCTATCCTTCATTTCAATAGGTTTTCAGAGGCTTTCAAAACAGAGCTACACAGGCCTCTATTTCAAGTGTGCTGTAAAGACCTGATAATATAGCCTCTGTGGCTGGGGCACAGAATCTTCCTTATATAGCTTTTCTGAACAGGATGAGCTTGTTCTGCTACAGATCTTGCGTTGTTTATTCCTGATAACCATTCTCAAGTCAGTATAAATGACACTTCCAGATAACTTTCTTCCTCCCCGATAACAATCTGGTAGTTTATACCACTTTCCAGAAGTGTATATTTCTGTTTAGTTTTTAGGGTGCATTTGGTATGGCCAAAGTAGTAATTCTTTCAGTATCTGCCAGCTAGATCAGTTTTGAGAAGAGTCTCTTCAAAGCAATGTCTGTTTAGAACTGACTTATTTATGTGCAGTTTCTGTTCTACAACAAAGCAGTCAGTGAAATGGAGCATCAGTTCCCGGTGCCTGAGAAAGAGGCCTGAGAAAGGTCTCAGAAAACAGGTATAATTTAGAAAGTCATTTGCAAGGACTCTGTGTCCTCAATAGCTGTTTACTTGTGCACATTTCAGACCTTATTTTTAAGGCTCTGTTTTTTGAACAAAGTGCGGTTGGATGTGGAGGCAGCAGTGGGTCATGCTAAGAAGGAAGTGATTGGGATCCAGGGAGGTAACTAGCAAAGCTCTTCAATGGTGGTGCACTCAGGACAGTTGTAGGGTCCCATAAATGGCTTTAGCATATTAGAGGTGCATGCATGTAGGTTGCTGGTGTTGTCAGGTGGTGTTGTACAGGGGAAGATGGGCTGTGATGCAGAAAGGAACTGGACAATGTCAAAGAGCCAGAAATTGGGCAGAATTTCATAGGTCAAAATAGATGTTGAGACTACTAATGAGATATGTTGTCTGGAAAGAGTGACTGTGGTATATTGCCAAGGTATCACAGACAGGTGATCCTAAACTAGAGCTTCTTGTTCATGCATGTCAGGCAGCAAATTACAGGCAGGCAGATGGGGCATTAATGTTACTGATTTTGGGCTAGGAGATTTCCTTTAGTTCTGTTTGCTCACATGCATGAGAAGTTGCTGTAGCTGGAATAACGCTTGTTGCGTGTTAGGGAAGGAGTTTTTGGATGCTAAAAAGGAACGTGCATTTTACTGGATGGAGAATGATTAAGAATGGGGAGCAAAGCAGGAGTATCTTACATGGGGGATTAGCTGGTTTGAGTTGCATAGCATTACAAAAGCAAAGGGAGGAGGTGGATGCTCTATGTAAATATGCTTGGGAGCCAAAACGCAAGCAAACAGTGGTGTACACTGCATCTCTCAGAGGACAATATTCGTGTAAAAACAAATAGCATAAAACTGATGATAAATAATGCAGGAAACCAGTAACAACTCTCTAACTGTGGAGTAGCACACTTGTATGTAGGTCTGAGGGCACAGAAATCCCCTACTAACATCCCATTTTCCAAACAGAGCTCTGTAAATAAGTAGGACTGTATAAGAGGGTGGCCCACAAAATAAGAAATTATTAACAAGGGATTGATAATTGTCAAAAAATACACTTCCAATCCTTTTTGTTAATAAGTTTTAATATATCAGAAAGGTAAACACAAAGTATGTAGGGGTTTATTAGCGATAATATCTCTCTTGCTATCTCTTTCAAGCAATTTAAAGTACTTTGATTTTTTTTTTTCTGTTCTGAAATTGCATTTACTAGTAGAAAAATGAAAATATATTGCCATACTTGTAGGGGGAAAAATATGTTCTGTTGGATCTGGCAGCCCATGAGATGCAGGGCTGCTGCAGTTCCATGTCCCCAGGTTCAACCAGTAGCAAGGCTGAAGATGTATTCCCAGCAGCTACATGTATACACAGTGTATATACAGATAAATATAGATAAATACATAGATAAATGTATATATAGATAAATATAGATATACATTTATCTATAGATAAATATCTAGAGAAAAAATATATAGATAAATATGCATATAAAATATATATTTATCTATATATAAATATAGATTTGTTTGTTTGTTTGTTTATATAGAGATAAATCCCCTCCTCTGAGTCCTCTGTTCAGGTTCCCCACGTGCCATTGTGCCACAGTGCTTCTCTGGGCTTGTGCATGGGTTATTGGTGCACTGAAATGTCACCTGTGATGGGTGTAGGAGTAGCTGGGCAGGATATTGTTTGGGCTCCTCCTCCTGTCATGTCACTGTGCTCCTTCATGGGTGCAGATGAGATTTTGTCAAGTAACTAACAGTGAACAAGCTCAGCTTGGAATGTGGTTCAAAGAGCAAGCAGCTCTAAAGACAGAGGGGTCTCTATTTGGTAGCTGCACAGCATGGATCCATGCTTAACATCAAAAACATTGAACTTCACTATATTTTCCCAGAAGATTGGTGGAAAAAAAGTAAAAAAGTAGGACTGCAACATGGAAATGTGTATATGATAGCAAATATGTTTGTCGGGTGATACTGGGAAAAAAAAATGAAATGCAGACATTCTCATCTGGGTATGCTCTTATGATGCACAGAAATACTCTGTTCATTCTGAGCTTTTAGGGAAATGTTATAGAATATTACTTAAAATACAGATGGAGGGATAGATTAACTCTTTTTTCCTACAAAGCAAATAATTCTCTCATCTCCTGTTTTCACTTATCAAAGCTTTCTGTTTAAGTTAATGGATACATATGGGTATTACTGGGGGATTTTGCTTTCATTATAACTAGCTCACTCTTAGGTACCAGAGAAGTCTCCTACATGCACTTTTTGACATAGAGTTGGCTTTAATACATTTCTGTTTACAATAAATGATTGCGGCCCAGGTAGCTGCAATTATATTTATGCTGAGGTTTTTCCCCTCCAGGAAATGTGTTTATACACTTCTCAGCTTGTCACTCTGTCCAAGTGGAGAGCCTTAGTGAAGTTGCTTGTGTGACATTACAGTCAGAGGAGAAGAATTGAGTAGAATCATAGAATCATGGAATTATGACCTTCAAAGACCATCTCATGCATCTAGCCATCTTTCACTGTCTCAAGTTGCTCAAAGCCCTGTTTAAACTGATGTTGAACACTTCCAGCGATGGGTAGTCCACAACTTCTTTGAACACTTCTCCAGTATCTCACTACTTTCACAATTAAAAAAAAAGTCTTCCTTACAGCCAATCTACTCTCTTTTAGTTTAAACTGAGTAGCAGTGCTTCCAGCTTTGCTGAACACCTACCTGTCTTTCCTGAAGGAAAAAGGCAGGTACTCTCAGGTCATTTGAAACACTCAGGTGATGAGCAGATTTCCCTCTCCTGTTTCTTATTTTATTAAAACAATGCATATGGACAATTCAAAGCTTTTATTATTTGATGCCTACCAAAAATTACTGTCAAAGACTCCTTTTAAGAAATCATCTCGAATGAAGATGAGAAGGGGCTCCTATTCTTTCTAACTAACAAATATATTTTACAAATCTTCATTACAAATGCAGTAGAAGTCTTTACGTTTTTAAGATGGTCAGAGCAGGATCTGCTTTAATGTGGGCACATTCCCTAACAGTAGATATATATTCTCCTGCTTATGTCTTGCTTTCAAACAAAACAGCAAAGTAAGTATTTTTTGGCTTTACAGCATCATTACATGCCAGGAGTATATAGATTCTAACAGTGCTGATAGTACTTTAGCAATAGCTAGAAGCTGTTGTTATAATGCAGTCCAAAAGATGTTCAGAGTGGTTGTAAAGTGAGATGAACCAAATAAATTAGTCTGTAGAAGAACTGCAAAATCTGCCAAGTATGCTCTATCACCTTCCATCTTCATGTGTCTCGCTTCGGTGTGGATGGTGTGGCTCAGCCTCCCTTTAAGAATGGGTGCTTGAAGTGTGCCTGACTGCCAAGATCTGTGTAATTGGGACCTCTGTTCTTAATGACTTGAAAAACTGAAGGCTCAACAAGGATGACATGGAGAACAATTTGGGGCAATAGGAAGGAGTTGCATTATTCCATGGTGCCCCTCTCTTTTCCAATAAAGCAGTAGTTGTGCAGCAGTAACTGTGCAGTGCATTTATGTTGTGCATGCAGAATAAGCCTGGCATGTCCCCAGCCCACTGGATTCTCCATGGATGGGCTGCACAGCACATGTACAGACTCTTGCATAGCTGACATTTCTTTTACTGAAATATGGGAGCCACGTGTGCACATGCCTGGATTATGTGCCATGACTGTGCAACATCATCTGGCCAGGTCTGCTTGAACCATATGTCCACTGCAATGATCCTGTGCCACACAAAGTGGGCTTGTTACATGCTGAAGTAAGAGAAGGGAGTGACTCCTTTCTGCAGTTCCAAGTGATGAGAATTGGGAACCCCAACACTGAAAGATTTAGAAAGTATGAGTCTTTGGCATAAACTATTTTTGTCTAGGATTGTAGCTAGATTTGGCTACACATCTGTCTCCATACTTCTGTAAGGAAACATAGCTGTTGTAAATATAAATATCTTTAAAACTTCAATTTAATTGGTAATTCCACAAATCTACAGTATTTTAAAATTTATTTTTCCCATATTTAACTTCTAAGGGCACTGAAATAAAGAGGCTTTGCAAAACGGCGTCTAAAGTGTAGCTGTTAGAATTGTGAACAGCTGTGTATGGGAATCACACAATGCACATAATGTACTGTGACAGCAGGGGAGCTAATTTGCAGAGAATTTATGCTTTTTTTTTACTTTCAAGGTCACTTTAAACACCGCTGCGCAAATCAGCCCTCAAAATTATAAGATAGAACAAACTATTACATATCTTTATGAATGTAGAAGTTAATAAGAGTGACTTCAATAACATTTATGTGAGCAAGAATTAAAGATCATAAAAGCATTTTTACGTGAAAGAGATGAAATATCGGAATAATCTGTAATAGAATTTAAGTCCATTTGAAGCTCAGATTGGGGTTCTTTTTGAACTGAAACAATGCACAGCTTTCAGTGTGGTTAAAACTTTCATTCAAATGCACGTTTGTTTGATTTTTTTTTTTTTTTTAATTCTATAACCACAGAAGATATTCATCCATTTTCTTTCTGCTTTAAAAAAGACATATTTCAACTTTATGAAGTAGGTGTTTTCTGCAGAATGGGTGCTGATGAGAACCATGCACAGAACAGGAAGTTCAGAAGACAGGGGATGGCAGCCGAGAGCGGCTCCATCTGCTCTGGAAACTCATTGCTGTAAGCGTGGGCCAAAATAACTGACAACACAGAGTCATTATTTATGGAAAGACTCTGAACTCTGGCCATTTGTCAAGCTGACTCAAGTAGTCTGCTGCTGGGCCTGATGAGCTAGCAAGTATCTAACATAGATTTGTGCTCTAATAAATGTCAGATACAGAGGCGTTACTGAAACAAATTGCTAAAATATCAGTAGAAAAGGGGAATGCACATCGAACAGCAAAAGGCCCTAATAACTGACTTCACTAATAAGGACCGGAAAGCATAAAGATGCATTAATTTCAACAGAAAAGTGGGGGAGAGAGCAGCATGATATCCCAGCCCTGAGGCCAATGGCAGAGCTCTCACTGAGTGTTACAGAGCTAGGGTTTCACCTACCATGTACAGAATTTAAGTGTACTTCTCCATACATTCACTTCATCCTAAGGGAGTCAGGATGGTTCATGGGTTTGTGAAATTGTTTCCGTGTCTTCCTATTTAGTAAAAGTTCCAGTCCCCAGACCAATGAAAACATTCCCCGTTCTCTTTAAAAATATGCATCAGAAAGGATAGATTATATCTTTTAGACTAATAAAAAATATTTAGGATGATGATGTGCTTTTTTAATGCTAACTTCTGTTGAAAGCTGGGATTTAGAAGAAAATCAGCTGAAAGAAACATGGCAAATCTCATAGCCAAGTCAGGTTGCAATTTTTTTTTGGCTGTTCTTTTGAGGGATTCCCAAATCTTGTCATCATTCTCAAACAGATGAATTATAACATGTTAAAAAATGACCAGAAGGAAGACTTCTTTCTGTAACCTGTATGGTATACATGTTATATACACCCAACAGCTAGAAATTCATGTGCCTTCCTGCTCAGTTTCTCTAGTACCTAATTTAATAGCAATAAGTAACTTGAGGCTGTCTTCAAAATGTGTCATGATTCTTAGTTAGTTACAGGCATTTTCCTATTGCAAAAACATTTTCTAAAATAGACACTTCTAAAAAAATAATAAACCCAAACCTCCAAGTAGAGAGCCTGTCTAAATTCATTGCTTGGCTGCGTGACACACAGCAAGAAAGGGAGCCACATGTTCCTGTCTGGAAAGTGATCAGTTACATTATTCTAAGCATTAAAATGTGTCCATATGTGTGCATATGTACACACAGACACGCATACTTCAGATCATGCTGATAATGGCATTTGCAGTCTCAAAAAAAATAGATTGTGTACAAAATACTTTATTTATCAGGCGTAGAATTTCATTGTGGTCTCCCCCTTCAACTTTAAAAATATTCTATTATGATGGCAAGAGCAGTTTTAGCATGGTTGGTTAACTCATTCTTTCATTTAGTCTGTTACTGACTAAAAAAAGGAATCCATTGATCTCCTACTTCATTTATCATATTTTATCTAGTGTAAATGCAGGTTATGTGTATCTGTAGTTCTAAAGAAAATAGTGTATCTGTTATAGTCCTGTACATTGGACATTCTAGAGTGATGAGAGTCTCATGATGAGTTGTAGGCATGTGACAGTCTTTTATTACATGGCTGTGACAGTCTCACCTGCATGCTGGCCATCTGCTTTTCAAGAATGTGTAACTTTACTGTCCCCAGGCAATTTTTCAGTTTCCCTGCACAGAACGTCAAAACCTGCGTCAAAACTCTCTTTGTACTATCAAAGGTAACGCTTCCTCCAAAAGTACTCTCAGTGAGGTCTAAAATGAGCAAGGTTCAGTCTAGAACTAGTGGTGAAGTTGTGGATCGTTTGCATAATTGCAAATTCTAGGCTACCCCAGACCGAGTCCCTCGGGGTGACCCTCAGTTGGCTGGTCAACGGGTGCCTGGATAGCGTGATTAAAATCCCCACTGGGAAGACGGAAGGACTCTTGAGCTGCTGGAATCCAAGCGGGTTTATTGAGGATTGATCGAAGGAGTAGGGAGGCAGAAATAGGAGCAGGGAGACAACCACACTCAGGGAAAGCAGACTCCGAGAGCCCCAGGGAAGGAGGGACCAGAGTATATAATTGGGGAGGGAAGGAGTAACTAGGGTACAAATGATCCAATGGGAAGAGGGTGTAAGGGATGGGGTAGCATAAACTGGGCCAATGAGGGAAAAGGGAAGGAGTGGTTTACAGAGGGAACCATTAGAAACAACGAGAACGGGGAACTTCCCAGAACTTGGGGAGATGACAACCACAAACTGACAGGTGATGGGCATATGCTCATTTTCACTGGGGGGCAGAGGACTCTGGGGAAATGCCTTATCCTAAACAACTGTAGTTTCCCATGGCATTCCCACTCTGTCTTCCCCCTGGGCACATCTCACAGCAAGTGTTCACAGCCAGACTGGACAGGCTTCTGAGTGACCTGGTCTAGTGGAAGACATCCCTGCCTGTGGCAGAAGGGTTGGACTGGAAGATCTGTGGTGGTCCCTTCCAACCCAACTATTCTATGGTTCTGTGAAGCAGGACATTAATAATGAGGGGGTGAGGGGGCAACCATATTTCTGCTGACCTAAGAAAAGCCTCCATCACAGGCATTTCACACTGTAGAAGGCTTTGTCAAAAGTGGTAAGGTGGAAAAGAACAAAGCCATCTTTCAGCCATTGGGATCTGAGGCTATCAGCATGATTAAAAGCTGTAGATGATGAGAAAGCAGCTGAAATTATACACATGGCTTTCAGCTTGATCCAGCCCGTTTAGGAGGAACTGGAAGAAGACTTTGGAACCTTCCAGAGTTGTGCTGGTGACAGTAATAGTGTTTGTTAACAGCACTGAACCTGTATGGGGGTTTGTCTCTTTGTCCGTGGGTGGTGTAGAGAGGCCCTCCTAGGACAGGGTACGCAGTGGACCATGAAGTCAAAGTGCAAGCACCCTGAGCCATGCTGGATCATGACTTCCCTGCACTTTTCCTATCACAATGTTCCTTACTATCTGCTTAAAAACAGACCCTTTGGGGGCTCTGGGCATTAGGTCTGATCTGATGGTGAGCCTTCTGTAGATAGCACAAAGACATGGCAGTGGCTTTACCTGTGTTGTGTGAGATGTTACTGCACTGTTTTATTATGTTCATGAGATTTAGCTGTGTTTTTGTGTCTCCATTAGGAATTTATTTATAACAAAAGCAATTTATTTTGTCAGTTAACTTATTTACTTTTCCTTCACTGAATTGTAATTTCCAGTGCGGAAGTCAAGTCTTGGTTTTGGGAAGGGGAGATGGATCAGATATTTTACAAATGAACAGCCAATTTCTAAATTCTATGCTACAGAGGTTATTGTGGATTTTTACTGCATTTGATACTCATTATGCTGAACATGATCTGTTCTTTCCATGAGGAATCCTGCAGATGTAAAGGCTCACACAATGGCTGGTTTAATTAGAAATACAGTGTCAAGAAATTTGGCACCTTTTTCATTCTTTGTTCAAATAACAAACGTTAAACACATGGACTCCAATTAATTCCTGAAACAATTTAACGAATTTGAGTGGCATTACAGCAGGGGTCATTTAGGCTGTGACATTAATTCCAATGAGTTATTTTTTTATTAACTTCTCTAATTAGAATTGCCATCAAAAATTTGCTGGTAAAAGAGGAGTAATCTGAGATCTGGGAAAAGTGGCATCAGCTATACTTTTATTGGCAAGTAATTTCATAGAATCACAGAATCTTAGAAGGGCTTGGGTTGGAAGAGACCTTAAAGATCATTGAGTTTCAACCCCACTACTGTGGGCAGTGAACCTTCCATTAGACTAGGTTGTTCAAAGCCCCAACCCTACATGTCCTTGAACACAGATGAGGCATCCACAGCTTTCCTGGGCAACCTGTTCCAGTGCCTCACCACCTTCACAGTAAAGAATTTGTTCCGAATATCCAATCTAAACTTACCCTCCTTCAGTTTAAAGCCATTCCCCCTCATCCTAACACTACATGCCCTTGTAAAAAGTCCCTTTCCAGCTTTCTTGTAGGGCCCCTTTAGGTACTGATTTGTAGGCAATTTTCTGACTGTTGTTCTGCTAAGGCCTACCACTGAAGAGGAGAGTATTTTTATTAATCCCTCTTTTTCTGCTTTTTGGAGAGTGATGACTACAGATTACTGAAGGTCCTCTTCTCTAACTAGAGTTCAGTTGTATTCTTGCAAATTGTCAACTGAAGTAGTTTGCTGCTGCAAGTTATTGGTAGTAATGATTGCAAAATTAGACTCTTAAGTTACAGTATTGTCATAAGTAATAAGAATCTTTAAAGTGTTTTAACTGATATTTGCTTTGAGAAATAGTAATTTCACATGCTTTTGCTGCAAATGTTGATTTGTATGTGTGTCCATACTCATTTCCAAGGTGCAAAATTAGCAAATGACTAGTGGAGTGAATCAGTAAAACTATTGTGCTCTGTGCAGAAGTGAATAAACCAGCTATTTTAACCCCAGCTTTGGCTTCCCCTCTCCTGGGCTTCCTAGCGGATCCTTTTGAGATATATCTGTTCACAAAATAAAGACACTTTTTATGCTTTTTAGTACTTGCTGACTATTTGCCAAGGATTTCTATGAAGTATCTGTGAATATAGCCTGAGACAACACGACACTGCTTCCCCTGTTTCCTGTGGTGAATGGCGAGTCCCAATGATAAACTGTAACACTACTCAAGGTAGGAAGGGTGAGCTGCCAGAAACTATTTATCACTTCACTGGCTTTGTACCATGTACATCCGTCTGAAGTTAAATTGAGGTTATAAGAGGAGTTTTCTTTTTGCTCCAGCTTTGCCAGCAATAGTATCTCACATAAAGATGAACATAAAAAGTTCAGTGTTCAGCCCTTAGATGTTCCCATGTGATGAAAAGAAGATGGAAGTGATAAAAAAATTTAACTCAAATACCTCCAGTTTCTGACAGCTAGTGCTATAATGTTAATCTGCCCTCCGATAAGGTGAATGCCTCTTTATAATGGTGGATTTCAGGATGGTATTTTATGTTTTATTATATAATGTCAAGTTTCATCTTCTTTGGCTATTTTAGGAGTTTTTAAATACTAATATCTCCAGTCCTTTCATTCTATTTGATGTTGCAGTTACAGATAAAAAAGTGACTTCTCTTTTGTCTGTACAACCTTATTTTAGAGATGGTAGATATTTCTAAGCTAAAAATAAAACTTGCATGATATTCTAAGCAAAGCTTTTGGTAATTCTTTGCAGTTCAACTCATTCTAAACAGATAAAGCCACATGAAGTTAATCTTCTTGCAATAGAATGTGAGTTTAATTTTTTGTGATGTTTCTCTCTTATTCAGTGCCTAGTGCTGTGAATCCCATGATACATAAGTATTTTGTAAAATGGAAGTATTGTCCAAAGAACTCAGAATGCAGAAGTACAACCTAGCACTTCTCATTTTAGCACATTCAAAGCAGACATGCATCTTCTTTTTATGTGCTGGTTGTGTTTTGATGTTAATGGCTGTGCCAGGTGTTGCTTCACCTCAGAAAAAAACTGAATCAAAGAAACAAGAGACTTCACTCGTGAAAAGACAGTACTTGATATGCAGCCATGTGATAGCAGGTGGCTGCTGATACACACATCTTCCAATAACTCACAAGCTGTAGTTGTTGCAAAATATGATTTTGCTAGGAGAGATTTCCAGTGATTGTATCATTCTTTTACAGTTTCCCTTTCTACTGACTGCAGTTTGTTTAAGTTTGGGCAATTATTTTTGAGCAGTTGGCTCATGCTAACAGGAATATTGGCAGCCTATCTCATCAGCTCCAGTGGAACAGGGTGCTGAAGCCGACCACCCTGCTGTCTGAAGACAGGGAGCCTGAGAGCAGAGCACACTGTTTGGGAGCAATTATGTGCTGGGTGACCTCCCAGCCACTCCATACAAAGCATCTCCTTTCCCATGCTTTCTCCAGACCTTGGCAATAGCAGAGAGCTAAATGGATGAGAGGATGTGGTAGGAAAGACAGAGCTGGGGATGAAGGGAGGCAAAGGAGGCTTTATTTCTAGACCTTGAGTAGGTATGTATTAAGCCTTTATGAATATTTTGCATATGATCCCACAGCTTTAAGTGAGGCATATTTTAAATTAATCAAAATACATCACTGAAGAAAACTTATTTGTATTACCAAAATTCCATCATACAATCAAAATTCACCTATTCTTTAAATTTATGGTAACAGCAAACTCACTTCAATGCTTGCTTGTTAAAACTCTGAGCATGTTAAAAACAATTAATATATTGTTCAAAAAATGTCAGTGCAGTAAATATGTTTTCTTTTTACACCAAAATACAAAAATACATTATGAAAATGCCACAAAGAGAAATAATTGATTGCTAGTTCATGCCATAGAGACTGACTGACTGCACAACACCCTTAAGTAATTAAATTGCTTTAACCACAGATAGCTAGGCCAGATTCCTTTACGTGATTCCTGTCCCCTACCCAGGAATTTCATTTCACTTGATGTTGGCCTTGCTGTAAGCTACAAATACGCAGATAATGTGTCAAATCCAACTCACAACCTTGTTTTTGTGTTATGAAAGAAAAAAATTGGGCTTGCTCCAGTATTCTAATGTTTGTGCTTAGAGAACTTTAAAGAGGTCAGTTGCTTTCAATTCTTCAATGTGTGGGGAGGGTTCTTTCATAAATAAATGGGGATATTGAAGCTGCTCAAGTAAAGGAGACATTTTCTGCTAAAAGTCCAATTCTCATGACTCACTGCCTGGTTTTACCATGCATTCCCTTTTCCTTTTGAATTTTGCTCTTACAAGGAAGAGTAGCTAAATAAATACAGTAGCACAGAAGCAAATGGAAAACATCTGTTGTTCTTATTCAGGAATGTAGTGACTCAGGTTTGATGAACATCTGAACTCAGCACTTTTATATATTTGTAGATTTTTCTAGTTTAGTGTCATGTACTGTAGTTTAGAAGTGTTGCTATAAAATATATACTTCAAGAGAATACGGTAAGAAGCGTGGAGATTGTGCTTGCACTTTGGAAATGCCAAACCTGAACTGGAATGAGAGGAAGGTGTTTTTTTGGTTTTGTTTTTTCTTAAATGGCAATTATTCAGAACCCCAAGGAAATATGAAGAGCATACAGGGACACACCGTGGCTTAGGGTAGTGACTGTGTCTGGAATGGCCACTACAAGGAAATAAAAATTCCTGCTCTTCTCAGAGTGATCCTTCCCTGATATGCCATTGAGTTCTTCAGCTATTGGAGCATTATAAGATTTGCAGAGCTAGCGGTGGATCTTCTAGTGACAATAGCAGTGTAAAGGAAAGGGGTAGTCTGGAATTTATAAACTGCAAGACTAAGGGGTATTTGAAATAGATGGAAGCATAGGGTTTTTTTTTTTAAATAGAAAATAGGTAGTACTGTGACTCAAAGAGAAGGTTACTGTAATGTAACATCTGGTCCTGATAATAGAGTAATCTGGCCTAAAATACTGAGAATGCCTTTCTCAAGTTGAAAATGGCTTCTTCTGCTAGTATGGCGTATTTTTTGTATCAGAGATCACTGTGGAAATCTTTTGCTGTTTCGCACTCCCTCAGACCATGAGTTCCATCTCCTTTATTTCTACAGCTTTCTCCT
Organism: Vidua macroura; assembly: GCF_024509145.1. Classification (NCBI taxonomy): domain Eukaryota; kingdom Metazoa; phylum Chordata; class Aves; order Passeriformes; family Viduidae; genus Vidua; species Vidua macroura. The sequence continues at coordinate 47,378,894 of NC_071574.1, forward strand.
TCTCTGCATTTAGAGCCCCTTAAGAACTTTATTCTGTGCAACTCTGGTATTTGAGACATATAAGTATTACCACAGTGCCAGAGCTGCATGTCATTACTTTCTTAAACCCCTAGTGTTCCCATATTTTTATTTCCACCTGCTTAGGATTATTGCCAATGTTCATTAATTCAGTACCTGTTGTGTTGTTTTTATTTTGGAAACTTAAGGACCCTTATTCACACTCATCTTCCTCAGCTGCAAATTGCTGAAAGTGGGATTGCATTAATTCATTCATGTATCAAAATGTAGCTCTTCATAGAACTCATTAAATTCTGCTTTCTTGAAAGCTAAGCACTTCATTCCCACCAAATGCCAATGTACATTTTCTTGCAGTCATGGCAGCAATAATGAGATGTCATCAGTACCTTTTTGGTAATCTTCAAAAAGGGAAAAAGAGCCCACAGTTTCTGCATGTTCAATCACAGAATGTGCTGAGTTGGAAGGGAGGATAATCAAATCCAATTCCTGGCCCTGCACAGGACCATCCCCAGGAGTCACACCCTGTGCCTGAGAGCATTGTCCAAATGTTTCCTGAACAGGTCAGGCTGGTGCTGTGACCACTTCCCTGGGGACCCTGTTTCAGTGCCCAAACACCCTCTGGGTGAAAAACCTTTTCCTGACATCCAACCTAAACCTCCCCAGACTCAGCTTCATGCTCTTCCCTTGGGTTCCGTCACTGGTCATCAGAGAGAAGTAAAGGTACTAAACTGTCAATAACTGTCTAAAACTAAAATTGATCAAGAAAAGGTTTTTTCCAAACTTTGTGGAAATTCAATACTTCCAAAGATATTTTGGTTCTATTTAGTGGATATCTAAGCTATAATAAAGGACTACATGGCTGGGTACCAAAAGCTTGAAAAATTCAAGTTAGTCATGCCTCCCACCTTTAAAGTGTATGTTAAAAAAAGTTGAGACTAACACAAACATCAACTATCAGAAAATATTTTGTGCTAAAAAAAAATTTAAATGAGCTTATTAAAACATGCAGATATTTCAGAATGAATTGTTGAAAAATGCAGTGTCAGCCATGATGTTAACAATTGGTAATTATGACGGAAAGAACCTTTCTGTTTGTTGGCAGATGTTAGGTTGCAGCCATTCCTCTGCCCTGAAGACATTTACTAGTCTGGAAGGTCTTGTGTAGTTTGAAACATTAAAAACTAGGTATATAAAATCTGCTGTGTTGTTTTGAGCACTGGAATACTGATGCAGTGAATGCCAGCTCTGTTTTCTGTATCTGGTTGCCACATGGGGAACAGCACCGGGAGTCAGGCTCACCCATAAAAAGAATGCATGTTTTCTGTGATTTTGCCTGTATATGCTAATTATTGGCTTTGGTGTGCATGCTATTATTTCTTAGCAAGAAGATGAACAGGGCATTTTGCCCTGAAAATTGCTAAAAGAAAAGTGTGAGTGTACCTTTGTAAGGTCCAGAGTGAACTGGGAATCCATTCCTCTACATCTCTCAGTTATGCAATTTCAAATCCTCTGCTCTTCAAGGTCAGTTGAGTCATGTCAGAGCCAATTCAAAGGAGGGCTGTGTGGTTTGTAGTTTGAGGATCTTACTAGTTTCAGCCTTCTCTCTTAGATCTTCAGTAGCTTGTTTTATGCCTCTCTGACAGTTTGTATCACCTAAAACGTCTTGCTTACAATGTGCTCCAAGCAGCTAGGTATGTTTGTTGATGCAGGCTTTACTGTCTCTTTTGTGCTTTCTTAAATTTCCAGGTTAGTCCCAGTGTAAGGTTTTTAGATACTGAAAATATTTCGTTTTCCTTCGGTATATTTACATTTCCTAAATCATTTCTCTACTGTTTTCACTTCATTATGTAGAAAGCTGGTATACAAAGCCTAGGATTAGAAATGTTTTTATGCTCTTATGTTTACAGATGTAATTAAACTGAAAAGAGGGGCTACAGTTTTGCTCACCTAATAGAATGACAACAGCAATAGGTAGTTACTAATCTTGGGACTTGACTTGTAGACAGTTTTTGTTAAGTCCCAAAGCACATGCTGTTGATGCTGTGTAAGTAGTAAGTAATGATGATGAGCTTTCAAGTAAAGAGCACTATTTCCATTTGTCTTTGGAGCTGTCATCGTGGTATCTGAGGGGCTTGAAATTGTTAACCCCTCAGGTAGATTGATATATCAATCTGGAACAATTGGCAAATTCTTAACAGGAATGAACTGGGGTAATTCCATATAAGTATGAGCATCTGTGTTGTTTTAATCCAGCTGAGAATTTGTCACATAATTTTCATAACCTTGTGGGTCTGTCTACGGTAACCATCCTTAGAGAATGCTGCCATCTACCATGACCTAAAAAGCACATTCAGTTTCAGTTTAGGGGCTCCATTTTTGTTGGGTTTTTTTTAAAGAATTACTGAGATTGAGAATTCTCGTGAGAGAATTCCCCTCCTAATGAGAAAACCAAAACTCCATTCCCTACCATAAGTGATGCTTTAGCAGGAGGAGATGGCTATCTCCAACTTGTAATGAAGGGTTTCAGATATCCCACCTGTGTCAGATACACATAATTTTGTTAGTCCTGCTCCATAATGTTATATTTATTGGCAAAAAGGAAAGACTAGCTACTTTGTAGGAATTTTCCATCCTTCAGGTTTGTAATTTTGTGCTTCTACTTTATGTACATATTTATATACATACATATATAGCTATATATGCATGTAAATCAGTGTCTGTCTGTTTGTTGGTTTGTTGGGTTTTTTCCCCCTGACCGTAGTTTTTGGTACAACAAGAAAAAAAAATCTGTCTGTACCACAAAATTCTCCGAATGAACAATGGAAAAACACTGAATACGGTTTTGGTTCATAGCTCTTAAGAAGTAGAAACAAAGGCAAAACATGATGAGGAGTGACTGTGTTGAATTAGGGTGCTTTTTGCATCACCTTTCATCTTCCTACTTAATGCACTGCTCTGGGGATGGGAGAGTCTTAAGAGAAACAAGCTGGGACACACCTAATTTAATGCAGCATCCAATAGCTGCTAAAAGGGGCACAAAGTTTTTAGTATTTCTGTGTCAGCTTCTTGACACTGTTTTCTATATGCCAACAGTTATGAAAAGGTTCCTTGGAGGGCTGTGTTAAGTTAATCTGCCAGAGTTTTGTACCAGAGTCTTCCTTGAAAAAATAAGAAGTTGTCCTTTGTACTACATCAGCTTTTTGCACGATGCCAGGGTGGGAAAGAAGATCTCATCCTGTTTCATGCCTTTATTTAATATACTGACCCTATTCATATAATCATCAATCCCCTGATAAATGCATTCATGATTTCTAGATGCAGGACTTTGACTCTTACAGCCTTGTATCTCGAAATTCTGTATGAAGATTGATCAATGCATTCATCCCCATTGCTGTGGATGTGAAAACAGCAACATTCAGGATAACAAAGGGTAGGACCATGACATAAAGGGTTAGACACAAGAGTTTCCTGACTCTCTGTCTATTTTTTTTAGCTATTATTGTTTTCTTTCCTTCCAGAAGCATATTATATTGTCATATTTCTATCCCATTCTCTTAATATATGAAGAGATTAATTAAAATTATTTTAATTTAAATTATTTTTCAAACTCAAGTGGGTCATTGTGGGCAGCTGAAATTGAAACAGGCAAGACAAGCATTCTTGCTGTACCCCATGATTATCAATGTGTCAGGTTGTACTAAGAACATTCTGTAAATGTTATTCTGTGTTACAACAAATCCCCTAGCTAGATTACAGCACTGACAAATTTTTACCAGATTTTTACTGCCAAGTTCACCGGGAGCACATCTGGAACTATTCGACATTGTCGCATCTGGCAGATCATGTTCCTTTTCCATTTAGGGCAGGTTGGTCATCACTGGGAGAATTCCTAGCTGCAATCCTATGTCCTTTACCACCCATAACTTAAAGAGGTGCCCTGAGTTCATTGTTCTCCTCTGTTTGACACAGTTAAGATCTATAAACTGAATTAAGGAGGCATAGAATCAGTATTTGCATACTGACACATCTATTAGCATTTATTGGGTAAGGTATTTATATGTACATATGTGTCCAGAGGGAGAGACAATTGTACTCCCAAGTCCCAGGTCTTATGCACTACTGGAGATGGAGTATGACAGGATCTTGAAACATCCCTCACTGCATCTGCCAACCCTGAGCAGACCCACTTCTAAACCCTTCTTACTAGATGTTTCTCTGCAGTTCTTAAAAATTGCCATGCACAGTCCTAAAACTTCAAAAACTTTCCCAGAGAATCAAGTACATAACTCATTTTACTACAAAAGGTCCTCCTAACATCCAGAACCTTAAATCTTCCTGCAACTTAACTCCAGCCCCACTGGCCATAGAAAAGTCTGTTAGGTAAAGCATGACTAAGAAAAGTATTTGAAAAATGTTCCCCTGTTCCTTCCTGTCTTCTCTGCCCCAGACTAAACAAAGCAAGGTCTCTTATTCTTGGTTTTGCTAGCGGTGTGATGATTTTGGGCACTTTGCTCTGGGCAGTCTCCAAGTTTTCCTTGTGCTTCCTCAAGTACTATGGTCACAATGAAGAGGAATACTGCATGAGAGTCATCTCTGCAGAGCAGAAGACTGGATTATTTCTTGTTTCCCCCACACAATACTTGTCTGTAATTCCTAGTGTGGGACTTATTTCTTCTGCCATGGTGCCACACTGTTTGCAGGAGTGGATCATTGCTGTGCTCCCCTTCATAAAGACAGGCACTATACTCTGGCCTTTATAACTTCAGCCATTGCCTGTACCTCCTCAAAGAAAGCCTGTAATGGGTCTGAGATTAGTTTACTGACTTCTTGAAATTCTCTTAGGTGCAATTCATCTGACCTAGCTGACATTAAAATGTCTCAGCTTATCTAGTCTGCTTTTCCTCTAGTCTGTCCATGATAATTCTAATCATCTGATTATTCTATCTTTCCTAGCAAAGGCTGCAGCAAGGAGGCATCAAACCTATTAACCTTCTCAGTAATAACTGTGGATATATTTGCCTTGCATTTAATAATGGTATCTTCAATTTTTGTTGTCATACCCCTGAAATTTCTTCCTTCCTTTCCTGTTTTCCTCTTTCCTTCTTCAAATGTTTTCTTGCCATCCCTCTCAGGGGATGTTAAAAGCACCTTTGTTCATTCTGATTTTGCCCCTGAGTGCCTGTATTTCATCTGTAGTGGTCTGAGCTGAGTTGCACTTCCCTTGACTTTTTGTTTCTGAAGTCAGCAAAGTCCTCATGATTTAGCCAAGAGGATCTCCTTCTATTTCTCTAGGTTTTCTGCTTCATAGGGGAAATTTATGCTTATGTCTTGATTTGTGTCTTTTAGGAAAGAGTAACTTTCCTGGAATCTTTTTACCTTGTAGTTTTGATTTGGTTGTAGTCTTGTATAAGTTGCTTCATTTTTTCAGCCTGTTTTCTTAGACAAAAACAGATGGTTTTTGTGTTCCTGTTCTTCCTTTTCCCATGCTAAACCAGGTGAACTAAGTAATTTCAAGTTTTTTGCTAGTGTAATTGCTGCCTACAATCTCAGTAAGTTTTTTGTTGTTCATAAAAATTAAATGTAGAAAAATCCTGCCTCTAATGACTTTTTCTATTACCTGTATGAAAAAAAATTATCAGCTGTACATTTAAGGACTTTACTGATTGTAGTACAGAACCTAAAGGTGACATAGCTAATTAGAAATTTGCAAAATATACTTGAAAAATAACTTTTGTGCCTTGCACAATCAGTGAAAAATACTACCAAATCTCCAGGGGCTAGCTTGTATTTGCAGTGAAACCTCAAATGCACATTTGATTATGAGATAGCTTAGCATATCCCAACTGTTGGGATGCCAATGTCTGCAAGGAGAGTCACAAGTTTTCTGAGACAAGATGGGAAAGGACAGGGCAGAGCTTTAGACTGCACAACCTGCTTTCACAAATTTAGTAATTTAACCTGCCTGGTGCATGAGACAGTCCCAGCAACAGTCAGGTCTAGCTGGCCAAGTGCTTTGCATCACAGCTTGTAATGTCTTGCTGTGTGGTGGCACTGGACAGACAAGGTGCCTGTGCACCATCCTACAAGGGTCTGACATCTATTGCAGTGAGTCAGTCTGAGATGCATAAGAATTACAAGATGTTTGCCAGGAAAGCTGACTTGTGGTTCTGTGAGCATTGATAAAACTGTGCTTTACATGAAAGTGTACTCCTAACCACAGGTGATCAACAACTTACTAGTGGCAGGGAGCCAGTAGGAGTAGTTCTGTAAAGAAGTCTGTTGCAATAGGCTGTATGGAAATGCTAAATATGGAGTATGGAGGCTGATACAATATTCTGAATGCTGTATTTTAGGTAAGCTTTCTTTGTGTAGACTTTTAGCCATCAAGATGAAAGATTACACAAAATAAGGTGCTTGATTTGTAGTTTTGTTTTGAACTACAAGATTATGCTACTTTGTTTTCACAGGAGGTAGGTAATAGTGTTATTTTTAGTGGTGCTGATAAATGCTGAGTTGTGACTGTGATGTTCTCCCTTTCACTTTATGAATTGCTCATTCTGTGAATCAGTAATATCTTGCATATGATTGCACTATATGTAAGGCAAAGGTGGCCAACTTCTACATAAACACAAAGGCCAGCTTGTACATAGACACAGGCTTGAGATGAGCTCTGGGGAGTGCCAGCAGAAGAAGCTTAGGTCTGTATTGCCCTTGGGTACAATGTTGTAGCATCTTACAAATTCAAATTGCCTCAGATTCTTTTTCTAGAAAACAATGAAAACATGGCAACAGTGTCACCTGGAATCTGGAAGGAGCCTGAGATTCTTCTGTGAGTGAGCACAGGGCTGAGCTGAGGGGTCCTGCAGCTGCCAGCAGGGATGCAGAGAGTGCAGGTAGGGGGCACGGTGTGTATGAGCCTGTTCTCCTCAGGAGCTCTGCCTCATCTCCACCACAATTCCAAGATGCTCAACACCATTCCTGGTGGTCCAGGCTTCTTTCAGGTTTGAGAGATCAAAGATCTACAAATCTGTCTCTCTGCTTTGGTGTTACTTCATGGTTCTTGTCATCTTTGTGCTTTAGTACCTTGTGCTCCTGAAATTGCTGGCTCTTTGGAGGTATGTACTCTGTGGATGGTTTGGTGGCAAGCCTTGGATACAAGGTGCTGTATTGGTCACATGCATATTCATTGTGTGTGTAGATAATTTTTTATAAATACACATATTATATATACACACACATTCATATATATGCATTTATATATATTTATACACTCTTTTATATCTATATGTATGTATAGATATGTGTATATATATACACATTTATTTATTCACAATAATGAAAATATTCCTTCCCCATCCATAAAGAAATGTTTTGCCATTTTCAGTTAAACTTTGTCACTACCTAGTAAACAACTTCTCTTAACCAAAAGAAAATACCATTCCCCATTGTGTCTTTGCCATGTAAGCACTGGGACTTACTGCCTACTGTCTTACTGCCTGGGTCTGACACTTCTTTTCTTTGCCATGAAGTAAAAATCAACAGAGAAATTCTGCTAATTGGTCTGGTATACATCTTCCAGGATGAAAAAGATCTGCACATTTATTTCTTCTTTGCTTCATCCAGACACAGCAGCAATTTTCTGACCACAAAAAGGGTGTATTCTGGTATTATCCAATTTTAGAAAGAAGGGTACTTCTGCTAGTTGCTTCTGTAAGAGTTTTGAACATTTGAGCACCAGAAGAAACTACAGCTGAGAGCCAATGTTGCATGATAACGCTGGAAATGCTCTTCTGAGTTCAATGAGTGTTCCTATTCTGAAAATTATGAAATTAATTAGCAAAAGCTTGCAATATGAGGGAGATATATTTGCATGTGTATCTGAAACTGATGATTTGCAAATTGGAAAAAAAGGAAATCTTGAAAAAAAGAAAAATTAGAAAAAAGGAAATCACTGTATGCTAACCTGAAGAAATTTAAATTGTGGTTACCATGTATTGTTTCATTACAGTGGCCTTTTTTTCTTCTTTTTCTGTGCTTTGAAAAGAAGTTGGGGGAAAGAAGCAAATGTGTGACAAGCAGCATATGCAAACTGTAAGGTGGAAGTGGTAAAGGAATAAGACCACATTTGGAAAAGACAGATGGTGCTTTTTCTTGCTCATATGGTAGCACTGGCAGTAGAAATGTTTTGGAGTTAGAGAAGTGGAGAGGCCAGACACATTTCCTAAATGCAGGATGATTTATTTGTAGAACATGCAGAAATGCAGGAAACAAAAACATTAAACAACCCTTGGAGATGTGCATGAACATGATATATTTATTTGTGGTTTGCTTTGAACTCCTGGCCACTGACATGGGATCTGTGATTATGTATTCTTGCTTTGGCTGATAACATGTCCCAGCATTTCTTGCCCCCACTGCCAGTTCCTCCTCTTCTGGTATCTGCTTAGCTCTTGCTGCAACGTCCCTTCTTCAGACCCCGTTTAGCCAAAATTGTCTTATATCTGCCCACAGTTATTTCTGTTCTGGTTGTTTGTAGGTTAACATTCAGTCAGCTGGACATCTGATGAACAGATACAGCCATAGGCCTGATTTGGCAAAACCCTGGTTACTGGGCTAGTTTATTACAATGCTAGAGGGACTAAGATGTCCTCTGTCAGGAGGAATGGTGCAATACAGGCATATGAAGTGGATAAAAACTCACTGTGTGCTGGGGAGATATTTTTTATGTATATATATATATATATATATATATATATATATATATATATATAATGAAAAGGATGATTTCTAAAAATCAGTTGATAGAGGAAATAACTTTCTGCAGCTGTATGTTTTCATAATTCCTTGAGCAGCATCTCAGGTCTGTTACTTCTGAAAATATATAATCAAAAGGACTTTCTGGAAAATAGTGTAGCAATAGAATAATTAAACCTTTTAATTACCATTTGTTTGATTGTGTTGTTCAGTTTTTAGGAAACTTTCTATTTCTTTTTGTAGCTTTAACAGTCTATCTTAGATATTTTTAACAACTGAGCATCTGAAAAAATAGAACAACATTTTCATAGCAATATTTGGAAGATGTATAATGTGCAAAAACCTTTCTATAATGTGGTAAACAAATGCTTAAATACAGTTTAAGAGTGAAAAAGGAAAAAAAAAAGGAAAATAAAGTTTGCAAGCAAAACACGTATGGAAATAGCAGAAGGTACTTTTGAAAATCCACTTGTCACCTTTTTTGTCCTGCAAAGATGATAAAACTAATTGCATTTCACACACTAATGGAAGGAAACAAAGTAGAACTTTCAGCTGACAGGATGAGAAAAATTTTGCTAAAGCTTCAGTAGAAAGTGCAGAATCTAAAGCCTAGCAGGGTCAGGAGTTTACTTTAAACCTGTTTGAAGATAATGTAGTCCTGCTCACAGATATCTGAAATCTCAACAAAAGATGGAATAGTCAGTTTTTTTTACTTTTATAGCATTAATAAAATGTTGAAATTCAAGACATTTCTTGACAATAAAACATTTCTTGTTTTGTTGACTAAGGGAGAATATGTTTATTTGTACTAAATATGAATTATTGAGAGTTTTGAGAGGAGAATTGTGAAGACAAAATACTTTGGAAATCTTCCACACATTATAAACATTGCAAAAGAATGGATGCTGATTAAATGTTCCTCTACAGCCTGTAGAGGAAAGAGAATATCTTCATAGAGAAGACATTTAAAGATTAATTTTGACTCCTTCTGCATCATTCTTCCTTGGCACCACCCGGACATACCACGGCAGGACCCACTCAGCCATGGAAAGGCACACTGCAGTAGTGAGAATGATGTTGAAGGGTGTGACTGGCTAAAAGGAACTTCTTAGGCCCCACAAGTTCTTTTCATGGGTTGGTATTGTGATAAAAAATCACACATCTCCTGCCAAGATTTGGCATGTTTGAAAACATCACCTGGTGTCAAAGTTTGTGAAGACAGCTTGTCCCTGGCTGTTAGTGCTGCTTAAATTTATGTTTTGTGTACATTTATAATTATATTAAATTTTATTTTCAGATGGGCATGAGAGCAGTTGATATGGTCAGATGTCTTCTGAGTCCCTCATTTAAGTCTAGGCTTGTCCTTAATTAAGAGTTAACTTCAGTTGAGCTTCAATAATTTCAAACAGTAGGAGCCCATCCACCTGCAGATTCCCTGAGAGCTGTGGTGCTGCCTGTCCCTAACTCACCCCGGACCTGTCTCATGACTCAGCCCACTCTCAAAGCAATTCACCGTCGTGTTGGCTTATCCTTAACTTCTCAATGGTAGAAAACACATTTCCATCTTTCCTAGATTTCCTGCAGCTGGCAGGCCTTCCATGTGTTTTGCAGCCCCAGCATGAGATGATTTTATATTCAGCAGTGCATTGGCAGCATTACTGGCTGGACAAAGTCACTGTGATCTTCCTTCCAGTGCTGCACTGGATGAATGCTGGAAAGTTAATCCATTTACCTGAACTGGAAATGCTTTGTTTCATTGACCTGCTCCATAATACTTGTAAAGCAGCAAGTTAGAAGATTATGTTTAAATTACAGAAAGTAAACTTAGAAACAGCCTTTATTCAAAGAGAATTCAAAATGTATCATTTTGATCACAGTGTCAAACTGTACAATAGCTGACCAGACAGGCATAGATAGCAGTGGGGGAAGGGGGGAATCAAAAGGCATATCCAGATTCAGCACTGAGGCTGTGCCAAGCTTAACTTTATTGAGACCTGTAGGGAGAGATCAACCCTCCTTCCTTTATTCTGGGAGTGGGGAGTGTTTCAGACAAGCTTTTCACTTTATCAAAGTTAAAATATTGCTGACTGCACAGTACCCTCCTACCTTTGACTCAGGTACTTGAGTTTCTATGCATTGGAGACTTTTCAGGATATGTTACTGAGCAGCTGAAATCACGGAGATTTTAGTTTACTAAGTTGTACAGATTCAGACTCTTAGTTTGCAGAGGATTGACCTAAAAGATACCTCAAAATGGGTCCTTGGAGTTCTGAAGTTTATTTTTGTTTCTGCACAGCTGGTGTACATGTGTTTCTTTAAAACCACATGTTTAAAGTCTTATGAAACACTTAAAAATACACTGCACATACTATGGACTTGCTTAGCAAGTCTTAGTATCTTTATTCATTCAAAAACTAAAAATATTATGTTACTTAATTTTTCATAATAGGTTGACCCATATTTATTGGATTTTATTACTGAAAAGCAGTTAAGTAATATGAAAAAAGAGTTTGTATGAACTAGACTACCATTTGTATCCTTTCAAGGTTTAGAACAACGAGCTTGTGTTATAGAGTTTATTTTGTTTTCTGGAAGGCCTAGGAGCAGCAATTGAAATCCTGAATCTGCTGGAGCTGATGGCAAATTCTTTGGAAGCAAATTTCTTAGGACTAAAATTCCTTTATTCCTTGCCTGTATGAAATGCTGCTAGTCATCAGCTTCGACTGACTGCAGCAAGTTGGAATTTGCAGCAGAAACTTTGGTAGCCACAAGAGTACATTAGCTGGTCATGAAGCTTGAATTCCTAAAAGGGAAGAAAAAACCGATCAACTAAAGATCAGAGTTGTTAGCAAAGACTCCTGGCACAGGCTTGGGCAGTGCAGATGTAACTACCTAGGTGTTGCCCAACAGTGGATCCTTTAGCATAATTGCCTTCAAATAAGTTCTGACTGAAGCTCATGAATGGTATATGTGGTCCATGCAGCCCTACTCTGTGAATAAGGATGTTTTGTGTGTGTGCGCATTTCAAAATGCTTAGGATGAGACTTGCCCTACTTCTGAAGCTGTCTGCTCACTATTTCTCATGACAGATTACCCAGTCAGTTTTGGTATCTCAGAGGGAAGACCTCAGATGTACAGAGATGTTTTCCTGAAAAAAATGCATTCCTTTAAATGCAGATCTCTGTGTGTTGGTAATGCTAAGCTAAGAACTCCGTGGTCTGCAGTTAAATGTAAGCCAAATCTTGCAGCAAGGCTGGTTTGGAGAAGTCAACAATAATTTGGAATAATTCACATCAAGAGTTGTCTTTCATTAATTAAGCAGCTTGATTACTGATGCTCTGATGTATTGCACACCAGCTTATCCATCAGTAAAGGCTCCCCACAGCATCTTTGCCTTTTGCTTCACTGCTCATTAGGCACCATTTCTAGGGGAGTTTAGGCAGTCACAGATTCCTAAAGCCCTGAGATACTGTGAGAAGGGGACTGTCTCCCCTCTCAGTAAATGCCAACCTTGCAAAGCTACTGCAATCAACTTCCAGCTGACATACCAGGGACCAGATCTGCTCATTTATCTCAGCTATCTTGCTCTGCTCCATAGATCCCCTGGTGGTTTACTAACTGTAAACTTTTCTTATTTGGGGATGCACACCGTCTTTGCTTTGATAAAGCAATGAATATGTACAAAAAATATATGTATGTCTATTGCTATGTATCTTCAAACCATGGAAATACCATATATGACATTTATGGTCATGTATAAAGTAAGGAATGTTTACAGATTATTAAAAAATGAAGGACTTAAGGATAAAAAGGTTGCAGGAATAATGGAACTCTCCTCAAATCAAGGATTACAGTAAATCTTACATTCACATATAACCACCCTTGAAAGTAATCTAAGCATTCAAACAGAAGCAGCCTTAACTCCTTTTGTTAACAGCATGAAGTAAGAGTGTCAGGGGAAAGCAAACATTTGTGAGCCAACTATCATAATCAAATAGATAAAAAGCATATAATATACACTAATAGCTTTCATGGTATTTTTGTTTGTTCTGTTAATTTTTAATTTCATTTATATTTTAAATGTTTTTTTTAATAGGAAATCTGCATGAACAGACTAGAATTTGGTCAGCTTGCATGCAAGGATTTCAGAAAAGAGGACAGTATTTTCAGATTTAGCCTTAAGGTTTATTTTGCAATAGAGATTGAAATTCTAGAAAATCCTTTCATGAAAATGCAAAAACTGTTCAGTGCAATCAAATAAAATATTTTTGTTTCAGGAAAAGAGAAAATAAAAAATGAAGCAAAAATTCAAACAATTTTACTGGGTATATTTGACATCCCCTGTGTAAAATGATCTGGTTCTGATCATGGTCATGAAATGTGAGGTCTGATTGCAGCAGTTCTTGACCCAGACACAAACAAATAGTGCTTCTCACTTTAATTTAATTCTGGTCTATGGTTGGAGCACCACCTCCACTAGGGATTATAACTGTGGGCTTGTTACAAACATTCAAAGTGGAACAGCACAGCAGCAGAGGCTCCACAGGCATAGGCCATGTTGAGTCTTTGACTGCCTTTCTCTTTATCACCTTAAATCTACAATTGACAAGGCCAGTAGTTGGTTACTTGCTGTCATTCTCAGCCTAATCAAACTGAAAAGTGAGGCTGTATATGTGTTCTTAAAATAAACTCAAGATTTTTTAAAATTACAGGCTTAAAAACTGAATTCTCTAAGCTGTATGGACAACAGCATACATGAAAGTTCCCTCAGGAAAAAGGGAAAGCAGCATCTGAAGAGCAAAAACTATTGTGCATCCATGGCAAACACCAGAAATTGCTGGTGGAATGTGATAGCTGGGACCTGCTCCTGCTCCCATCCGTCCCATGCAAGGGGTAGTTTTCCTTCTCTGAGAGCCAAGTTTGTCCCTCGGGAGTATCCAAGCAGTCATCACATGTCTTAGCTGCTCCAGACTTGGCTCTTAAGCGATGATTAAAGCCAGAAATTGTAGATACCATTTTCCTTCTTTGCCTGTTTCTCATCTTGAGTTTCATATTTGATTCCCCAATATCCCTGTGTTCCAAAGTGTGATCCTCCACTTTATTTTGTGCACAGACATTAACTTTTCAAAGTATGAGCTTATTTTTCCTCCATTTGTATTGGGTTTTGGACCCAGAAACCTGAGAATCTGTCAGCTTCCTGAAGCTGGACAAATGTCATTTTCAGCTCTTTTCTGGGGCCCATTTTCCTTTTCTAATTTCTCAGTCTTTTCTGGCCACTTAAGCAGCAGACCCAGATACTTAAGGGTGTTTTTAGCTTCCCTGCCTGGGCAGCCTCCCTTGTGCCATGCAAGCCCTCTCATGCCTGCAAGCTTTGTTTACCACATAGAAGCTCATTAGGAAGGTGATGATATTAATCTCTCCTCTCACCTGAATTCAAGACTGAACTACAGAGTAGTCCTGTCATCATTCCCCACTGAAGTGTATTCATGAGCCCAGAGTGGCAGGAATCAGGCTTTGCAACCAGCCCAAAGGCACAGCCAGAACAGCAATTCCCTCACTCCCCACCACAGGCAGGTTTTTACTCCTGGGAGGGAGATGCCACAATTTTTTATTCGCCCTCCATCACTTAACTAGGCCAGAGGCATAGTTTTCAGCATATTTTCTCTGGTAGTTTTGTTTCTAATTCTGGGCTGTCCTTCCTCCACCTCAGCTCTCCCACCTTTTCTTCTCTGCTGCTTTCTGGTGGTTGCCCTGCAGAGCTTAAACTGCCTGTAAGTTCAGTTGCAGCTGTTTGTAGAGTTTGGCTTTGCTGGTCATAGCTCTTGCCATTGTGTAATGAAAAATATAGCCCAAATCTTTCTCTTGCTTTGCCTTTGGTAAATATGGCCACTTGAGAAGGTAGACTTGCTGTTTGATTCAAAGTTTATCAAAAATAAGAGGGGCACATGCAACAGAATCCGTGAGTGAATTGAGGAAATTGCCATTGGTATTGGCTTGTGTCTGGCAGACCCTGAAAACAGCAGGTTTCTATCTGCAATTGTTTACTCTGTGATGTAAGTCCTTACTAAAGAGCAATCTATTCCCAGGCTGTTGTATCTGAGTGCCTCACAGAAACTGAGTTAGTGCAAAGGAGCAAAACACATTTCAGGTGCTGGTGTTTTGGCAGTCAGGGTTAGTTTGTAGTCTGAGTTTTCCTTGTTGGGGTAATATGTAGGGTGGAAATGAAGAGTTTGAATTCCATCCTGCTGGTGAGTGGGGGCTGGCATCTCTCTGTCTTTCCTGCCAGGTCACTCTGGCATGGCTTTTACAACTGCAACCAACTGCTCTTCTTCCTCTCAGTCTTCCTCTGCTCCTGATGTGGGCTAATCAGCAGCAGCTCTTTGGGACCACCACAAGGAAGGATTTTGCAGACAAAAACCAGCATCTTGGAACTGTCTAAGGGAGAGGCTGCACAGACTGCTGCATTTTGAGCTGATTGGTGCTCTTTCCTTATTTCAGAGACCCCACTCCCTCTCGCTTTCTAACTGAAATATTTCTATCCCAAACTGTCCTTTGGTAAGTTTTGAATTGTTTTCCAGCAGTAGATGGTTATCTACACATTTCTTATCTTTTTGCTTTCTTCAGTGTTTGGACTGAGACCTTACCATAAAGTGATTACCTTCAAAAGTTTCTCAGAACAGAATTGCTTATCTCCAGTCTCATTGAAATCCAAGTCGTAGTTATTGAAAATTCTTGCAAACCTATCATGCCACAACAGAGGTGTGCAACACTTTGGGGTAAAATTTCTATTTCCTGAGTGGTGTTAGGAGATAGCTACTAGCTCTAAGCTTTTATTTTTGTTTGTTTGTTTGGTTGGTTTTTTTGCTTCTATTACTGTGAAGCACTTTCAGTCTTCTTCTCATTTATTTTTCTCCCATACGACCATTGACAGAGCCACAGTACTGGGGGAATAGCTCCTTTATTATCAAAACAACAAAATTATTGTTTTCAGTAGCCAGCAAAACTTCTTTTAAACCCAAAAATCCAAACTCTCATGAAGATCCTTGTTTTTTTATAGCAATGTCCTCTAAGCCTTTCATACCCTGAGATCCTGGCATTCGGTTGTTTGGACAGGATTGTCCCGCTCTGTAATGGGTCCCAGCTGCTGTCTTGGCATCGTTGCTCAGGAGGTGTTGCTCAGTTCCTATCTAGGTCTCTCTCAAGCCAAGAACCCTTGCAGTAGAGCAGGCAATCTATTGCACCTCTTGGCAATGAGGTCTTTCTTTTAGATTGTGATGATTTACATGAAGTGAAAAAACTGCAGTTTTGAAGGAAACAAACTGTATTGCGTGAGGTTTTTTCCTACGGAAGGGGCAAAATATAACACAATGAGCATTCTTTTACTGTTCTTCTGTAAAAAATTACAAACAAATTATGTAGCTTTTTTTTTCAGCTGTGCTGAACAAAAGTTGAAATAGTCTGACTGTTGAGAGCTTCAGAGCACAGCTCTTCTCCGCAAAACAGGTCACTGTAGATGCACTCTCAGAGTTCTGTGCTGAGAATATTGTGTTTGCACACACACCTCAGTTTGCCATGTGTTCCTAATGTAAAAGCAGGCAATTAAAACAACATCCTTATCAAAACATTCATGCAGTGATGCATTGCTTTGGAAAGAAATTCCTATGCTGTTCCCCAACACATGTCAAAAAGTTAAAATGCATGATTTTGAAAGGGAAGTAGGTTTTGAGTTTTTTTCTGTGGGTTTGTTTTTGGCATTATTTTCTCTCTCCTTGCACTGATATTTTAAGGTTAAATGCTGAGCCTGGTTATGAAAAATAGTTTTATTTTTAAAATATAGGGGTTATATTAAGGTAACTTCTAAGATAATTACAGTAAAATCTGCGTTTTCTAGTGGGATATTCTTATATGTAGAATTAACTATAACAAAAATATTAACTATAATAAACCTACTATATAGTAGGTTTATTTTGTAAAATGGAAGGTTTTCTTTTCCCTGCCAACCAATACTGTATGTCGAAGGAAACCAGCTCAGCATTTCTGAGTGCTGTTGTTTCACCTGTATAATTTCTTCATCAACAAAGGGGCATTTTGCTTTTTTTGAGGTTGGAATTCAGACTCACTGGTCACAGAGGAGAATAGGACCTTATATGGAGACAGGTGATGTATCCACACATCATGAGAACCCACCCAAATGGAAGCAGTGCCATGCAAGGCTGGTCACACTTATCTGCTGGTCCTGCTGAAAGTTTTTGAAATGTCTGTTGCCCTGTGGATTTGGGCAAATCTGAGGTCAGCACAGATCCCATTTGTTGGTTTATTGTCTGGGCACCAACAGTGGAGAAGCTGCTCAAAGCAAACAGGCAAACTGGGAACAACTGCTGGTGTCTCCTCAGATGAGATGTGCTGTTGGTGCTCACTCAGGGTAGGGAAGACTTGTTGAGTCCTGTTGTCATGGATTTGGGATGGATGAAGGCTGGTCCCTTCTTCCTGGCCTGACAAGCATATGCCATCCTCCCTCATCAGAACCTCATCAGAGGTCTCTCCTGCTTGCTCAGCAAGATAGAGTCAGTTGAGGGAGGCTTTGAAGATTGCTCTGTTTAGCCTCTGCACAGGACATCACATTCAAACAGTAACTGGCAATGGGGTGGAACTAACGCAGGCAATGTGGGAACAATGCTGTGGGCCCAGCTATTAAAAAAAAGCTACTACGCTTTTAAATTAAATCAGTGTCTTGGGAAAGTTACTGATTTGTCTCTTCCTACCCTGCCTTTGCTGTTTCATCCCTTCCACCCCAGCTGAAATATTTCTAGGCTGAGTTTCAGCAAAGGCTGCTAATAAAAGCATTTTTCTGTGATATAGACACAATTGGTTATGGATGTTCAATGGTAATTATATTAACATAGTGGAAGAAAAACATTCTACTCCATTATCAGCTTTGTTATCAGTGATTATGATTTTTATGGGATAGTATTTTTGTAATTTTGTACTATTAGCAGTACTGTATATGCAATTGAAAAGTAGGTGCAGTAAATTATGGCCAAACACCAGCAGTCCAAAGGTTAATTTGATTGTACAAGTACAGTCCCAGAGTTAAGTATGAACATATGCTCTACATACTTCTTAATGAGCAAGGTTAGACTGGCATGAGCTGGGCTGTATTTTCTGAGTGTTCTTCTAGAGTTTACATATGATCTTTGGTACAGATAATGCAGAGATCCATTTTCCAGAAAGACCTATTTAAGCATAAAGAAAATAGTAGGATGCAAATTGTTAGCTGTAAGCTTGATTGTATTTCAGCTAATGGAGGGGTTGAGTGGGATCTGAAAGGGTGCCAGGAACTCGTGATTGGCATCACCCTCAGGTCTGTGCATTTGGGAACAGCACAAAAAAGGACCCATGAACCCAAAGCATTTGCAAGCTGTAGTCAGCTGAACTGTTGCAGGGGAGTACTCCAGGGAACCTGGCTGGTGCATTTTTATTTAAGTGCAACTGGCTATAGCTTGAGAAAAGGCTCTTTCAAGGCACCCACCTTTCCAAAATCATGTTGCTTGGATCAACTCTGTCATTGTGACAAAGGATCTAGGCAGCTAATGGAGGGTGAAATGAAACTCCTCAGATTTAGGGCATTTTCCTCTGATTGTTTGCTGTAGGATAGCTGTACTGGATAAAAGTGCAGCCTCACATTTCTCTTAATGTAGTTTCAGACTTTCTTCATCATACCTGATTTACTGTGTTATTACATTATAGTAGCTTGGCTTACTTAGATCCAGTTTAGTGTTCACACAGTTCATTCAGTCTATGTGTCTCATAGTGGACTTAAAATTTGGTGGGTTTATTTAACATCCATGCTGTGGCAGAATCCAGGTGTCCTGGCAGTTAATTTTGATGATCTAACAAAGAAACTCATCAAAGTAAAGATAAATTGTACTCTTTTACCTAGGAGTAGTAGCTTCATGAGTTAAAGCTACACAGATTTTTATGAGCTGTGGCCCCACTCCAGTGTTGAATCCAGATGTGAGGTGTGTGCCCAAGAGGTAAAATTAAACTTGTTTGCTGAACCAGTTCTCCTTGAAAGTGTACTCAAGGGATTGAACTACAAATGCTTCAGGGGAATATTGGTTTTCAGATACCAGTGCTCCACGAATGTTCTAATATAACCAGAAATACTAATGAAAAAAATGTAATTGGACATATTCTAGAATATCTGAGGAATATTTTTTAATAAATCTAGACTTCTCTTTCATGACAGAAAAGGGTCGGCTGGTGGTTATCACTGAGACTGGCTTCCTGTGTTGCAAGGGAACACTTGCCCCGTTGTTCCCTCTTATGTTGAGTGGGTTATGGATTGCTGTGGAATTTAGTGAACTCTAAGGCTGACATTTTCACCCAAGCTTTCCTTCATTTTTAACATTTTGAGGTGCTTAACATCAGTGTGGCATGCGTAAGAGGAAGAACATAGGTGTTATGAGTGTTGGCATGCATTGTTTTCAAATCTCTTCAAAGGGAGAGAACATACTCGTTATAAATTCCACCTCCATATCTTTGAGCAAAGATCACTGGCATAGTTTGTGCTTTGTGATACAAGTCTGTTCAGCGGATGTGGGACATGTGAAAGGGAGGGAACTGTGTCCCCTTCCTGCATGACAGCCCAAGGCAGGTGGTATGTGTGAGCTGTGGGTAGGTGGCTTTCTGCTGGGGCAGGGGGTGCCTAATTTAATTTGGGAGAAGAGGCGTCAGCTAGAAAGCAAGCAGTTCCATATACTACCTCTGTTGTTATTGCCAGTTCAACTTAATTCAATTCTGATAATGTCAAGAGATCTCTCTGTACAGCATCTTTCAGCCGTATGGAGCTAGTCTGGCAGCTCCCACAACCCAAGGAGGCGTCTGGCACTATCTGTCATCTTGTTCACGAGGCTCAGACAGTGTTTCAGGCAGGATCACGTAGAAGCCTCGGTTTATACACTACCTGAAAGTAGATCTGCAGTGACCTTGCATGTACCATGGCTCTGTGCTGGCCTTTAGCCTTGTCATCATGGAGAATTTTGGCCTATGCCAGACACTGTTTGAGGTATACAGACATTGGAAAGAGCATCTTCACTTGTTTCTTCAATGCAGCTGCTTCTGCTTTTTTGTGTTCACATTAAGAGGGGAATGAAATATGGCTGTAGAAAAACACTGTTGAGATTGTCCACTCCCTTGCTCATCTCTGTCAGCAAATAGATCATTTGTCAAGGGAAGAGGAGAGTCTCAATTCTGCTCTCCTAGCTGACAAGTTCAAATCCAGACAAAGAGACTGAGAAATCTGTGCAAATGAAAAGCTGCAAATGATTTAAAGTACAATCTTCCTGTTGGGAGGAATGTTCAAGATCTAAAGTACAACTTGCTTGTTGGGAGAAATGCTCAAATATTTTAGACCAAGGCAAGACTTTGGGGTTTTTATGTGTTTTAAAGGTTTGATATTCTTCCAAAATATCCTTTTTCTGTTGCACTCACTGCATACCAAGCTATTTCTTAAAGACATGGTCTGTCTATGACACCCTGTTCTCTTAATATATGATCCAAAAATGTTCATACTGATTAATTTGTGAAATCATATTAATCTCCATGACAACTGACGAATGTTGCAAACAAAGGATTAAGTGCTTTGTTGTGGCATGAAGCAGAGGGGGAATTTAGATCACATGAGGAAAAAGTGAAGTGTCTATACAATGGAAACATACTGTAATTGCAAAAGCAATATAACAAAGGAAGAGCTAAATATGTTTTTCTTTAACTAAATCTTCAAATTCGCCAAGCTTGTTTTAGTGTTAAAAGTTGCTTTCTGGGGAAGATGTACAAGAATATCAGTTAATTCCTTGTGCAAGGCTGAAGAGCTTATCTCACTCACTGGTCAAGCATCCAAACTGCAACTGGCCAAACATCTGCAGGCAGACAAAGGCAGCTGCCCTTCATGACGCTGGAGAAACCCACACATCTTGTGCTGGGTCTTTAGCGTCGGCGGGAACTAAAAAGTCAATTCCCTCCAGAAATCCCGGCATGTTCCTATTTGTTAACACACAGTGCCTTCTTGTGGGCGCTGGGGTTTATTGCCGCCTGGAAGCCTTGGCACGGCAGCTCCTTCCTCCTGCCTGCTCCTTTTTAACTCAAGGCAATTCGGGGAAGAAACCCAAGGAATGTAAAACATGTGGGTTTAGATACAGAAATTGCAAACGCATGTGGAGCCATCCAGCTTGCTGTACATCACAACTTTCCATTAATGAAAGCTCTCTTTTGAAGTCTCTAGAAATGGGATGAACATAGGGTTTGACTTTCACAGTGCTAAGAAGCATTTTTCTTTTTTGATTTGATTTTGTTCAAGAAAAAGATGCAATCTCATACCGCAATAGATGTAGCCATTGTTGGACATTTTCTCATTATCTTCCCTTTTTGCAGGAAGGTTTTTATTTTTCTTTCAAATTCAGACACATGTGCATACATGCACGTGGATGCCGGACGCTCAGGCGCACACATGTATGTACAGAGCTGGGTGGATGGGACACGAAGTCATTTTTGGCATTTCTGATTTCCCTTTTCTGCTTGGGGAATTACCTGGCTGTGCAGGTTACCTCGAGCACCTCTGGGCATCGAGCCCTTTAGCAAGCTGAGGCTTCAACCCTGCACCACCTGTCCCCACAGTCTTCTACCTCTCACTCCTCAAGGATTCTCCAGGCAAGTGTATTTATAAGCTTCTCTTCTCCCCATAACCAAGTGCCTGGTTGTACTTGGGGGTTTCAGGTGCTGCAACACCGCTGCTAAACCCAAAGCAAACCCAAAGCAAAGATGTGATTAGCAAGCAGGCTGCCCGTAGGCATGGGAGCCTGTTGCAGTGGACACTGACCAAGGAACAGAGGGAGGCTCATTTCTAAGTGGAAGGAAGGGACTCGGAATGAGAGGCCATATCCCTGCTTTTCTTGTAATTGTTGCATTGTTTTTGTCACATCTTTATAGTAAATATAATAACTGGGTACTTCCCCTTCAGGAGATTTTAAATGTTTGTGAGACTAAACTGCAAATGTGTTTATTGCTGAGATGAGGCTTACATTTGAAACCGGTTCCTGAATTTGCAGCTTCTTTTATGCAGCCAGTATCAGTCCAAGTGTGGTGGAGTTGAGTCTAGTGAAGGCCCCTTCCTGTCATAAATAAGATTACTTTCATTTCACTTGTGGAGTGTGTTATTCCTCAGAGTAATGAATTTCCTCTGTGCCTTTGAGCACATAAACATGGTTTTCATTAGGTTTCTATTAAAAAAAAAAAAACAACGCAGAGTAAAATTAATAAGAGGACTATTAACTCCATAAATGCAGATGTATTTTCACTGTATAACTGTGTTGGAAGTAAACAGCTTCTTCGCTGAAGGCTCCAAATTACAGAAAATGAAACAATTCTGCAAACCTGAATTCTGCTATCTGAGAACAAAAATACTGGAAAATCTCACTGTTAAAAACTAGTTTATTGGGAGAAAAAGTAGACTATCAGATTAAATGTAGACAGACAAATAGCTTCAGGCTTTTTACTTAATAAGTAACGTATGTGATAATAATAGTTTTAAGCTGTATATTCAGAATTAGCATTGCAGCTAAGGGTTTGAACATGGCTTTTTTTCCTGTATTCTACCAGATATATCCGTACAGTTGCAGAAAGAGGAATAGCAACATTTGCAAATATTTCACTGTTGGACCCCTTAACTCATAAAATTTTCATGTACCATTTGTATTTGTGGCTTAAGATCTATGTCAAGTGGTGAATCCATACAGCATCATTGTGGTTTTCTTTTTTTCATAGCTGCCAGCATTTTAAACAGAAAACTAAAAATCACCATGCATGTGAAAATCACCAGGCATTTTCAGAAATACAGACCTTAAACTGCTGGCATCTCATTCCACCTCACAGTGAAAAGTATATCATAAAATGATAGAAACTAACAGTTAGAATACATGCTCTTTGCACTCATCTAATATATTATTTTATTGGGGAAAACTGAGGTCACTTTATCACTACTCAAATCCCGTGCAATAGATTTCACTTTCTCAAAATTAAGTTGCTAGATTTGAGTAGAAACTAAGCTAGAAAGACTACAGCTTGGCAATTAATTAAATTTCAAAACATCATCAGCCTGCTAAATGTAATTTTATATTGTTCTGTAGGCTGTTTTAAGCCTTATTTTAACAGAAAATAAAAATTCTGGAATTGTTTATGCATAGTTACTGTTTCCATTCTGCTCAGGCAAATTCAATGCAAACAACAAAAAGGCACCACATAGTGATTTTTATCCTTGATGCTAATCAAGATATTTTGTTTGAACACAGAAATGCAAGTATTCCTTTCATATATAAACTCACTCTCTTTTAAAATAAATTATCACATCTTTAATTTTTCTTCTCACTATTTATTTCTTAATAATTCTATACGGAAAACTGCTGATTTTACCTGAGAGTCATTTTTAGTCTGATGCTAAGCCTTTTAATCATTCTTCTCTGTTATCATGCAAGTTTTGCCGTTCTGTTACTGTTAGCGGTGCAGATGTTTAGCATTTAAAATCATAAGGATGAAGTTGTTTAAAGAGCCAGTCTCATTTATGGGTGATCTTTTCTGTTGAAAACTAACAACGGAAGTAATCTTAAATACTGGCTCCTATTTCCCTCTGCTTTTGGGCAGAATTTAAAAAAAAAAAAAAATTGTGGGGGTGTAAAGATTAAAAGTCCTGCTGCACATTAAAAGTTCTTTAATATTTGCTCAGTAGTGTGCTATCCCCTAATCAAGCCCCTGCAAGCTGTAAATCATGGCCACTATGTCACTGTTTTGATTGGAAGCAAAAGCTGTACCATGACAAATCTCTAGGGACAGCAAACTTCTACAGCTGTGGAAGGCTGGAACTATTTGCTAGCATTATGGAAGGAATCAGATTTTTTTATTGTTGTTTTTATGTGAAGTTGTAGTGAATTCATAATGTGCACAAGGGATGTAGTATGAAGATTTTACAGCAAGTGTAGTTTGTAATAGTGTTTCAGTAATAGAAATTAAGTTGTCCTAAGTGTCAAAGTAGAAATACGAAATTTCTTTTTCATGCCCCTTTTTCGTGTCTTCCATTGTCCATCTTAGGAAAATTTATATGTAAGTAGTCATAAAATATTTCTAATTCTGAAACAACAGCCAAGCATTTGGGGCTTCAGTAAAATGTCTTCCTGTTGAATGTAAGGACGTGTTTTCCTTCTAGAAACATGCTGGTAATTTTTACCATAATTTTGTTTTCATGAAGGTGTTTTGGTCTTCAGCTTCTGAACTACAGCCAGTATAAATGGAGCCTTAGGACAGAAATGTTAACTTCTACAGAAGTGCAATGTAAATACTTGAGTTAATTTATGTACTGTTTATCACAGATGGTTCTAGAGCTAGATGATAACTTTCCTTAGAATATTGTCTTTAACATACAATAGAGTTCTTCTCCAAGATTAAGGTGAATGACTACGGAGGAAATTAATTTTTGACATATGCAAATCCACCATCCATATGCACAGGCTTCTTGCAGGACTGATTGTAATAATATTCCCAGAGGCCCAAATCATATGTTATGCCTTGATTGATTAATTAAAGTAATCACACTGGGATTTTTCCTAACAGTAAGTCTGGCATACTGGTATATTCAGTTTGAAGGAGGGAGGTGTGGAGGAATGTGAATGATAGCGTGCTCATTGACATGTGGCTTACACCAGTGGTTAAGAATCAAAATGAAATATGGATGTGGAAAAAATAATTCCTGTTGGACTAAAAGATGGCCTGATCATATTTTGACATCTGAAATCAGCCTTTGCATTTACTGCAACAGCATCCTGTAGAGTAGCATGTCTCAAATCCTTGGTAATGTAGTACATTTATAATATAATGCATAACATGGATAGAACATATAATATCTAATAAATAACTTAACTGGGCTGTTTGGAAAACAAAACAAAATCTTTGCACCTTTGAAAAGAAGTGGGTAAACATTGAATAAACAATAAGCAGAATAAGCAGAATAATCAGATAAGTTTTATTGCTGTAATCTCTTTAATAAATTAATCGTTACTCAGCATAAATAGTAGTGCTGGGCTTCTGCAGGGCTAATGCTTCTTGCCATTGCCATTTTGAAAGTTCTGTAGCTACAGTCTGCAATCTGCCTGGCTTTATTCAGGATTATTCATAGCTCAGCTTTCATAATTATGAAATGAACCGAATTTTCATACTTCCTTATTCTGATACAGATCTATTTTTAAAGTCCTAATGAAAGAAATGTTTTCTAGTAATAAACCCACCTCATTAGTCATAAGCCTTGCTTAAGAAGCAGTAAAAGGTGGTGGTATGTTTGGAAGTGTGCCTGGAGGGATCACGTTTTGAATGTGACTCTCATACTTTGTTCCCAGGTAGATCCCTTTACACCTCTCTCTTTATTTTAAAGTGGCTGTGAATGAGCATAGATCAAACTTGGGGCCTTTTTTCCTTCAACTAACATGAAAAAGATGTGGCAGAAGGCAAATCAGGTGTGTGATATTTTAAAATGTGCAGTAAAAATCTAACTTGTGTAGAGCACACAGTGCCTCCGTGAAAGTCTTTTCTTTCTCCCAGATATGTAAATTCAGAGACCACCCAGTGTGGTTAACAACACCACTGGGATTAGAGCTCAGGAGCTGGTTTTGTGCAACCCACTAATCTGCTGTTCCATGTGACTCTCTTTGTGTGCAAACCATGCAGCCACATACCTGCATTGCTCAACTGCTCCTACAGAGGTTGAGGGATGAATGAATGCATCCTTCCTGGCTGTGAGTGATCACAAGCAAGCCCCATCCCACCACCAGTTCTGCAGTATTGGCACACAGCTGATTTGAACGTGAAGTATGGGGTTTTCTTCCCATAGTCCATCTCAGAACCTTTCCTGCAGTATTTTAGCCCAGTGTAGAAACCCCACCTGAGATGTGTTGCAGTGTCACCAGATGACTGCAGCTGGGCAGGATTTGCTGTGCTCTTTGGACATTCGCAGTCTTCTGCAAATGCATCAAACAAGTGAGCTTGCACTCATCCATGTTTACCACTCTCCGTCCTAGGGAGACAAATGATATAAAAATCTCCTCAATGGCTCTGTTTCAGTGAATGCCAAACAAGAAGAGAAAGATCCCACAGCCTTTCTGAGGAATTTCTTAAAAGGTGATTGTTTTTATATGGCAAACATTTTTCAACATTCATTCGTTTTCATTTTTCAACATTCACCAAAAGTCCAGCTGCTGGATGTGTTTGTGTAGACTCAACCCTCTCTGAGTAGACAGTTATTTTTTCTCCCAGTCATTTTTAGAGCCTGGATTGCTTGTTTTTTCTTTACACCCTTCCCTTCCAATTCTGCATATCATAGTGGAATCTTACAAAAGAGTCAGGTTGGATGTGCCGATGGTTTTCCTAAAACATTCCTATGATGTGAAAGTTAAATCCCTAACTTTGTGTGCCAGATAGAAATATAACCTGCTGGTCCTTCTTCATTTAGAACTTACTTTGCCAATTAGCATACTTTGCCTCCTTCTTCTTGAAGTATGTTGTGAAAGGCCACCATTCTAGCAGTCTGGCATATATCTAATAAGACCTGCATGCATGAAATAAAGAATTTTTATTTTGACATTATTCATTCATTATTTCATATAGTAGCCCAAATATTATGTCATGTACAAAATTCATCAACAAAATATTAGGGGCCCAAATCAGCGTAGTTGTAGAAGTCACTCTAAGAATATCTAATCAGAAAAAAGCAATAAAATATGATGCATTGCAGTACCTAGCCTTTTTAATTAAAACAGACAACCTATTAATATTGCATGTTGATTTTATATTGAATTTATCTGTTAATTGATTTTATATTGAATTGATTCATTTATTCACCTACTGTTGGTGGAAGAGTAAAATACAGTGACTCTTTCTGATAGTACTTTTTCTTCTTTTGTAATGCCCAGCCAGCCTTTTGGAGAGATATAATATTCCTTAGTGCAGCTGTCATATCACCCTCACTGCATGCACATTTTTCAAAACCAAAACCAAATTCTCATCTGTCCTATTTGGACAGTGAATAATATATTTCGTCTGAAGTATAGGAAATCTGCTGTATGTCTAAATTAGAGTAAAGCTCTTCAGCTATGCAGCAGAATCAATTTTCCTTTGTGTTTTTATAAATAATACTAACTTCAGCACCAAAGTTCTGCAGTTACAAGAATATTTTTTGCAAGTTTCAGTTTGGACAGAATCCTCTGTTAGTCTTCTGAGTCAGATTGATTGTTTCCTGTTGCCATTTCATGCTTTACCAAGTGCCATCTGTAAGACATAACCATACGTAGTGTGGGGTTTCCCTCTGTGGCTAAAAACTAATTATCTAGGTATCCCTTCTATTTATTGAAGAGTATAGCAATCACAGTCTCTAATTAAAGGATAACACAATTACTGTTTAGAAGTCTAAGAAGATACTCAGAATCAATTGAAGCTATTTTGGACTTACCACTGCCCTCTATTGCAAACCACCTTGAAAATCTAGCCAAGGTTACCCTTGTGGCTTGTATCATCTTTTCATCCAGTATAATTTTAAAAGTTGCCATTTCCAATGTGACCAGTACATTTTTTCTCCTGGTGAATTTGATCATTGGTACATTAGTACTCAAATGTCAAAAAGTATCTTTCTGTGGGTTTCTTTGGTTTAGCTTCTCTTTAAAGTGGTGTCATTTCCTTTTCATTTTTCCCCATCTCATTCCCAAAGGAATTAGCAACAAACTCCCTTTGAGAAAAAACACAGCTGAGGAAGAAAAGTACTTTTGATGATTAAGGCCCTTCTATTCAAACAGTTCCTGCCTGCACTATGGAATCCATAGATACTGGAGATATAAAGGAGAGAGTTAGAAGATAACTGAGACCCTTCAGGCTCGGTGTGTAATCAAAGAAGTATTGTTTGTGAATGACTTAAGGGGAAGTGGAGTGGCTAACATTTTGGCCCCAATCCAGCTACCACTGGAATTGATGGCAGAATTCCCACTGACTTCAGGAGAAGGGAGAGCAGGTCTTTTGTCTGGTAGGGACAAGCAAATGAAAACACAACAGGAAAGATGACAACCATGCAAACTGGGAAAGACAACTGCCTACAGATTTCTTATTTAAAGGACATCTCTGCCTGGGTAAATGAGCTTGATAGGAGAGGCATGTTTCCTCCCCAGTCCCTGCACAGTGCCCAGCTCAGTCAGTCAGCAGTGCCTTTTGGTGAAGGCAGGATCCTACTGTACAGATAAGAGTAATTCCAGGAATATGGCTGTGTATCTTGCCAAATGAAGTTGTAAGAGCAGCTGAAAATTAGCTAACAACATAAGTGCAGTTGTGCTAGGTAGTAACAAAGAGCTAGCTGTCCTGGCTGTCTCCTTTCTGTAGAGAATTAAAGAACAGCAGCATAGGTCATGTAGAGCAGAGCACTTCCTTTTGTACAACATCCCAACTTTCCTAAGTCAGTAATTTAGAGCTGTTTGGGTATTATTTGCATTTCAGATCATTGTGGACCTGTGTGCAAGCAGTTGAAGTCTGAGCTCCAGGCATAGCATCTCCCACTATATTTATGTTAACAGCTCTGCAAATGAGGAGATGTACCACAGTAGCTCTACTGTAGGGTACCTCTTGCAGGGTCAGCCACTGAAAAAGATGCTCTCTACCTCTTTCCTGCTCTCACTATTGTGGGAGTGATCAGAGGCACATCTCTGAGGGCCAGGAGGTCATTTTTCTGGGTATTTGCAGTTTAGGCATTAGAAGGCTGGTGTTGGACTCTAGCTTCTGGTTTGGTTTTGGCCTCTTGGAATTGCGTGGTTTCCCTAAAGAGCGGTGATTGGCATTCCCTGAAGTAGAAGAGCTCAGATACCTTAAACTTGATTAGGAAGCAGCACTGGGAGACCTGGCAAAATCCACAGAGAGAAAATGAAATCTTTAGGGAAGTCTGAGAAGGAAAATAAATATGCAAGGTACAGAAACCAGGGGAAAAAAGGACAGAGTAAAAGAGAGATTTGACAACTGTTCAGGGACCTACAAAAGGGGCCACATCTGTACTGGCACTATCCCAAGCCATGAACTGGTCTGACAACTACAGAAGAAGCTTTCCCCATGGAAAGATTGGAGAGGTGTTTGGTGGAAAGGGTGCAGTGAAAACTAGCTGCACTTTTCTTTCCCTTATATTCATATGGTTTCCATTTATTGGGTGGAATTGAATATCTGCAGACGTGCCACTCTCAGAGGAAAGAGCTCGTCTTACTGTAAAAGTCTTGGGGGCGTTTTTGCTTGAATGTATGAGAAGGACTCTTTGGCTGTGACTTGTGAAACCTTGCACAGTGCACAACAGGAACTGCAAGGTGGTTTTGCTTCAGTGCAAGTGTGAATCAAGGGCATGTGTGGACACAAATATCATTCAGCTGCTGGAGCAATCTTCAGTGAGCAGAAAGAGCCCGGTGCTCTGATATCCACTCTGTAGCTTTGTCAAAATAGAGTTATAAACACAAGAGGGATGTGGGAAAAATTCATTTGTTTAAGGATTCTGGGCATGGAAATAAGACCATTTTCTATCAACCTTTCTCAGGTCCA
Source organism: Vidua macroura (assembly GCF_024509145.1). Classification (NCBI taxonomy): domain Eukaryota; kingdom Metazoa; phylum Chordata; class Aves; order Passeriformes; family Viduidae; genus Vidua; species Vidua macroura. Next base: position 47,408,312 of record NC_071574.1, read on the forward strand.
GGTTGTTGGAAGAAATGAGCCTGGTGCCATTTAGTGGTGGCAGGGTCGGTGTCAGCTATAATTCCTCCCTCGATCATAACTCTTCCACTCGCCCATGTCCATGTCTGACAGGTTTTGGTCTTCCACTTCAAGCTCCAGCAGCTGGCTTTAACCTACTACCTGAGAAGAAAAATAAGTTGGTATCTCTTGTGGCTGGGAAAAGAGGCTGAAAACGTGAACCTGAGATGTGCCAAAGCCAATTAAAGAATTCAAAATTTTAATTGTGTATGGATTTTTTAAGCCTTTTCCCCCAATTTTTTAATGCTAGTTCATAAATCACTGAATAACTCAGATGAATCAAAATATGCACATGATTCTCCCTGCCAGCATTAAGCAAAGTAAAGCTGTAATGTTATTTATTTGCCTGCAGAGTTTGGAGGAACAAATAGTTTAGTGAAGGATACCATTTATCTGTAGTCAAAGACTGCCTGTTTCAGGGATAAAATGGAAGGCTTAAAACAGTGATATCATTTGTATACTGAGTGGAAGAAAGTCCATTCTCCAAGCTTATTTCTCACTGTGCTAAACAATCCCATAATTTTTTTGTGGTCCTTAGATTCATCAGTACTGTCAGATTTAGTAACTTATATTTTTTGTATACCATTTTTGACAAAGTTACTCTTTAACTGAGCATTTCTCCAAAGTACACAACTATTTTTTAACAAACTATTATCTCGTAAACAAACTCTCTTCAAAAATTTTCTTTATCAGGTGCTAAAACATAAATACTAATGAAAGAAAATTCTGATTGCATTCAGACTTGAGCAGTTTCCATTGACATTGCTCTGCTTTGGAGGTGTAATGCTCTGTAATAGACAAGGGAGCCAATAAACCAGTGTCTGATCAGTCCTGCTGGAGAGAAGAGTCAATGTGGCTTCTGCAGAATTAATTCTGACATGTTAGTGCTCAGTGAGTAGAGTAAGGAAGGTGCCAGCAATCAACTGTCTTTGGCTGAGACCCTCTGGATAACATGCTTACATTTCATCCACAGCCATCACCCAAGGCTTGTACATAATCTGAATGGCCACAGGTCAGTATGGAAAATTCAGTTACAGATTACTAACTGGTTACAAATTAGGACATTTTAAAAAACCCACAAGCAGGGTAACAAAAATAGTCACAGATGTTCAATGTGAGTGTGCTTCAATTTCTCCAGGCATCCTGAAGTGTGATATTACAGATTGACTTTGCCACTTCTCTCCCATTTGGACTGTAGAGCAAAGGTTTTACACCGAGTAGCAACTCAATTACAGTCCCAGGGGTGAATGAAACATGAGTGAGGAAGATAATATTAGGAAATTGCACCACTACTCTCAGATTTTTTTTGCTTTATTTTGACAGCTGAAGTAACGTGAGTTAGCTCTGCTCAAATGAAGTTCCCCAGCACAGCACAGCTTACTCAAGAACAGCCATCCTACAAAATTATGCTGGAGCACCACAGATTAATCCAGGGATCAACAATGTGCCTGTATAGCAGCACGGAGATACTAACTTGGGAAAACTAAATATTTTGCCCCTTCATTACAGCTTGCCACAAATCACACAAATTAAGAAGTACCATCACTTTTGAACTGGTATTTTTCTTTATGGTTTCAAGTCTGGCTATGGCTGAAGTTTTACTTTGGCTCAAATTAATTCTACACTGAAGCTAAGTGCTTTGATTAGCAGTGTACAGAAGAGTATAATCTGAAGAATTTATTTCAGTTTCCTTCTAAGGGATGTCCAAGCAGCTCTGGGACTCCAATGGCTCCTGGGAATGAGAGCAGAATGCCTCTCATTCATTCTGCTGAAGAACTGCTTTTGGAATCAAAACTCAAATCCCACATTCTTTGTTTACATATATCTCATTTTGCTCTGAAAAGAGAAAGGAAAGTTGTGTCTGGCAGACAAAATGAGACTGGAAATTTAGCAGGATACTTGAGAGTGATGTTAAAATTGCTTTCTTCAGCCAGAGCCCACGAGCACCTTGGGTGCCATCGAGGTAGGATCACCTCTTGTTTCAAAGCATTATGGAGCCCCCAGGAGTATGTTTGACAAACAGGGTTGGAAACGGAAGGCCATGAACTTAGTGAAAGTTCAGTTTGTTATTTTTGCTGTGTAGTTAATTTAACCTCCCCCTGCCAAAAGACAAAGCAAACTAACAAACAAGAAAAACCAAACAAACAAAACCAACAACAACACTATCTTCATTCTGTTAAAGCCTTGAATTTTCCAAATGAGACGTCCAGGAGGGACTCTTTATCTGTGTGTTCTCCAGCACTGGCAAAGCTGCTTGTTTCTTATATCTAGAAAAAAGGCTTTTTTCTGGGGAGAAGTCCCAGCTGCAGACAGCCTAATTTGTTCTTGGCACATCCTAGGATTTGTGTTGCTGTGGGGGTCAGAACTGTAATAATTCACAGATCTATCTCCTGAGCTGGGCTCAATTAGTCAGTCTTCTTTTTATTTCTTTTTTTTCTTTTTTTTCTTTTCCAGTTGCCTTTTGGGATAAGTAGGGCCTTCCCTGAGCAGAGCAGGGGGTCTTGGATCACGCTGTGTGGCACTATGCCTAGCAATGCCACTGGAAAGAGCAGATACAGGACAACACTGTCTCTGCTTTCAGCAGGAATGGAATTGGGGCTTGTCAGGAGACGTCACTCATCTCCTCTGCATCCTTTGTTGGTACAGGAAGAAATTGCACTTCCTTGCTAATATTTAAAATGCTTCCTTCCATCCCTTACAAAATCTGCAGGGAATAAACCGTTTTCATCCAAGACTGTGGCTTTGCTCCTTGCTAGACCTGGCAGAGGGCAGCCACGGGAATATAAATTCTTCCTGTCCAAGGAAGGTCCCATCCCAACATTTGGCAGAGCAGCTCCCAAAGTGCTGGGAAGTTGAGGAGCGATCAGCCTGCAGCATGAGAGCTGCATCTTCTCAGAGGGCTGCTATGAATTTCTGTGAAGTTTGGGGCAGGCTATGTCATTACTTCCTGCCTCAGTTTGCCAGGGCTGTGCATAAACAGTGGAAATACCCCCAGGTGGGAGCTAGGTGCAGTGATTCGAGTTTCACAGTTCTGGGATCCTCCAAGCTGCTCCTAAGCATTGCAGGTGCCATTATTCATAAGGTACAGCTGTGTGCTTTAAAAACACTTAAAACTTGGCCATATCAAAATGGATGTTGAACAGACACACTAAAATATATACCTACCTAATCTCAAACCTGGATTTAAGCTTCCCAGCTACTTCTAGGTGTTAGAGCACAGATAAGCAAGAGAGCTGCTGGAAATATTTTAAATGGCAAGGAATTTCTCTGTTCCCAGAAGCAGATGGAATATTTTTGCTCCTTCCTTCTAAGCACATACACTTTTTGAGTACAAATTGGATAAAAAGTATTCAATTTTGACAGAATTATCAGAATCTGAAGGACTTTTGCATGCCACTTTCAGCTAGAACTACCTCTGATGGCTCCAGAGATAATGAAAGGTCACATTTCATGCAACTAAAGGTTCATTTCATGGCAAAAATCCAGACCTTGGTGTAATCAAAAGCACGATGTGCTGACTTGCACTAAGACCTGATATAGGAAATGTGGTTACAGGGTAGCTCAGGTGCATAGAGTCTTACTAAAGGCAGTATGAATGTATATACATTCTCTTCCTCTTTCTCTATTGTGGGGTGAGGTCTTAGTCTGGTTGGGCTTTTTATGAAACAATGTGCAGTTGTAGAAGCATGAAAGGAAATTCTCTTTAAGCAAGATATTTCACTGCTATTATGCTGATAGTGGGGAAAGTCCACAAAATGCCAACATTACTCCTTTGCTACAATTAATGGTACAGCCATTAATATCTTAAGCCACAGATATATATGTATATTAAGAAATATCAGCTTTTATAACACTAGGTGAAACCTCTTTGTTCAGTAATAATTTCATTTCTCGGTATTATTTATCCATATGTATGTGCTTGCTGACATTAGAAAGGTAAAAAATCAAAGGTCAGACATTATATGAAACCTGTTTTACATGTGCATATATATAGAATCATAAAATGACAAATTTTAAGAATAATTTCCATTGGAAAAGTCATCCTTAAGTCATCAAGTCTAACCATTAAGCCTGCACTACCAAGTCCACCACAAAACCATGTCCCTCAGTGCTACATCTACACATCATTTAAATAATCCTAGGGGTGGTGACTCCACCACTTCCCTGGGCAGCCTGTTTCAATTCTTGACCATCCTTTAAGAGAATAAATTTTTCCTGATATCCAATCTAAACCTCCCCTGGCACAACTTGAGGCCATTTTCTCTCATCCTGTCCCTTGTTACCTGGGAGAATTGAGCGACCCCCACTTAGATACAACTTCTTTTCAGGCAGTGGTAGAGAGCAATAAGGTCTCCCTGAGCCTCTTTTTTTTCTAGGATAAACAACCTCAGCCCCCTCAGCCACTCCTCATAAGATTTATGCTCCAGAGCCTTCACCAGCTCCGTTGCCCTTCTCTGGATTTGCTGCAGCCCCTCAATGTCTTAATTGCAGTGAGAGGCTCAGAACTGGACACAGGATTTGAGATGCAGCTCCACCAGTGCTGAGCACAGGGGGACAATCCCTGTCCTGATCCTGCTGGCCACACTACTGCTGTCATAGGCCAGGGTGCCATTGGCCTTCTTGGCCACCTGGGCACACACTGGCTCATGTTCAGCTGCTGCTGACCAGCACTGCCAGGTCCTTTTCTGCTGGGCAGTTTTCCAGCCACCCTTCCCCCAGCCCGTAGCACTGCAGGGGGTTGTTGTGACCCAAGGGCAGGACTTGTTGAACCTTAGCCTATCAATCCAGCCTGTCCAGATCCCTCTGCAGAGCCTTCCTGCCCTCCAGCAGATCAACAACCCCACCCAACCCAGCATTGTCTGCAAACTTGTTGAGGGTGCCTTCTATCCCCTCATGGAGGGCTTTGGGAAATATATTAAACAGAACTGGAAAGATATTAAACAGAACTGAAATACACATATATAAAAAGTCCTAGGCAAACAAATATTATTTCAGGTTGTATGTTAAGAGCTATTGAAAATATATGAGCAAAGGGTTGCAAAATATCTTTTATTCAGAGGTCTGATAATTGTTTCCACTTAATGAAATCATTTGGACAAGTAGCTAGCCCTAAATATTGTATGTCAAGCAAGAATTGCCTATTGTGTCAATCAAAGTTCACCAGTAGGGTAAACTCTGAAGTATACTTTGCGGACACAGCCATTAGAGGGGAGCTTAAAGAATTTGATTTAACAGAGAAATGACAGTCATTTAGAACAGTACAGGTGTATTACATTACAATAAAATGTAATTGGAAGGAACATTGTCTTGGAGTACTAATTTACACCAGATAGTGTAAACAGTCTGGGTAAATAGGGACTGTGAAATATTTGACTCATAAATTTTAATTCGGTAGAACGTTTATGTAGTATGTGAATGATACTGGGACTTTTATTTATTTAGAATGTCTCACACATTATCATTCTTTCTGTTTATTTATTAAGAGTTTTGCACATATACAGTGATAAGAAAACAATAGCAAGTAAATAAGTAGAAATTCAGTCAGTACTATCCAGTGGAAATAATTGTAAAGGAAATTAAGAAGGTGCTTGTGCAATAAAATGGTTGGAGGGAAGGAATAAATGCCTCAGAACTGATGAACCGATGGTTTCCTATAGATTTGTGTCTCAAGTGTACTAAAAATCTCCCTACTACTTGCTCTTTAGTAGTTCAAACCTAATAATGTGATGGGAAGCATTTTCATGTCATTATTTAAGAGGTATTTTTTCTGAGGTAGAAGCTGTGAATTCAGTGTGACACAGCATAGGGAACAAAGGCAGATACATCAAAAATGCAGACATACAGCATACAGCAAAAGTAGCAAAGCTGAGTTCAAAATTCATGGCTATTTTCATTTTCCATTTATTTAGGCATCTTGGCAGACACAACACAATTTTTTGAAATTTTTTCTGGTTAGTTCAGCACATCCCTGTCTTAAATCCTCTCCTGGAGCGCCGGTCGCACTGCCTGCAAAAGCTCTGTGGAGGAGAACTAATCAACTGTGAGCTCCCCTGTGGATGTGACCTCTGTCAACAAGCTGTTTATGATTCCCAGAATGGATTTAAATGGATACCAGTTCTTCTTCTGCTGTGAGAAACTGTTGACATGGTTGGAGTTGATTAAAAAAAAATCCCTGTATCGTAGAGGAGAGTAAGTGAATCATTGCTTTACTTTGGGAGCCTTCAGATCAACACTTCGCTCTTTGAAAAAAACCAAAGGACAACAAAAGCACCTCTGGGATGTGCTGGTGATGCCCACCCAGAGCAGAGTTTCCATGATTTTCCACTGCTGAGACAGACAGACATCCAGAAGGATCCTCTCTTCCTTTTCCATAAAGAGCAATAAGAAGCAGTAAGTTCATTCACTGCGTAAGGCAGGGAACAGATCAAGAGGAGAAAGGCAGGGACGTTCTCCTTGCTGCGTATCCAAACAGGCTCTTTCACAAGACAGCAGGGGTCAGTGTGCTCATTAGGAAAGAAGTGGGGAAATCGGAAGGCACTTGGCCTATTTCAGTCCTCAGCTGACAAAAAAAAAGTGTCTTTCTTCCTCCAGAAAGGAATTGCTAATTCCGATTAGTTTTTCTATAGTTAAAAACCAGTATCTTTTAGCCAGTAGTAAATACAAAATCTGTACTTAAGAAGAATCCTCTGAATTCTCACTGCCATTAACCCAAAGAAGTTATTAAAAAGGATATGGGGTTGGAGATGCCACACATTAAGATCTGTCACTTGGAGGACTGGAGGGTATGCAACAACAGACCCTGGGCAGCTTCTAGTCTTAGCCCTAGAATATCAAAAGGCTTTTTAATGACAAATGTAATTTGCAGGAGCAGCCCAAGGGGCTTTATTATTGTGTGTATTTCTCACTAGAGAGCTGCAGTTTTGAGCATGATAAATCCACTATTCCCTGAGATAGCAGGAAATGTGTGTGCTTCCCTGGGTAGCCCTCATGCAGCGTCTTTCAGATGACCCTGCTTAAACTTGAGAATGGAGTGACATAGGAGAGGTGAATGATAGGAGAATAAATAGAAATCACAATAAGCTTTGTATCCAGTCAAGCAGTTGCTTTCAGTCCTCAGTGCAGTCTGTGCTGTTACCTACTATCCACATTATAAGTTTCTATCCTTTCTTAAAATTTGTAAAATCAAATCTAGCTTTGTTTGGACAGCTGGCATTAAAACTTAATTTTTTCCTACCTCACAGGAAAAGAAAATAATCTGTTCTTTGCTTGGCTGTCCAGTTGCCTATTTTTTGTCCAAACCCAGCAGGCTGAAGCTTGAACAGGAGAGGGCAGTACAGGAGTGTCTGAGCACCCAGACTGTCAGAGCAAAATAGGGTGAGCAGAGATACTGGCATTTCGGAAGCATGTTTTGTTCTCATCGGTGACAAGAGAGAAGTTCTTAAAACTCTATTTGCTTTTTTCAAATAAATGTTTTTGTATCACAGACACACTGTAAGTTAAATTCAGAATTGTTTAGTGGCTAAAACTGGAGGATGATATTATTTATGTTAACACATTGGGTTTATTTATTGTGATAAGAGAGGACCATTTCTTATGGGGGCTAAAAAAGCAAGACAGCAATTTTTAATTCAGCTAAGGATAATCTGGGATATTAGACACATGTATTCAGGTATCTTTCCTGAGCTGCATTGAATCAGTTTCATGGGACTGCATCCCTGCATCCAGCTGCATGTGTTGGGATTTGCGGTGTGGCTGAGCAGGGGGAATGTGCTGAGGCACCGCTTAATCCAGAGGCACTCCAAGCATGTGCCATGAAGTGAGGAGAGACAGCTTTGCCCTCTGACACAGGACAGCAGTTGAGCCTTTTAGTGCAATTCTTTCACAGAACAGCAGTGCTCTAATGTCTCCACAGTGATGTACAGCTCAACGAGCACATGAATAAGCATCCACTGTTGCTGTGCATCCTGCCAGCCTAATTCCCCCACTTCTCCTAGAATGAGGCTCACCCCTGAGCTTTGCCTTTCTCTGACTCCCCACCAAAACATCCATGTCTTACAGGGTGACTCAGATGATTGTAGGCAAAGGAAGAAGGTGATCCTCCAGACAGGAGGAAATCCCTCTCTCATCTCTACAAAAGCATGGAAACACAGCTTTAAAAACACAAGGCCAACTCATCAATGGAAGTAGAGTTTGGCAGTCTGGTCTTTTGACACAGAAAACATCCGGGACTGGTAAAAGACAAATTGGTCAGCTGACCTACAGCCTTTTTTTAGCCTTCAGAGATTGTCTCAGGTGTCATAATCTTCCTAAAGATCCCCTTATTTCTTGAAATAGGGAAGCACTTTATTAGCATAACAAAGAAGGATTCAACTATCTCCTACTATCTGGTTTGAAGAATGTGTTAGGAAAGATCTGATCATCATTTATGGTAGCACAGACCTATTAGGGGTCACTATGTCACCTGGTGCTGTACAAGCAGTTGTCAGTACAAGGAAGAGAGAAACTTCTGCTCCTTAAATCCCTCCTAACATCCATGTGCCAATCACTGATACAGAAGTCAGCACGAGGGTTCATCTTAACTCCACATCTCAACCCAGTTGTACCAGTTCTGAAGACCCAAACCACAGATACAGGGCAGAGAAGAACTGCACTGAACCAATATATATTTGCTGCTTGGTTTTATTTTGCAAGCTTCAGTATCGTGAGCTGATGGTGGGTCTTTTCTACTCACATAGCTAAATTATAAATATGAAACACAGTAAGTGCATAGAAATAAAAAGCAGGCAAAAGAATTTGCCTTGGGTTTTTGTTGTTGCTGTTGTTGTTTTGGGTTTTTTTTTAAAGAGGAGATGCAGAGAGGAACTCAATCAAAACAACAACAAAAAATACAGGATCTATTTAAAGACTGACCTTAATGACGTTAGTGATTCCTCGAGCACAAGTCTGCTTTGCTTTGTACATCCTTTTAGAAAAAGGGTGACCTAGACTCACTCAGATTTCTTCCTTTCATTCTTTTTTTTTCCTTTTCAGAAACAATCTCTCCAATCTCTAACAACCTCCTCCCTTTTTTATCCTAACAATTCTGAAATGTTTACTTCCACACCATTATCTTTTATGGAACTTAGCAGCACGGTCATTTGTTATTTTTAGAGCTTTTCAAACAGCAGAAGGTTTCATTGCAGTTTTGCATATCTTTGCTGCCTGCTAATGTTACTTTTCTTTCATTAAATCACTTAGCTCAGTGTGTATCACAGCATTTTCTCTTTGAGTGAAGTAACTTTCTGTTTCCCTTCTGCTTATTCTCCATACACACTGTCACAGCTCATGCTGTGAATCCAGCTTGATGAGCTGGAGATTCATTCTTGTCTACTCCTGTGATATGAATTAGTCATTGGAGGGCATTTTTGGTTTAGTTTCAGTGAGAAGGAATTCTGTTCATGCTCTCCAAGGTTAATCTCTAATGCAAATCAAAGCACAGCAAATGGGAATTAGAAGGTCAAAATTCCTAACCCAAACTAAAATCTAATGTAGATACAACTAATGGGATTTCGTGCCTATACCATAAAGGTACTTCTGAAAGTGAATCAGAATTACTTCTCAGCTTGTCTACATGCATTTTTTAAGGGAACACACAACTGACTTTAAGCACAGTCATGCATGGATAACTGGAGTGACACCACTACCAAACGTCTGTCCTAGCTTAGCTAGTTGGTTGTGTGATTTTTATTTTATATGTAATCTTTAGATCTGTTAGATATTCTTAGGCTTGGAATTTGAGTAGAATCATTTTTTTGGTATAAAGCTTGTTTTGGATAAAGTATTTTCTTTTAAAGATAATAGGGTTGGTAACTATATTAGAAATAAACGTTGCGGGGTGAGTTCTGTAGGAACATGACAAAAGCTTTATTTTCATCTGATTTCTAAAATGTTCAGGCTCAAGCATTGGGAATCAACAATCTGATACCAAGCTCTCTTACCAGGTAGATTTATAAGCATAAAGATCTGCATGCACGGTGCTGACCTCTTTCCCACCTACATAGATTTACTGCTAGATATACTGCACCAGTAAACCTCACCTCAAGGGGGGGGAAAAAAAAGCTCTATGGAAGTAATGCGACACAATTTGACAAATCTAAGTTCTTGACTTAAGAAAGCCCTTTAATTTGTTAAAAGCACAAATGGGTATGTGCTGAGACACTACCAAATAACAGATAATTGCCTGCGCCTGTGTGTTCACCAGCTTTCTACAAGGGATCTCTTCTAGCACTTTTCTGCATTACTAAACACACAATTTTTAATTCTTCCTATTTTTTTTTCAGTTAGCCTCTCAGTTGCAAGAGCTCTTTTTGAGTAACAAATAGAAGCTGATGAGACTCGTGCTCTTACCCAAGGGAGGATGACTGGGTAGACAGCTACCTTTAAAAAAATCTTCTGCTTCTTTCTAAATTTTTCTGTTTTCCCTGAGGCCATGCCTTGAACATCAGAGGCCGGAAGGCAGTATTAAGGCTGGGAGTGGTTGTATACAATGGCATGCCCCTTTTCAGTCTAATGAATGTGTATAGAGGGATCATTTGAAGTAGTTTATAGAATTGTGGGTTGTATTGCTGTGTCTTTGAAGTAGCTTTTTCACACTGACTTGTGCTAAAATTCATTCTTTCGTCCTTAGGGTGGGGAATCTCCTAGATGTCTGTCAGAGCAATTGGCTTAACTCCTTTGATTTGAAGGGTATTGCAGTATTGAATTACCAAAGGGATTTCTCTAAAGAAAGGAGAGGAAGGAGAGAAGGAGACCTGGGGAAAGCCTGAGCTGCCGGTACCAAAGCAGTGACCAAACAACCTTTACTTGTACTTTCCCAAGAGCTGTCTGATCACACCACACAAGTACCCTTTTTTTACCTGTAAATTTCTGAAGATATGATTAAAATGTGTTGAGTGGTTTTTTTAAGTCGCTGGATACCTGACCAGTTGTTGCTCTTACTGGAAGGCTAAGATGCAACCTGGAGGTGAAGATCTAAAGGCTGTCACTCCTGAGAAGTGGTTCCAGCTGTGAAGTGTGAGTCTCCCTGTTGAGCTCCAGAATTTGTTGGCAAATTAGACTTCAGTCTCTGTTTCAGTGTTGTCTACAGTATCTTATGTATAGAACTATGAACTGAAATGATTAAAGCAGTGATTTTGCATACCTTATACATTATATAGAACTTTAAGTGCATTTCATTGGCCTGTCTTTTCTTTCTCTTGGTTACATAATAATAGACTAATCAAAGCAGAAATAATTCCCCCAGCATCTTATAATGGAAGGATCTTAAAGTGAAAGGAAGAAATCTCACCTTTAAAATATACACCAGAGCTTATTATAACTACAGCTTCTATGTATTATCATTGGACTATCTCTCCTAAATGATCCAGAGGGATGCAGGTGTAATCTTCAGAAGAATTTGACCCAGTGCCTATTTTAGTGCATGTTTATCACTGATCTGATATTAGATGTATGCTCCATTGGTTAAATACATCTATCTACCTGTTGAAGAGGCCAGGCTGAAGCCACTGATGCAAAGAGGCTTCATCAGCTATTCAGGGTGCAGCACCAAGCAACCAGCTCTGGCATGCCCTGTGCATTCAGGTTCTCCACCCATGTAACTTCTCTGTCATGCCAGTAGTTCTCTTAAGAAAAACAAGTTAAATTTAGTGCTTAGGGATGGAAAGATTTAATTTATCTGGCCACCTATCATGCTGACATCTATCATAACATTTTTGACTCCTAGCAGATAATATGCTAAGTGTAAAATACCCTTCCAGCATCTCTGACTTTTATTAATACAGCTATAATGCAATTTTCATTGAAGCTCAATTCTGCTTCAGTGTTTCTCCTGGTGAAGCAAGGGATGAAATGCATTTTCACTGAAAGTAGAATGCAGTCCCTACAGTTAATTTCTTAAAATATTTTAATAGTCCATAGGGGTTTTAGCAGTGAAAATCCCGTTTTAACAAATATGTAATGTTTGCAGATGGTCTTCTCAGTTTGAGAAGTAAATGCAGTGGCTGTGGAAGCTACACACTGACAGTCAGGGCAACAATAAACTCTGGTTTTAACACATTTAACATTTTAAAAGCAGAGAAACCTAAAGCAGCAGCAGCATCATAAGTTTCATTATGATTCCCAGCATCCCAGGAGGATCCAGGCTATTCTGTGTGCCAGTTCAGTCTTTGGCTTTTATTTTGACAAAGCTAACTTTGGTGTTCTAATTTGCAGGTGTCTATAAAATTAAAAAGGATCTATCAACTCAGGTCACTTGAATCACAGTTCTTTTTTGAATAGACTCCTGTTAAGATCAGTTGTTGCCTGAAGAAAGACACTTGAGCCACACAGAGATCTCCAGAGCTCTTCTCTAGAAGTCAAGGTCCTTGTCTCCCACCCCTCCATTAGCCAAGGGAGCCTTTCTAAAACAGTTTTTAAGCCATATTTGCAAAACAGATTAGTGCAATATTTTGAGACTAATTAATTTGTGTTTAAACAGTGGCTAATAGTCCTGGAGCCTTTGGTTCTTAAAACTTCTTCCCAAATTTACTGCTAATCTCCTTTTAATGTAGCTCTGATGATGTCACTTTTAAATAGTGCATTTTAAGTAACTTTGTGTGGATTTTTTCCTCATAAAGATGTAAAAGCAACACTTACATACAAGCTAGTAAAAAGATTGCCCACTAAACCTAATTAGTTTCTCTAATGAGAAACCAAGTTCATGATGTCCCTCAACTGCTCAGTCTTCTGAGGTTTCATCTGGTCGTGTTCAATGTATCCTCCCTAAGTATATTCCTTTTGAGGTGGAAGTCTAGCTCTATGTCACTCAGTCTTCTGCAAAATCCAGAGACCTGAAAGGTGCACAGAACTATGAGGATTTGGACCTTCCAGACTGTATTGCTTGTAGCTTACACAGTATTTTTGGTTCTGATCATTCCTGCTTTCTCCATCTTGAGGGCAGCAGTTCAGGTCCTGTCCAGTGGACAGTTCCAGGGGAACTTCTCATGTTGAGTAGGATTTCCAAGCAGCAGAAAATGCCCAGTCCATCCTGATCTCCTCCTCAGTGCTTAAAGCCAAGTATTCTTAGGTACGCCACCTCCGATTCCTCTACAGTGCTTCATAATAAACCTCAGCCCTATTAGGTCCCATATTTCTAGTAATTTCTACATTTATAATCATGTTCCTTTTAAATGCGTTTGGTGATTTTTTTTTTGCCCATTATAGCATTTTAAGGCTCCCTAAAACAAACTTGATAAAATTCCTTCCTTGCATATGACACACAGACTGTTGCTTCCTGACATCTGATTTTACATTCTTGCAGCAGCTGCTCTTGAAACTTCAGCAAGAACATCAAGAAACATTTTCCCAAAGAAAAGAGTACTCTTCCTTGCACTTCACCCATTTTATGTGCTTACCTATTTTTGTCACTTTTTTATAATATAAACAATTTCTCTGAACTAATATTTTTTACTGACTCCCTTTCTGTAATTCCTTCCATATGTTTATTGTCCTTTGTGAAAAATATGGAGTAAATTATTCCTACTGAGGTCATGTCATTTTGTTTACATTCTTAGTAAATATGAAGAGCGTGATTGGAGCCCTTTAGGCATCTCAAGTATGAATGTCTTTTTCCTGAGTCTTCTATAAAAACAGGATGCTGAATTTTGTGGAGCTAGCCTAGCAAGGAATAGGTTTAATAAAATAAATAGATTTATTGATAAGTATAGTTGTTTTTTTGTTAAATTCTTCTCTAGTTTAACAGCTTACTAAACATAAAAAAAAAGGAGGAACTATCTTCCTATAGCTCATTTTCTATATGGACTTTATCTTTAGACACAGTCTCATCATTGTCTGGGTGTCATCAGCAGCCTGCTCCTTTCTGAAGCAGTGGGTATAACCCCATGGCACCAGTGCAGTGGGTGAGCAGCCTTGGTCTGGGTAAAGCCCAGAAAATGTGCCAGGCTCACGGTATTTTTTAAGAATGACACATTTTTAGCTGTCTGATCACAGTTAGGAGCTGGGAAGTAACAGATCACAGCTTGCTGCACTTTAGGAGTGATGGATGGACTGTTCTGTTAGCACTATGTCCTGTGAAAGACTGGAGTATGTTTGGCAAGAGCATCCTTAGACATCTTAATGGTGAAAATCCAACAAGGCTTAGCTGAGCATGTGTGAGCAATGATCTTTCAGGGGTTTACATCTTGCCCAGACTTTCAGAGGAGCAAGGAAATGCATGTCTCTGGCTGTAGAACCAGGCAGTTGCTAAATGCCACCTCCCTGTTCTCTGGAGTACAGGCAGCAGGAGGTGTTTAAAATATACTTTTTAACAGATATATCCCCTGCTTCATCCTTCTCTCCTCAGCTAAGCTTTCTAAATAATGAGGAAGTAGCCATGCTATTCAGAAATATGTGATGCAAGTCCTCCCCTGCAAGAATAAATTGCACATTCTACAGAATCCCATGTACACCACAAAACCTCTTGCTTCTCCTGCCTTTTAGAAACGTATCACATAACACTAGTTTGAAGTGTTTTCCTCCGCCTGTTTTCCTTTCAGCCTTGACTAGTTCATTGCTTTGCCTCTCAGTTGACCTTTCCACATTTCTGTGCAGAAGCAGCTTGGTTTATTAGGAAAGTTAAAGAGCTATGCATCTGTGTTTTCTGATGGCTTTACTATTCCTACTAGGCTTTTCTAATGGCTAGACAACTTACTCAACATTTATGTTTTGAGAGAAGGAAGGAGAACTGTAATAACTTTCTGTGGGGAGAAATATTTTCATTTCTATTAGAGACTGATTCCCAGCTTTGAGCACTTCATCATTAGTGGGTTGTAAACCTCTCAGACAGGCTGTCCCATAGCTATCTACTCAGCCATTTGTCAGGGCAGAAAAATGTGCCTGATGAAATTGGTCACTGGCAGCCTACAGCTAGACTGAGCAGGCTTTCAAAAAGGCTGCCAGACGTTGCTGCACTTTTAATAGTCAAAATCCTACATTAGCACTTATGAGAACGTTTATAGAGAGTTTGAGCAATTACATGGTTTTTCTCCTTGATGTAATATTAAGTCTCTGAAATACAAAAATTGTTCGTAAATGATTAGGGGTGTATGTGGAAAGACAGGGCAAGGAGGTGCTCCTCTCACCACCAAACCAGACCCATTGCCCCTTCCAAGGTAAATATATTGTGTAAGCTCACTTACAAACTTATCAAAATCCATCTTGAAACTGCTTTTATTTCCAGATGCATTCAGCTACTTTCACACAAAGGCTCCTTTAGCGGTTGGATACTTCATTCAACTCTCTAGCTTTTTAATTTTCAGTTTTCCTGTTGCTGAGCTGAATAAGCCCCATTTTTTTCAGAAAAAAATGTTTTTATTTCTATAATCATGCTTACAGATCTGCTTTAAGTCTGTTGCAGTTTGAATTCAAACACTAGTGAGCAGAATTGCTTCTGCTGTAGTTCTAACATTTTTAGGACAGAACTAGCATATCTTGTGTATTTACAGGAAGCACATTATCTGATGAGTTCTGCATGTCTCATGCAGTGCTGGTAATCCAGAGTCGTCCCTGAATCAACTAATGCCACCCAGATTCTTCTCTGCCTGTTGTTTTTGATCACAGGGTCCCAGCTGGAGAGATTTTCTATTATTGCCACTGAGTTGATGGCCCGGGTGAGGTTTATCTCATTTTGTATTGTTGTATTGGTCTCTTTTGTATTATTCTTGGTTCTTCAGAACTTCTATCTTGTATAATATTTCAGCCTCTACTACCTTTAGCAATACTTCATAGCTTTGTCATCAACACTCCTAGTTCTTGTGAAAAGTCATCAATAAACATAGTAAGACCAATCCTCAAGAAATATCACTAAGATTCTGTGTAACCCAGGCCACTCCATCTCTCCTTCTGCCTGTTCCTTACAACTCTTTTATGAAGTACCATCTCTTCACTCCAAACTAATTCTCCAGGTGGCATTGTATCAAATGTTTAACTGAAATCAGATAATTATCTACCAGACTTCTGTCAGCTGAACATTCAGTTATCTCACCCAGAAAACGGGTACAGCAAGCTAGGTTATCAACTGCATTGTCAGCTTTCGTTCTACTTCCTCATTCCTTTTTCACACGTTGTTTTTCTTTTCAAAATCTGATTGAACTTTGTGCCTGTTTGAAAGGCAAGTGACTCGACTGTGGGTTCCTGTATAATTTTTCCTCTTCCCTTACATTTATGTGCTGTATTTGGTGTTCTGCAGTTACTCAGTTATTCAGTCTTCAATTGAACCAAGTGGATATATGGAGATAAATAATTTGCAAACAGCTCTGTGGGGGTTGCATGTTTACAGCCGCTGTGACTCATATCAAATTTGCTCAACTTACAACTGCAAATATGTTTTTCTAGCTGCTATCTCTGCAAAAATGTGCTCAGCTTTTTATGCCAACCTATGTCCATTTTGGCTCCATGCATTAGAGTTTTGTATCCTACTGCTTTTCTGCTTCATTCTGCCATCATTTGTTTCCCTTTGTCTACAAGATTTGGTTGAGGTAAAGGCCAGACTCTGAATTTTGTGAAGGTCAGCACTCTGGAGAAGCAATGAAAAAGACTGTGTAAAAAAGCTCAAATAAATTAAGCAAGCATTATACATATTAAAGACTCCTCACGGATGGATCTCATTCCATTTATCATTCACAGGACAAGATGTATTCTAGCTAATATCTCTGTTCTTTTTCCTTTCTGTAGTGTTGGTGGAAGCAGAAAGTAGGACAGTTTATTTATATCTGCAGAGTAAGCATTTCTGACTTTGAATGTGCTGGGGGCTGACGGTAGCATCTATTAATAGTTATGTTTTAGATGAACAACACATGCCTCTTTATGTTTGTCATAGTTCTTTTGGTCTACAGATTAATACTTTTTTCTTATCTCAGATTTGTACTGCTTTAGTTTATTCCATGTCAATTATTTGGCCCTTTAGCTGAAAGTGGGAATTATTTCACGGAGTTTGATGTTAGCAGGTGAAACTTTAGAAAGTCTGCCTCTAGTCAGTGCAGACAGATCGGCCTTTCCAGGAGATTTTGTGGGATGGGATAATGAGGATGGACTAGGTTTCTGTTTTTAAGACGGCTAATTGTTAGAGATTAATCCCACTTTCTAATATTTCTTAATGGCAAATAATCAACATTAAAGAAGTGCTAGAGCTGTTCTGCAAGAGCAATGAATGGCCTAATTGAGTTTCTGGGAGTGCAGAGAAGTTACAAGGAGCTATGACAGGACAATTCAAGACTGGGACATTGCAGTAGAAGCTTAAACATGCTATTACACCTAATGCAGAGCAATCTTTGCTTGCTGTGTGCTCTGCTTGGTGACATCTGAGGTGGGTCCCTGTAGCTCAGGAACTGCCCAGAAAATGCAGCGTTCCAGTCTTGCAATGGGCAAACCTGGTAGGTTTGGATGAGATATCATCCTTGTGAGTTAGTGTTTTTCCTGGGAGCTGAAAATGGTGTGTTGCTGTATTGCTGTATTGCTGAGCTCAACCAAGGAGCTTGAGCATGGTGCTGTCTTCTGCCATCTCCCTCTAGCATAAAGATCACTGTGTAATGATTTTCAGGCTCTACTCTCAGGTTTTGTTCAGGTTCTACCCCAGTGAAGAGACAAAATACCTGTGCAAGAAAACAGTGTATTTTTCACATGTCATATAAAATAGATTAATTTCTAATTCTTTGGCGTAAAAATAAAAATCTGTTAAAAATAAAGATGTCTTGCAAATATGAGGAAAATAAGACATTATTACATCACAGATAATGGAGGCTGTCATAATCTTACATCTGAGGTTGGTAAAAACTTAACTAAAATTATCTAGAACATCACCATGACGTTGTCTAAGACTGTAAGGTTACCCAGAGTCTGCAGTAAACAGCCCTGCTTATCTGACAAAAAAACCCCATAGTAATAAAGTATATGGGGAAGCTTTCTCATGTAATATTTTTCATTGCTTGAAAATGTAAACACATTCTTACTCCAGGGTGATTCAATTCTGAGGTGCCATTTGCTGCTGCCAAGCCCCATGGCTGGCTGCACATTGCTGGCAGAGGGGGAATGATGCACATGGAGGCTGCTCTGGTGGCAGCACTGAGCTGAGCTGCCCTGCTGTGCATGTCCTCTGTATCTCCCTCCGTGTGTGTGTGTGGTGGGGGGGTCTCCTCATAGCAGGAGGAAGAAGAAGGAATGGCTGAAGGATGTCCATCAAGCAGCAGTGGGACAGGGAAAGGTTTTGATGGCAGCCTTCTGTTGTTCAGAAGCATGCGTCCATGTAAACTCATTGGATCAGAATCAGTATTTTCCCTATCTGAAATGAAACAGGGTTATGGCAGGAGTCTAAGGAGTCTCTTCTCCTCCACAGGCTTCATTACATACCCATGGAAGCGAATCTATATCTCCTGATCATTTGAGTACCTATTGGCTTAGATGTATTATATATTAATATTTCTATTGTAGCTACACGATTTTCATTGTGTGAACACCCTGCAACTACCCAATCCCAGGATAGCAAACAGCATTCAGCTGCCACAAACCAGCCTCATGATTAAACTTCTGCTGTCAGCCCATCAGCCTTGACTGGTTTTTTGCACTTAATAATGTCTTTGTCTCCTAAACAACATCAGCAATCAAAAAAAAATCCACCCCAGTTAATTCTGAAATTGTATGTCTTCTTTCATTTTTAGTCAGGCACAATTCAAAGAAAAAAATCCCTGTGCTTCTGCCACATACTTGGAACATAAATCAAGTTATTCTTATTCTTTTGGCAACAATAAATAAGCAGGTGTTGAAACTTGACTGCAAGATGACTAGTGTTTTTCATTATTTCTTTTTCCTGAAAACATTAACAATTTCTACTAAATGGAAATGACTACAGATCTCAGGCATTTTCTGTCAGTTACTTGTTTCTTCAAACTTCTGTTAAAAGCTGTGTTTTTCACTAATGCACACAACATTTTCAATTGGTTTTAAAGACAAAAAATGCTATTTCTTGTGTGCTTAAGAAACATTTTATACCAACTCCACAAGCCATTCAATTGTATGTTAATTAAAATAGCACAATTAATTCTGAATTTAAACCAGAAAGTAACTCAACAGGGCATTTAACCACTGCCCTAACTCCATCCTGTCACACCTTCTAAGTTGAATGTGTTTACATTTTCTGTTAAACTAAGACCTCTGCCAGCATCTTTTTTTTATCTATTGCACATATTGTGAATTATTGCCTGTTTTATGAATATGAGTTCATTCCACTTAATAGTCTAGGATACTCCTACTGCTGATAATTTTCTTCATTGACTGATACTTGCCATCTGCACTACAGTGTAGTTTCTAATTAACAGACAAGAAGAATAAAATGAGCATTGATTGTATAATTTTGTGTTATTCATAGTTGGGGATCTGCTGTGTCTTAGGGCAGCTGCAACCCTCATGTACTCAGAGGAAGGGGTGGCTTGGCACATGGTTGTGTTGTTCATTCTTTGGGAAAAAATAGCACTGCATTGGTCCATCTTCCCATAGCAGGGTTCCTTCTCTTCAGATCCTTTCCACAGTCTCACTTCTTTCATTTTGTTTTTCATCCAAAGTATGCTTCATGCTGCCTGTCTTGTCTCTTGTATAAAGTAGTTTCAAGTTAAAAATTAACAGAAAGTGAGATAATTCATGCAGTTCTTTCTTTCTAGCTTGCATTTTTTATTGCTTTATTTTTGCTCTTCCCAGGCTTTTTACTTGTTTGCCTTTTCTTGTTCATCCACAGATGGTGAAATGTTTAGACTGAGCTGTGTATTTATGATCTCTGCAAAGGGTAGTGCAGTTTCAATGGGTTATGAGCGTGGATGAACATAGGAGGACTTTTAAATAATTTATACTAACATAAAACTAAAAAGTCTGTAAAGGTACTTTTTATAGGATGTTATCCTCAATCAGATGTGACCTATTCCCAAAACAAGAAGAGACAGTACTACAGCAACAATTTCAAATAAATAGTTTTACAGCAGGTGATGAAAAGTACCATTTAAACCAAAGCTGGAGAGAGAAATAGGCAAAGACCTCCCCTGTTTTTTTTCTGACTCCAAATGCAATATGGGTTTTGCTTAAATATTTCCATGTGATTCATGAAGAGCAAATGCCTCTGCAAAATATAGTTTTCTAATCTCATCAGAGACATAATGCTTATTCCAAATAACGTAATCACCTATACTGTAGGCTGAGATATCATTTACCTTTTCACCTAAATGCAAAGCATTTTAGTATCAAACTCTGGTAAGTAACAGATAATACACGTTGCTTTTATACTAAAATTAGCTTGTTCATGATTCATAGCTTCAAAAATTGACTCATGCATCCCAAGCCCGCGCTGTGCTTTACAGATAGATGAGTATCTGTACCAACAGTGGCAGTTTTTCCGTGTGTATTCTTTAGAGAAAGATATGACACACAGTAACTTCATATTCGGTCATTTATTCAGTAGATCAAGTACAGTACCAGAGACAGGGTTTGTCTCCAGAGGGCCTGTTTTATGCACAGCATGCAATACCCAGAGTAGGTGCTACGCATGGATTAAACCACACGAGCTGCTTGCCGTGATCTCTCTTGGTTGTGATGGAAGGGATTGACAGGGCCGTGCTCCAGTGTAACTTCTGATCTGTCTGCAGAACAGGGACTCTGTGCCCTATGTTCACCCTGGCACGAGTGAGGAGCTGAAGGACTCATGCATGGCTTCTCTGCAGCTCTCCTACAGCCTCAGCTCCTTGCTGGAGACACCCCCCAGCAAGGCTGGGACACCAGAGAGAATGTAGCCTGTTCTTTGTGTGCATGGTACCACTGACAGTGGCAGGACAAAACAGCTCCAGCGAGGGACAAGTGTTGCTGCAGTGTGAATGCAGAAAATTTCAGTGTTCCAATTCTTAGTCCTTTTGTCCTTGGTCATGTGTGACTTGCAGTGTGGCAGGTTGCCATTAAAGTAGAATTTCTGATTTCACTGTGGAGAATTGTGGCTGTTGCTTTCAGTATTATGGGTTAAAAAGGTTTGGGGTTTTTTTTTTGGTTTTTTTTGGTTTTTTTTTTTTTTTTTTTTTTGGTTGGTTGGTTTTTTTGTTTGTTTGTTTTTTATGTCATGCAGTTAAGCCCCTTACCATAAATATTTCTGGAAGTTGTTACACTTCAATTATCCTCACTTGCAGGATGAAAGAACAGTTGTTCTGCCCTTAGCCTATTTTATCTCCATATTCCACCTCAGTGTCCAAAGTGTTAATGTTTATTTTCAGGAGAAGCAGTATCAGGAACAAAAAAAAGTATAATATGGTCCTTGCCCAGCACAGCTCGTGGTCTCTAGGTCTCCAGCAGAGCATCACAGGCCACATTTCTCTGCTTTTCAGCATCATAAATGGTTTCACACACCCTAGTCATCTTTGGGCTACATTTGCAGAGGCACAGCAGGTCATGGTTCTTGCACTATTGATGGAAGGACAAGCAAAGGTCTTGTGCCATCTGCCAGATAGAAAATTGTTCCCTCTAATCGCTTGGCAGGTTCTTAATATTATAGAAAAAAGGGAATCCTTCCTTCTTCCTCCTAACAGCTGTAACCCCTGGGAGATGTGCCACTTGATTTTCTCTTCTCATCAGCTTGTGCTCAGCAGGCCACAGTAAGTCATAACTCCCTCAGCAAACCTGCTCTGAACTGAGCCTGGAGTTAGGTTTTTATTTAGGCAGTAGCAGTATCTGATTTAGCTATCTAAGTCTAAATTGCAATGATTCTATCATTCTTTTCTGTCATTAAATATTGCCCATTGAATGCAACCTAAGTGCCCATTGTCTTTGCCAGTTTTCAGATGGCTTTTCACCTGTGCTATAGTATGCTGGGTGAAGAGGCCTTTTGGAAAAGATAATTATACATAGCATTAGAATGTGATTATTTTTGTCTTTCTGTTAAAAATATTGTTTTGTTTCTCTAGCTGATAAATAGATTCCAGTAATTAGTTTTAATTGTGGTCTTATGTTTTTATATATTTACATTATTGTGTAAAGCTGCCTACACTAAGTTATGGATACTGCAAGTCCTGTGAGTTTGGTTCAGAACTTAAACTGGGAAAGAAAATGTCTCTTGTACACTTCTCCATTATCATCATTCTTAGATCCATGAGTTAAAACCATTTCCTGCATTTTTACAAATTCTAGGTATGGCCATTGTTTTCAGAAGGAAACATTTACCAATTTATGTCCTGCCTGATTTAGCAGTTTGAGGAATACACAAATTGGACTGTGAATGCAAAAAACATTGATTGTATTCATTTTCATTGTCCAAGAAAAAAAAGTACGGAAAAATCAAATAAAAATACTGAAATACTTATTTTACTTTGTTATTGTTTTAAAAGTAGGACTCATTTAAATCAACATAAAGAAGAAGAGGTTTTTTTTAAAAAATAAAGACCTTTACAGATCTTGTTTTCTGGATGTTCCCCTCTGAATACAAGTGGGTTAAGCATCTAGGCTCCCATGCTTGCTTGGACTTCTGGTCAAGGCAGCTGTGCAGAACCAGTCAGTACTGGTAGTACTGACTGTCTCACCTGCTGCTACCTGGACACAAGCCTCATCCCTCATCCTTTGTCCTTCACATACGTGGTACCTCTTGGAGTACTTTGTGGACAAGGTGGGAGGCAGCAGATCCAAGGGTGAAACTTTATATCATCACTGGAAGTTATTGGCTAATGCCTCACCTGAATGGAAAGGACATCCTTGATGGGAGTAAAAATCGGTCCTTGCCACAGTGCAGCCATTAGTCTGAAGACAAAAAGAGGGTATCTGAGAATAATTTGCAAAAGACTGAGCAAGGACTTTTGAATATATGGGTCCTAGGGTGGTATGCTCATAAAGTTCTCTAGTAAAACCTGGAGTTTTACTGAGTTCTTGCAAGAAAATTATTGGGAGGCCTTACTGGACTTACAGAGCATTTACCATAGCTTTATTAGTATCTGTGTTTTTTAATTAAGATATGGGCAGCTTGAGGGAGCAACTAAATGGTTCCCAGATGAATTTGTTGCATTAATTTCCTTCAGAAAGCACATCTGAGCCTAACTTAAATTCCTCCTGCAATTAATTCATGTAATTTATTGTAGTAAGTTCTGTAGTTTTTCCCTGAAATTGTTCACTGAATTGACAGGCTTAATTTCATGTAACATGAGATCCAACAGTACCAAGCTTGCAGTGCTTCATAAAAGTTGATATTACACGTTGTGCTGTTGGATTTTGGCAAGAAGAAGGCAATAAAATATTCCTGTAGAATTGAAACATCCAAATAATAGATCTTAAGGCCAAAATTAAAAAAAAAAAAATTACTCTTCTAAGGTAGCTCTTAAATCCATATTTAATCACACAGGTAAGTGGCCAGATTTTTACATGTGCAGCTTTAGAGCTTGAGATCCAGCGAAGTTCCTATCCACGTGACCTGTGTGTCCTTTGTACACCAAAGAGCAGTTTCCAGAAGAGGGCTCAAAGACTTGATGCCAAAAACAACCTTTCTAAGCACAGTGCTCTTCAGGGAAGTCCAGAGCTTGCAGGATGTGTCCTTATATAATAAAGATCGGATAATGTGCTGAAATGCCCTTGAAGACATACATGTGCAATCCCTGGATGCTCAGCACTGCTAAAGTGTGGATGCATATTTAAAAGCTGAAGCAGGGATATAGGATTCTAAATTTAGTTAACTCTTAAAAAAAGAGTTCAAATAGGAGATGTTTGTTGTAATGAGAACAAAACTACAAATTGCATCTTTGTCAGTCACAATGCTGGCTTCTGTGGTTTCCTTGGAAGTGGATCAGATGCACTCTCCTCCTGTCATAGACACCAGATCCATACCATCACTTGCACTGCATGGTGCTGGTGACTGCCTCAAAACTCATCGTTGTTTTGGCACATTCTTCCGTGTGCCAATCAGATCATAAATGAAATTTATAGAAAAACAGAACTTTGATTTTTGATATTGTATGCATTTTTCCTCCCTTTTCTTATGTTTTCCCATATGCTGCTATTCTGTGCTTTCCTCTTGCTCCCTGTCTTTTCTGCCTGCTAGCATTTGCAGTCCAAATTCTGAGCTGCATCAAAAGGAGCGTGGACAGCAGTTTGGAGGAGGTGATTCTTCCCTTCTCCTCTACTCTTGTGGGACCCCTCCTGGAATGCTGCATCCAGCTCTGGGATCCCCAACATTAGAAGGATATGGAACTGTTGAAACGAGTGCATAGTAGAGCCACAAAGTTGATAAGGGGACTGGGGCACCACTCCACTCTGTGAAGACAGCCTGAGAAAGCTGGAGCTGTTCAGCCTGGAGAAGAAAAGGTGGTGTGGAGACTTCATAGCAGCCTTCTAGAATCTGAAAAGGCCTACAAGGAAGCCAGAGAAGTACTCTTCATCAGGAACTGTAGTGATAGGACAAAAAGTAGCAGGTACAAACTGAAAGAGGGGAAATTTAAGTTAGATGTTAGGAAGAAATTTTTTACTGTGACCGTGGTTAGACAATGGAACAGCTTGGCCATGAAGGTTGTGGGTGCCCCACCCCTGACAGTATCCAAGGACAGGTTGGATGAGGTCTTGTACAACCTGGTCTAGTGAAAGGTGTCCTTGCCCATGGCAGGGCAGTTGGAACTAGATGATCTTTAAGGTCCATTTCAACCCCTTAACATTATCTGATTCTGTGATTCAGTGCTGTGTGGACTGGCAGAAGGGTCAAGTCCAGGACTGGGAACTCCCAAATTCCCAGTCTGGCAGTGATGCTAAAATCTTGGACACCTTGGAAGAGTTTGGGTCTCTTCACTTCTGGTACAAAAATAATTTGCCCTTCACGATGTTGGAGTGGTTTTGCAGCCATATGGTCCAAGCTGAGTTCAGCCTCCCAAAGCCACAAAGGGCTGAGGCATGACTGGGGCAAGGAGCCATCCCAGAACACAGAGGGAAGAGGAAGGGTGAGAAAAGGGATTGAATTGGGATGATGCCTTAGAATTCTGCTGTGGTTGCTGGTAGGAGATGGGAAAAGAGCATCCCAAGGCTGTGGCTAGGGACAGGTTGTCTGTGTAGGTCTGTGCCTGCCCTTCCCCAGCTGATGAGCTCCTTCCCCTCTCTGCCAGCAGCACCAACACACTGCTTTGCCAGGGCTTCAGCAAAATGCTCGTGTTATTTTTTATGATGTGAGCTGCCAGCAGCACAGACCTGGCTGTCCATCCAGCACCACACATGCTCTGGCTGGGGATGCAGAGGACAGAGCAAGCACAGAGCAGGACCCTCTCCAAGCCCCAGGGATGGATGTGCTGCAGGGAAGCTGTCACAGGCATCACTGTGTCTGTCTTTCTGGACAGTCTCTTCTCAAGGGCTATAGAACACACCTTTCTTCTGAAGTCCTCCAAACTAGAAGGGAATCAATTACAGTTTTTCACCTTCTGCTGGTATAACTATAAGGAAATGGCAGATTCCTTGTGTTCTGACCTGGCTGTCCTTGTCCCACAGTGTCACACTCGCTTAGCAGATTTTTTCTTTTAGATGCATCAGAGAGCATCAGACAATTCAGTACAAATCAGATGGAAGAATAAAGATTCAAATGCATGGCAGAATCCATAGGGAAGAAAAGTGACAAAGAATTATACAAATTACATCCTAGTTTTGGGGTTTTATGGAAAAATAAAGATTCAAATGTGTGGCAGAATCCATCAGGAAGAAAAGTGACAAAGAATTATACAAATTACATCTGAGTTTTGGGTTTTACACTTTTTTTTTACCCTGCAAAAACCAGCAATGATCTCTGTCACTGTACACATTTGTAACTTCTTTTGCATAAAAAAATCTTAATGCACAAATATTCAAAAAACTATTGTAAAACATACGGCTCTGGATATGCATATGTAGGTCCTTAGATCTATATGCTAGAGAAAGAAGGGCCCACATTGCTATGCTATCACCTAAAGTATAAAAATAGAAGATTTTAATTAATTTAATATCATAGTGCTGTATTTTGAGTTCTGACCTTCAAGGAACCCTTTATCTTTCTTGTTCTTCTGTCTTTTGCTGACAAGCATATTAACTCTGCATATCTAGAAAATGAAATCCTGCATAATGAAATCCTGATGCTGGATTTTCTGTCCCTCAAAGTGCAAGTTTTCTGGTTTAGCCCATGATTCAATGTTTGCCTCTGAAATGGCTTGGTTATTCTGCTGGCTCTGTTCCAGGGTTTGCAGGGTTTACATTGGTTTATTTCTGTGAAAGGACTATAAAGAGAGCCTAAGGTGGACAGAGCTGACATGAATACTAATAAAACAGGGTGGAGTGGTAAACTTACAACTTTCCTAAACTTTCAACTTTGTAAGAATCATAGGCCTAGTGATAGCTCTGAATTATCAAAATCCTTCAAAAAATGTTGATAATTATTATACTGCTTTGGAGAAAGAACATGTTTGTTTATAATGCCTTTATGTGTACCAAAAGAAACTAAGCACAGTGAAAGGTTTCCTGAAACTCAGGTCTGAAATTCTTGTTTGTTACATTTTTGGAGGTAGAAGGAGGACAATCAATCACATGCTGCTCTATAATTATAGATCTCATGGGTTCACAGTTCCCATGTCCTTTTCTTAAAACATTTTCCTTCCAGTTTCAGAAATTAGTTGAAAAGCCAGTCCTGTTTGGTTCCTGGGTCACTCATTACTATAGAAAACAGCATCTCTATTCATTCCCCTTTCTTCAAACTCCTTGTGAAAATGGATTAATTGTGGTAATAATGGTTGTGCAGATGTCTTGCTTAA
Organism: Vidua macroura; assembly: GCF_024509145.1. Lineage (NCBI taxonomy): Eukaryota > Metazoa > Chordata > Aves > Passeriformes > Viduidae > Vidua > Vidua macroura. The sequence goes on from NC_071574.1 coordinate 47,435,185, forward strand.
GAGGAGATGTACTTTGTCTCATGAAAAAGTTCAAAAGTCTCATCCTGGTAGGTACTGAATGCAGCTCCCAACAGACTCATTTTCCTCAAATTTGGCACAAGTGGATAGGAGATGAACAGAAGCAGTATCAGTGAGGATGGGCACCACTTACTGCAGAACTAGGTTGTGTTCTTTAAAATCTTGAGTCCTCTGCAGGTTAGTGGTGATTTTCTTTTTCTCCACAACTGGGCTTCTTCAAGTCCAACAGGAAATCCCAGATTTTATTTAAATGCCTTTTCCCATATATAATAGAGCTTGGGATTCAAAAGAATTCATTCAGCATGCTCTCCAAATGGCATTTAACTTCCCAAGAAAAAACAGTAACAGGAAGTTTTGTTTTAATTAGTACATGAGCTGTGCAGCAGCTAATGTATTCCACCTCTTCACTTGTAAAAGGGGCAGATTTTTGGTAGCTTGAAGCGAGCAGAGAAGAGGGATTGTGTTCTGCTCTCCATATGCTGCAGAGCCCCATTTGCAGGGAAGGTGTGAACGGGAGGTGATTTGTAGCTGCCTGCCACTTGTAAAGAACAAGCTTCTGTTGTTCTCCTGGCTGGAAAGAAACCTGGCTCCCCTCTATAACCCTAGAGCAGTGCAACAGGTAGACAGCAGCCTTCAGAGATTTTAATTTCAACAATAAGGGATTGTAAAGAAAACTTGTTTTTCATTTACATTAAAAAAAGAAGTACTAGTTGTCAGGCTGGAAATAGATATCTCTGGTTTCCCCAGACATGATATTTCATAATGAAAAGTCCCAAGGAAGTCACATTTTAGAGGAACTTTGAAAGTACACCTCTTTTCCCTCTGTCAGGCCAGCCATAAACAGCCAGACTGGTTCTTCAGCTCCCAGTGTCACCTTGGGGTCCCAAACTGGGTCCAGCTCAGCACTCTGACATGGAGACTGGAAATGGACATTGGCCCTTCCATACTCCAGTGCTCCTCAAGATACATTTCTTTGTCAGAAGGCACAGCTGAACACAGCCCAGAGCACCAGTGCTCCTACACTTCTCCTCAACAAATGATATTCAGACAAATGAAAGCTCAGTGTCTAAGCACCATCTTGTAGGACCAGTTTCAGAACTCTGGAAGTGTATGTGTGTGTATGCATTTATATTGTATATAGTTTTTACTGTGCGGAATGCCAAGGTATGAAAGTAATTCAGATTCACTGTCAAATACTCCCTGTATATTTTGAACTTACCACCTATTTATTGATTTTTTTAAGTACATAAGGATTCTGTCCTTTGTCAGTTGCAGAGAAAGTTTGTTCAGGGATCTCCTACCCAAAAATCCAGGCGCCTTCTTGACAGTCTGGATGCCTGTTTTCAGTGTCAGGCTCCAAGGGTGCAGCACAGTGCAAGCTGGACCTGCAGGGAGACCTCGTCCTCTCAGCAGGATTCTGCATAGACATAGAGGTTTGCTGGTGCAGGATTGGTTTCTGAACTGGAGGATGGACACACAAACCACTACAGCAGCATCCCTGGAGAAGATAACAGCAATGAGCAGGAGTGAGTGTGTTGGTGAGAGCATGTGGCAAGAAGGATTATTTTGTGATAGACTTTCTGCCACAGGGATGAAGAGTCATGCAAGAAGAGAGGCAGGCAGAGATGTCAAGGGGAATAGAGCTGTGTTAACAAGGCAAAAAAAATATCAGGTGACCCATTTACCTCTCACTTGGCTAATTCTCATCAGCAGCGGAGCCAGGAAAGCATTTCTTTCAGTGCTTCTGTGCAATATGGGTTGTACAGTGAGGGGGGTGGAGCCAAGATTAAGACATTCTTTTTTCCAATACCCTGTTTGGCCACCCAGAGGGACATTTTAGGTGGTCCTGTAATTGGAATTTAGCCTTAGTGGAAGATAAGCATTATACTTTCGCAGAAGTGCATTGGAAAAATACATTAGAGGTAATAACTCTGCCACTTTGAGGGATAGGAACTTTTTTTGTGATAATGCAGCTATTTCCAATGTCTGGCTGACCTTTCCACTGTGTTTAGCACAGGCTCTTCCATTTTTCTTGTCACCAAGGTAGGAAATGTATTTGGAGTGAGCAGGCTGCTGGCCAGGGAGGAGCAGCTCCCTTCTTCATGGCTGTTCACCCAAGCAGACCAGCAAACCAGCTGGCTCCTTTCCACATAACAGGGGCTCTTCTTTGGGGTCTGCTAGCATGGAACGTTCTGTTTGCTGTGAAAAGCAAAATGTACTCTGTGCTGATGAAAATGCTGTGTGATTGAGGTTACAAAGAAAGATGCTCTTCACTTTGCCTGCTGTCCAGAATTTTTGCCTTCTTGCTTATCTGCAGAGACTTGTGCCATGCTGAGGACATGCTGTCTAACAAGCACCTGAGTTTCTAGAATATAATACAATGAAAATAATTTAAAACTTCCTCCCAGTTACCCTTTTCCTACCATTTATTATCAAAACACATGAACGTTTTTCACTCACTCATCTGTGTGTTTCTTTGTTTCTTTAGGCTGTGACTCGTCACTGAACCTGACATCTCAGAAAGCCGCAGCTGCAGTGGACGGTATCTTCCAGTCCCTCAGGGATATTGCCAGAGTCCGAATGCACATGAAACAGTTTCATTCCATACATAATCCAGGCAGCAACACCCACCAGGCAAGTGTAGCTTTCTTTTCCCTGTGTTTGTTATTTCTCTAGCCTGCTGTCAAAATTACAGCGCTAATTTTGTGGATGTGCTAATCCTATACACATTCTGTCCATGAAGAAGATACTTAAGCATAGATTTTATAATTGACGTAGTCATCAAAAACTTCCTCAAGTCCTTTGTCCAGAGTCAGGCATATACATATCAATGATAGCTCTGAGGATGAAATTTGGGCTTTGCTCTGCAGCCCTGTGGAATGACATGAGTGCCTGTGAAAGGCAGGGCTAGGTCAAGATGGCTCTCAACTTGGACCACTCAAGGCAGAGTGAAGCAGGATGTCTGCATCCATACTGCAGCCATATTCTTGTTGTATTTTCTCTCCCATCCCTGTAAGCATGAGAGACAAACCTGTTTGTAAATAGGTCACAAATGCAGCTTCTGTTTCTGAAATAGGAACACGTGATCTACAATACTGCTTTAGGTCATCAGGACTAATAGACAGTGGTTCTCCTTCTCTCTGTCTCTCCTTTTCCAGTTAAAAATAGAGTTCTACAGCAGAAAGCAGTGATTTAGAGAGAGGTCATAAAACATGATTCTAGCCTTGAGCCATTAAAAAATACTTCCAAATTCCTAACAGTGCTGTAGACCAGCAAAGGGGTGTAGTTCAAATTAAGCACTGCTTTGTAAAAACATGAGTATTGCAAAATGTCACTGGAAATCTAAGGTGAAGAAAACCTGTTCCTGAAGCCTTCTAGCAGTTTGGACCAGTCTGGTGTCCAAAATGGGGAAAATAGTTAAACATTTAGTACAGTTCAGTGCCGGGGCAGTGAGATGATAAGAAAAGTTTCCTGGAAGTGTAATTAGCATCAGTATATCCTTTGGATGTAATCCACTTTGCTTGCTTTGGGATAAGTGCAGGAACACAGCAAGGGATCTATTAACACCTTGCAGCCCCTTAATCTAGCCATGTAAGGGATCTAGTTGCTTGAGTAGGACAAACCTTCTGCTGAGGGAAGTCCTAGAGATTTATAATAGTAGAAATAAGCAGGCAGTATGTGATTGTCCAAGATACTTACAGCTCTCTGGAAATGGGCCTCTCTTTTGACTGGCAGGTGTTGTGTGTGATCAGTTCAGCTCCTCAGAAGTAGTGCCTGTCCTGTGACCACACTCATTGCCAAACCTGCTTAGTGCTATGGGAGTGGGTTTAGCTTCTACATACTTTTTCACTTTGTCTGTTCAAAGCTGGGAAGCCTCCATTTCTTCTTACGACTCATAAAAAGGTTTCTATGGATAAGTAACTGGGAATTGGATAGCCTCCTAGAAGGACTTTTTGTAGCATTGTAATTTATATGTCTTACATAAAATGATAAATGTTTTCATCAGGTTATCAAACTAGTACATGTAGTGACCATGCAAGAACAGAATTTTGCCTGTTACTTTATCTTGATATAGGTATATTTCTACCTTCCTCCTTCCCATCTTCCATTCCTTCTTCCATCCCTCACTGTCCTTTCCTCATTCTCTCTGTCTCTCTGTTTCTCTCTCTTCTCCCCTTTATAACCTTGTATGGGTGTGTCCCATAACTATTGAGGTTTTTAACAGCTATTTTAAACAAATTTATGCATGCCAAAATTTAAAGTGGTTAAAAGTTTCATTATATGAGATAGAAACCAATGCAGCTTTTGGGGGTTTTATGAAAAAAAAAAAAAAACCTACAAATATAGCATATTAATTTCAAGTCATAAAGGATTTTTTAAAATTTGAAACTATTACACTTAAAAAAGGTAGGGGATCATACTATCTGTATTTTAGTATCTGTGTAGTCTGACTGGGTTGTTTTGAAGGGCACCGAGTTTTGGTGCTGAAAATTCAGACATGCAAAATCATAGCTAATTTTTGACGTCTTTTGAGTAGATAGTTTTGTCTGAATTATATTTTTCATTTCAGTCAGATGATGTTTTTCCTTTAATATTGTGGAGTAAGCCTCTCTGTTAAACTGTGATTTGATCTCTGCTCCAAAAATATTTCATTCCTAATGTTTTTCTGTTCCTCATCTATGAAGATATTAAACAGATTTTTATAAATAGGACTTCATGCCTGCATGTGTATTTTCAAACAGTTGTTTATTGCGTGACTAGATTTGACAGAAATCTTGACATGTTCTAAAAGATCCTGCAGCTCATGTCTTCTGTAATTTGCTTTGTTGGCTCAACTAAAAATTATGCACATGTTGTGAGAAGAACTAGATGAGCTGTATATATCTTTGTTGACAGCATTGTATTAAAAAACTGTAAGCTTTGTTTCTCACTCTAAAGAGTTGGATGAAAAACATGTCTTTAATGACTCCAGAAAATTTTAGTTTCAAGCCAAGTGGTTTGTGTTTTATTTTCCATCCATTTTTACTATTATCTTGCAATATGTCTCTTGTAGATATCATCTTTGCAAAATTAATGACATTGCACTTGATTCCCCTAAGTAGTCTAAGGGATGATATATACCTGGGGTAGTCCCAAAGCCAAATAAGTGTGCTAATTTTAAAGCTGCTCATTTTCTAAGATGGTTGCACTTTCTGAAATGACCGTGTTCTGTTGCAGTTTGGGAAAAGTTAAAAGTAGTAAAACAAAGCTCCATCTGTAAACCAAGTAAGCTTGAATTTTCATTAAAGATCTTTCCATTGGTTCATAAAGTTTTATCTTCAAAATTTTTTCAGCATGTCAGAGTGATTTAAACCTTAGTATTGGAATGTGGGGATTATTAGGCTACTTCATTTTCAGGCTGGGTTTGTGGATCCTGAAGAGGATACAAGGTTGATCCTTTGGGAGTAAACCTCCCAGTATGATGGCCATTTGTACCATTACATTTTCCACTTCTCCTAGCTCCTAACTTCTCTGAAGCTCTGACATTCATGGTAATGGTGGGGTTGTTTGGCCTGTTTTTCAGCAGTCTTCCATAGGTGGAAGTATTATGTGGAGTGTCATGGCCATAGAAGCTAAAGGACTAACAGGGAGTCCCTTAGCTCTGCTCTCCCATGAGGGACAAACAGGCAGGTTGGCCTCTTCCCTTCCCTGCTGGAATCCAGACTACAGTGGGGACATGACATTTGGAATAAGGCAGGAGTGGGTAATTAAAAAAAAAATTCCCTGTTTAGGTGTTTGTTAGATCATTAGAAAGGGAATGAGATCTGGGTGCACAATGGGCAACAGAGTCTCATCGGTATGGTTATCCATTTCTGTATTAGCTCCAAAAAAATTCAAGAGAAAGTAAAAGTCCCCCCTTTCTTCCTTGTCTCTCTTTACTGATATAATACATATGGGGCAGAGTAAATGTGTGGCTCTCTTCCAGTCTTTTCAGTCTGATGTTGTGCTGGTGCACACCATCTGCAGTCAAGGTCACGTCTCTGAATGCTTTCATTTCTAGGATAATTATTTCTGTAACCTTTAACAGAAATAAAATATTTAGAATCATGGTTGCACTGAGTCTAAACAGGTTTACTCACAATGCATTTTTCTCTTTGTGCAGGCTTCTTACAAACCTCTGCTGAAACAGGTAGTGGAAGAGGTCTGTAATCCCGATCGGCCTGATCCTGTTGATATTGAGCATATTTCATCAGGCCTCACTGATCTCCTTAAAACTGGATTCAGCATGTTCATGAAGGTAAACTAGCCTTCCTAAGCTCATCTGTAAGATTTTCCTGAGGTCAGAGCATCATGCAGCAGTAGCTGATTTTATTATACTGTTCAGCAGAACTTAAGAGGAGGTTAGGAGAGTTAAATCCTTGAAGGGGGGCTGGGAATAGCTTGAGGCATCACATTGCAGGTACAGTGCAGCCAGGGAGCACCTGCTGAACAAAACAAGAGGAATGGAGCAGACTGAACTTCTAAATAAGGGTCATGGTGGACACCAAAATAAGTATGATATATCTGGGAAGAGGCAATGTAGCTTTGCTACAGGGAAGTCCTAACTCACATAGCTTTTAGAGCTCTTCAGAGGCACTCAACAAACAAATTGATAAGTGTGTGTCAGTTCCTATTACCTACCTGGCATTCCTAAAGACATTCCACATGGCACCTCATCAAAGGACTTTAAGGACACTCAGCAGCCTTGAGATAGGAGAGAAGTAAGTATGAACAATCTGGTCTCACAGGGGATGAAGGAGGAGCTCCGTATTCAATACATTTTCTATAATTTGATATGGCTCAACTTGTACCATAGGGGGAGGAAGGAAGCCTGTAAGTTAGGAATTTCTTTGAGGATCCTCTTAGAATGTTTTAAGACAGTCATTCTACAAGAATTTACTCTGTCTTACAAATTAGCCCATGCTAAGTGTCCGCTAAATATTTACAGAGTTGAAGTGTGGAGTAGCCAGCATATTGTACATTCAGCCTTGTTTTACTGCATATCCTGAATTCTCCTTTGAAAACAACCCTAAATTCACATCAAACCACAGCAATACTATGGTTATGAGTACAGTACATTTCAGTACTGTGCCTGGTGGTTTTCCTTCAGTTTCACCACCACCACCCCTCCACATGGAAGAGACACCAGCAAACTGTGTGAGGCAGTGGACACAAGCTGTAGCAAGGGAAATTCCAGTTGTATAAAGGAAAAAAATTCTAACAGGAAGAGTGATTAAGTCCAGAGAATTCTCCCTCTCTGAGATATTCAAATATTGGCCAAACAAAGCCCTGAGCAACCTGATATAATTTTGAAGTTGGCCCTGCTTTGGGCAGGAAGGTGAACTAGATGAGCAACAAAGACTCCTTCCAATTTGATTCTGTGATTCTATGGTAATAGAAAATAATTTTTTTTTCTCCTTTGTGAAAATTCCTGCTAGACCTGCATTTAAAGTCAGGTAACAAAAATAGTTTTGACTGTTGTGTTGGTACTATTCTAGAACCCAGTATCAGAATAACAGTTATTTTTCTGTTATTGCAAAGAAAGCTAATATTGAGCACGTAATCAAGTAAGCCTAAAATCCAGTGCTTGTTTTCAGGAATCTGTTTCCACAGTTGAAATGGATTTCCAAAATACATCCAGTTAAGTTCCTAAATTTAAATTCTCAGCTCTTCAAAGCCAATGATAAAGCCCTAAGACAACAGAGGATACCTATAGAAAAAGTGACCCAATATATCTCCATTCTTGCGTCAGAACTGAAAAATTTATGCCAACACTCCAAAAATAATAGAGTTAAAAACACATTCCACTATCAAAAAAGTAACCAGGCTGTTGCACCCAAGTATTTTTTTTTAATTATTGGTTTCATTTACCAGTAATTTTCATAATTTATTGATTTCATTGTATTTGTTTATTGCAGAATTTTTAAGCACAAATATAGTTTAATCTTAAAAAGGAAAAAAAAGAATAATATAAGGACTTCAGAAGGCCTAAATGGTTAGATGGTAACATTGACACTTTTAACTAGTTTGAAGACTAATCTGTCCTTTTAGAAGGGGGGTGTGGGTGTGTGTGTGTGTGTGAAAGAGAGACGTAAGTAGTTATGGCAATATGTGCCTGTTATGGCAATATGTGCATCTTTCCTGGTAAGACAAATATCCTACTATAAGGAATATTTAAAAGATGAGCAAGTGAACTTTGTGTTGGGTAAACATTTCATAAGTATCATCATATACTTCATAAATATGTGTCCATGCTTGCTCCCTAGTTTGTAGCCTGGCTTGCTGGCATGTGCTCAATTTTTGCCTGAATGACTGTCTGACCAGCCTGCATTTCTGACACAATCACACCATCAGTACAGTAATTATTTTGTGAGCTTCCTTATTTTTGTTTCTTTCTCAATGCCTGAATATAAATGCCAACTCACATAAAAATACTTTGGTGATTGCCTCAGGTGTGTTAGTTCAGGACAGACATTTAAAGAAGTTGTTTCATTCAGAAGTTGTTTGTCTGGCAGATATGTTTGTTTTGAAGCTAAGGGATGGTGAAGGGAAAAAGCCCCCCTGCTTCAAGGATTCCTGTTTTGACTACTGCTCTAGATGACATGTGTTTTAGGATCATCTGAGCTTGCTATCATTGATACCAAGTGCCCTACACAGCAGCCTAGTTTCTGGTGATTGTTTTCCTTTTTCCAGTTATTGAGCTTATTAATATGAGCTTATTAATATATGAGCTATTAATTGGTTTATGGTTGGTCACAAATACCAGAGTCATCAGTGCTGCTGTTTTTGTTGGGTGGGTTACAGAACAATAACAATTGTTTTTGCTTACTTTCCTCAGAAAAAAAACTGTATTTTGTCCTCTAATGTCTTCCTGTTTCAAAGTTTTATTGACCCTGTTTCAGTTTTAGAGTTTTATTGACCACTGCTATCCTGTTTAACCACCTCCTCCTCCTGTCTCTCCTCCACACAGACACATGCACCAGCAAAGAGCCCTCTGAGCACCAGCATCCTGAGCATACCCTGTGTAGTGAGCTCAGAGCTGGGGAGAGGCCCTGATGTCCTACAGGGACACTCTGCTGGCTCAGGGCACCATCACCCCCTTCCTTTGGGCTCTTTCATGTCAACATAATGGGTTTGAGGGGTTTTTGGTTAATCTTTTTAATTGCTTGAGATAGCTCTCTGAATTTTATTTTAATGTATGGCATTTTGAAATGAAAGTGACTTTAACTCAGGGGTTTGGCAAAATTCAGATTTCACAGTAAATTCACAGGCAGTGGAAATGCCCCAAATCAACCGAACTGTAGAAGGATCCCAGAAGATACCCATTGCTTTTGTTGCAATCCATTTCAGTTCTTCTTCTCTATCACTGGAATAAGTTGTGTTTAGCTACATGCAGCCAGTTCCTTCAAAAGAGAGAGTCTTGGGTGGTTGTATTATCAAACAAGAAAAAAAAAATTTGGCAGAAACTTGCATTCTCAACACAGCCAAATATTTTGTACCCAAAGTACTGTCCTCCTTCAAAACAATTACACATAGCATAACAAAATTACAGATTCCAAGACCCTTTTCATTTCTGTTTTAATTTAATTTAGAGTTTGCATGCCTAATAGTATTTTTAATACACATTTCTGGAATTTGTGGTTTGAACTTTAGTCTTCTGAAAAATAGTAAGTTTTATATAGGCACCATGTGTTTGGATCTAGGTTATTTTGACTGAAGGAAATTATTTGTCAAGACATTTTCTCTTTAGCATTATCCTGAAAGCTCATGTTTTCCAAGTCTTATACTAGGTCTCCTTTCAGTGTGCCCGATGTTCTACATGCATGTTTATTATGAGTTTGTTTTTGCTAGGAAAGATTTTAGGAATCATAGAATCCCAGAATCACAGAATATTCTGAATTTGAAGGAACCCACAAGGATTATTGAGTCCAGCTCCTGGCCTTGCACAGCACCATTCCCAAGTATCACACTGTGTGCCCAAGGGTATTATCCAGGCAGGCATGGTGTTGTGACCACCTTCCTGGCAAGCCTGTTCCAGTGCTGTGGAATTGTAGTATATATGCTACCAACAAAGTCAGAGAGTAAGAAAATAAATACCCAGTATGCAAATACTCAGCTCACTAATACATCTGTCTAAGGCTTTTGTACTAGTTTCAAATGCTCAGGAATTCAAGAGCTCCTTGTCTAGGGAGCAGCATTTAACAGGGAACCACCCCCATGTAATCAAAGCCAGCTAGCCTGGAGAGAGAGCATGGCATCTCCCTGTGCTGGCTTCAAAAGGAAGAGTCCTTGCTGAAAGTTACCAGACAGAAAGCCTGACAGACCTGCAGGATGAAAAAGTGCCAAAAGGCTAAATATAGGAAAACCACAATAAGGAAAAGAAGAGGAGCTGTACCCCCAGGATCTGGAGCCACAAGGATCAAAGCAAGCTGCTGTGGTGAGGAAAGCAAAGGAACCCTGCTCTGCCCAATCATGGCTTGACACCAATTCCATTCTGTTGAGTGAATGCTGTTAAAAGCCTGCACTCACACAAGGAAAGGAGGCAGAGAGTCTAAAAAGGAATTAAACTATTTTGTCACTTTTCAGAACCGAACATTTGGAGTGTTTCATGTTCCAGGGTGATGTGACAAGAGCAATTGCATGGGCTCTGTTGACATCCCTCCCAAAGACTGGATCAAGGTAGTGTCAGGGGAGTGTGTTTTCTCAAGGAGACAGTTTGCTAGGAAACAGCAAAGTTATCAAACTTCTAGAAGTGGCTAAGAGGAAACTGATGTAAAGCATCACCTTCATGTTTAAAATTAAAATACACATTTAAAATTAATTAAAGCATCACCTTCACATTTAAAATTAATTATGAGGTCTTAACTGAAGTGGGATATTTGTGCCATTTTAAAGATAATTGAGGAAAAATGAAACAAGTATTTTCTTGGAGCTAAAGGTTCTCTATATTAGTTACAAGGTAGTCATAGAAGCATTGAAAACTCTGAATTGAAACAAGCTGTAAACTGATTTTATACTATAATGGACCTTATTTATTTTTATTGGATGAATTGTAAAAGATTATTCACCGCACCAGTGAAAACACATTGTATAAAATTCTTTTCCATGTTGACCTCAGGCAGGGATTCTAGCATGTTTAGGCTGGACTCCTTGCTTCTACTGGGTAGTAATTTACCCCTCATTCCCTGAAGTCCCCTGTGTATGTGTATCCAAAGTAAACATCCACCCAAGTACTCTCCTCCCTCTCTGGGAAAGGGAGGACAGTAATGAAGAAGGAATGGAGGGAGAAACTTGGAAACTTCAGGAGAAACTCCCACAGGTTTCAGGGGAATGCATGGAGATTTTATTTCCCTGGAAAAATTAATTAGCTCTAACTGGGCTTCATCCTCGTTGATTTCCCTCTCAGCTGCTACAGCATTCCATGAATATTTCTTTCTGAGCTTCCTCTTGGATCTTCCTCTAGCCACTTAGGGAGCTGATCACTCCCAGGATGGACCTGGATGAAGCGAGTACAAATAATGCTTTTCTTCATTATGCAGGTGAATCGCCCTCACCCTGGTGATCATCCTCTTCTGATCATCTTTATGGTTGGAGGAGTGTCCGTCTCCGAGGTCAAAATGGTGAAGGATTTGGTAGCAACACGCAAACCTGGTACCCAGGTACAAACAGCTCTAAGCATACAGTTCCTATCCAAACAATAGGAACAATAAGAAAATTCATCAAATAGTGTTCCCTATAGCGCTGGTACCAAACCTACAGAAAGCCATATGGGCAGGAATGATGATAGGATTGTGCTGTGAAACATCTGTAGGCAACAAGTATTCAGGCACCAAGGGTCTGTTTTTTCACATTATAGTCAGCAACAAAAGTTCAAACTCAGGTTGGAGAGTTCAGAACAAACTGGCATTAATTTGAAGGAGCTTCCATAGTGTCTCAAGATTATCTCTTCCTATTCTTTATAAAAAGAAACATTTGCTGTCCAGAAAGCTACAGGGTCCCTGGCTGCCCATCTACAGGACGTAGTGCAGGGAAACAGCAGTGACGTAGCAGTGGTAATCCTGCAGGCACGCAATGGTGAGGAGCAAAATAAATTAACCTGGATACAGCTGTACTCTTCCTGTGTCTGGCCAGGTATCTCTAATAGATAGCTGACCACTAGACCTTAAGTAGCCTGAAGCAGGTTATGTAGAGAAAGCCCCAAATCTCTGTATCCCTTGAATGTGCTGTTGGACTCCTGGAAGGAGGATGGTTCCCACAGTGAAGCTTCAGTAATGTCCGTGTGGCTGATCTTTGCCCCATCCACTCTCTGGCAGCAGAACTACAGTAACTGTCATTTGAATGGAGGAGGGAGAGGAGGAAGAAGATGGGTGAGCTCTGGTGATACCTGAGATTTTTAAAATCATCATTAATTGTGGAGGACCAATCAGGTGTCTGTTGAGTACTGCAGATACGTAAGATAATACAAAACCTCTAAAGTGCTGTGTAACCAGCTGCATCATAAACATAACTCTGGTTTCCAGGGTGGCTTGTAAACATCTTGTTTTCAATTCCTATGGAAGGTGGTTTTGATTAGTGAGAAATCATTAGCAAAATGAAACCAACCAAAGGCAAAGCAGCCCCTCAGTTTGACATGTGTTTCCATGTTCAGTTGTCTTTGCAAGGCAGTCTCAAGCAGTATTTTGTAAGATGGAGTACCATTTTAGCAGGGGTTTTTTTAATCTGATAACACATTTCTTCCCCATTAGTCTACTGCTAATCTCCTCAAAATAGCAAATTATATTTTCCTTCTTGGAGGGGAATTGAGTTGTGACACAGTGATGGACAAGTTAATCCACACACAAAATGTATTAAGATACCCTGAAAGATAAACAGAGGGTTAACATCTGAGTTGGTTGAAAACTATGCAGGGAGATTTTCAACTAGCTTTCTAGAGGGACTTAAGGCTTGACAGTAGTGACATGGGATCTGGTGTTGCTTTGCTTTGGCTTAACCCTGGCAGCAGGTCACCCTCAGAGGCAGATTCCTAAAGCATTTTAAGCTTTTACTGCATCTTGCCCTTTATCCAAAATGTGCTGTGTTAGAGGTGAAGGAACTTCAGGGGAGAGGCGGGAGGAGGAAGAGAAAGAAGAAACTAAGCAGTTGTGCAAATCTCTCACAAAAAAAAAATGTTTGTAAGTTTGTTGGCTTTACCTGGATTTCTGCACTATAGCTGTGAATATGCACCACCTGTTTAGGATTATTTTCTTTTCAAAAAGTCAGGCATTTATCTAACTCAAGCCAGGGTTTAACAGAGCCTTTTTGTGCTGTTCAGGCAGTCAGCTTCAGGGAAACACTGGCCTTCCAAGTCCATTCCAGTCAAACAAAGCACTAACATTTATACTAATTACTGGCTCTTGGAAAAATGGAGAAATGTGTAAGTACAAAAATTGAGTAAAGTAATTGAAGAAAAACTGACAGGGTGCGCTGATTACTTTAGCAACTGTTTGGAATTGAAGCAAATGACATTTAAATGTGGAATAAGAGACACATGTTACCATCCACAGAACTGCTCTGCATCTGAATCTGAATGACAATCTTATTTCTCATGGAGAAGCACAAAGAAATACAGTGTTTCCTATGCAACATTTGGTTTTGGATGGTGGTAAACAGCTCCCCATAACTAGTGAGAAGTATCCTATTTTTGAAGGAAAAAATTACTTCTCTTTTTCTGCTTTAATCAGGAGAGTAATAAAAGGGAAAGAGCATGAGAGAATGTTTCTCCCTCCCTTTCTACAACATGCACAACCATCGTGGCTGAGGTCGTGGCTGAGGCCAGCAGACTGATAAACTTTCAGATGCACCTTTAGATGTTAGCTGCATCCTTCCCTGCCTTCAGCTGTGCTGGGGGGAAACTTCTCACTGGAGTTCAGTGGGTCAGGATGGGAGCTCCTGGCTCTTCCACCTTGGCTGCCACTAGGAGGGGATAGCCCTTCAGGTGAAGCGTGAAAGACAGGCATGGAGTACGGAACAAGGAAAAGGTCTGCAAAGGACTGTCCTGAAGAGAGCTGCCTGAAGAAGAGATGGACATGACTTATCTGGGCAATTCTCCTCTGTAAAAATGAAAGAACAAACATTCACATTTATCCCCCTCAACAAGCCCTTCGAGATACTGGAGGGAAAGGAGAAGTCCTGCTGTATTCAAGCATCTTTTCTGAGACATTAAAGTTGCAGATCTCATTTTTCTCTCTGGGCTTGCTATTTGTTGTGCAAATCCCCTGAGGATTCAGTGGTAGGACTCCAAGAAGAAATTGCTTTTATCTGTCATTGGCTGTTGTTGCTTGTACACTAAAAAAACTTTAGTAACGTGTCCCTTCGTGTTTTTCAGAGTTAAGCTGCATGATAATAAGATGAGCACATACTGTACTATAGTCTGATTCTCATGTAACATAAGTAAGACAGTGTCAACTTTGGCATCTGCAAGTTACAGAGACTTTTTCAGGCTTATGAAGGAAGAGGTAATCAGTGTCAGTTTGCTGCAGATTGTGTGGGAGGACAAGGGAAGAGGAGAAGTGAGGGGGAGGCTATCACCAATACAGAAGGGATCTTTTCAGTATCTGAAGTGAAAAGATGAAAGAAAGAACAACAAAAAAAGTTGAAATGCAGCATTACCACATACTTAAGCTACATGACGGACAGCACAAGGCTTTTGATAGCTGCTGCAGTAGATGGACACACATACTCTGTTGTTGATGTTCGTGCTTCCTCTCTTTGGTTTTGCGCTGAAGAAGCAAATTCATTTTCAAGTGAGCTAGTATGATTAAATCTGCCCCCAGATCCCTGCCTACAATCCTGACCCTACAGACACTGCTAAACTTGGGGCTCAGTAAGAGCAGTGTCCTATGATTTTAACCCTGGGTTAGCTCATCACAGCAAGTGTACACACTCACTCCTGGATGATAGCTTTGCTCTGCAGAGAAGCCTTCACACCACATAATTATATACTGGTTTTCACTTAGGGAAAACAGATACCTGCACCTAGCAGGATGTGTATCATGGTTGTAGTGAGCGATGGTTTCATTCATCAGACCTGTCTGGGATTAAAAACTGGAAGAAACCAAAGTGATAACATCTGACAGTGCTCAAGGTTGGATGTGCAGAACAGCCTTTGCCTTGTCTGAAAAGATGGTTTAGAACCAGCAGTCTGGCTTCCTGCAGCAGTCACTTCTGTGGTGCTCACCTTACGTTCATCTGAGAGGAAACAGGCATGACCCAAATCTGTGCTGTAGGAGAGGAAACCACAGCTTCATCAGCTGGTGCCTCACAGTAAATGCACTGGCAGTCACAATAAATCACCAGGTAAAATGTGGGTAGAAATGTGTCAAAGCACACATTCATTAAGCATACAATCCTAGCAGTCATTATGCTCCTTAGAGCGATTTAACTACAGTTATTAGTGAGCAGACAGTTCTGCTGGACAAGTTGTATTGCTCTATCAGTAAACACCAGAAGCAGACAGCCTGCCTAGAGCTGGGTAAAGCAAACAGTTACTATCTATGGCTCATTAGTACTGTCTCAATCCCTTTCAGTTTGACTTGTTGCTTCTTGTTCCCCTTCTTTCAGGTAATTGTGCTCTCCTCTGTACTCCTGACACCACACAGTGCTGTTGAGTTATTGTTTGCCTCAGACCGTCTCCAGCCTGACGCTCGTATCTGACGGGGGAGGCTGTGGAGAAGATGAGTGCCTTGCCTGGAAACATCAAATCCCTGCTCTGTCACTCTTCTCAATAGCCCTCCAAAAATGGATGCATCAACTGCCGCAATTACAGCTCCAGGTGAAACAGCTGGGTATCTGGCTGCAAGGGAACACCTGCAGCTCATGGGCAGCTCTTCAAAATGGTCCAGTTGTCCGACAACAAACCTCCCCTCCTTGATGATAGCACTGTGCAGTGCTGAATCACTGCCAGCCTCACTCAGCATGGTGAGAGTGATTGTTTGTAGTAATTCCCTAGCAAAGGATGCACAATTTGCACTCCCCAAGCAGTACCATTTTTCCTGACGGTTTTGCTGGGCTTGCTGGTGGGAAATGCTGCTGAGGGAGTGAGAGGCTAGCAAAATCCACCCTCTCTCATGCTACCTTGCAAAACGTGTGCCTTATACAATGTAAACAGCCTTTACTCTTACTTTGTCCCTCATTCCAGAGAGATCATGGAACACAGCCCTGATTTAGCTGGCACAGCAGCTCACAGCCTGGCGATGCTCTTTCAGCAGGCCTGTTAGAGGCAGGGAAGCAGAGCCAGACTCAAGACCTGGGTTACATGGCTGCTTCTCTCTCAGCTTTCCATTTCCTGCTCTAGTTTCTCCACCCACAGTCCCAGAAGAAAAGGCAGTTTCTGACGGCACACATATCTGTAGATTTACACAGGAGGCCATATGGGCTGTGATGGTTTGATGATAACCCCAAAAGAATCCTCCCTTCACATGCATTTGAAAAAGAAAGAAGAAAAAAATAAAAAGGGCATGATCCCATTTTCAAGAGGCCACAGCACAGATTCTTTCTTGAGCTAGATATCTGAACAGCATGGTTAGAAAACTGCTTTTATTTTTAATTTATGATCATGAAATAGCTGCAATCAAATTCAGTTATGTAATTTTTCTTTATTAAACTTTGCTACAATGTATGATGAAAGAGTAGCAGCCAATAGAGATTTTAATTGCATATAGCACCAAGATTTCCAAATTGTAACATAAAATGGTGGCGCTCTAAAGCTGCATCCTCTTCCTTCATCCAAGTAATGCCACAACTACAGCTTACACTGAAATGAGTATGTGAAATTAAGTGACATTCACTCTATCATGGCATTCTTTATTATGCCAAAGGAGTAGATTAAATGGGAAATAGTTTTTATAAATTTTGTTCACTAGCTAGCATTAGTTCTCCTAAATGTTTATAATGGTCTTCAGAAAAGGGTGCATTTTGGTTTAAGTTCAATTTTGACTGGCTGGAAAGAAACAATGGACTGATTATAAAGCATGGACAATGTAGCCTCTATGGAAGAGAAATTTATAAGAATGACTATAGAATGGAACTTTGTGCTATAAAAAATGAGAAATGCTATGAGATTGCAATATTAAAAGCTCAAGGAATAGTTTGAATAGAGCAACTGGAAAGCAAGTAGTTGGTCTCTTGGTTTTTCTGTCGTTCTGTACTGTTCAATCTTTCTTAGAATATGGTTGTTTCATAAATTCTGTAATCAATAAAGCAATGCTCTCGCAATGCCAAACCTGATCTGTCTACTCCTTTTCTCCTAGTATGCAGAGCTACACATGCCAGAACTGCATATTCCTGCAATCTCTTTTACTTTTGCATTATTTGATTGCCCCTAGGAATCTAGACCATCTGTCTTGGTCCTAGAATATTTCCTAAACTCTGCTCATAGCAGAAAGGCTTGCCTATGTTCAGTGGCCATTGCTGAGCTCAGGTACTCAACACCTCTGAGATGCTGCTGCTTTCCTGAGCTGATGGAGGCTGCTGGTTGTGGTCTGCACTCCCTGAACTCTCTTTCATCAAATGTCTTCAGGTCTCTGACTTGGCCATCTAAAGACCTACTGTATTGAAAAGGCAGAGGGTGAGTCTAAGCAGACACCAGTGATCTTGCACTTCCTCTGGGTCAAGTAGCTCCTTTGACTGAGACAGACACTAGCTTTCCAGGCCCACACACACTTGGGAGGAATCTTCTCGGCCTGTGGGGCCACAGCTGTGGTAATTGATGCTGGAACTCAGACACCATCTCATACTTAAGTACTTATAGACCAAAAGTACAGTGGAGTCTTTCCAGTGGCCCTAGTGCAATAGTAAGCTCATATGTAGGAAATAGCTGTAGCAGCTACATGGACCCTGTGCTTGGGTAAAAGGTCAAGGGATGAGGGGTCTCCTGCCAGTCCCATGTGAGCAGAAACAGTACAAAGTTGCACAGGCAGGTGCAAGAGCGTCTGAGTCCTCTGCCTGCCACACCTAGCAATACTCAGAAGGCAAAAAGAAGAGAAAACATAAAGCTACTCTTGGGAAATTGATTTACTTCTCTGTTAATAAGCTAAGCACTATTTGGTATAACCTCTGAGTGGAAGGGGAAGCTCAGTTTTGTTTGCAACTTCAATCCTAAGTCACTAGGCTAGTAACTCGTGGTCCAAAAAATTATCATCAGCAAGACCCTGTCAAAGTTTCCCTGCGTCACTAATTGCAGCTGTGTGCTAACAAGGTGAGCCTGTATGGTCCTCAGCCTAGCATCAGCTCCAGCACAAACATTCTCCTCAGGAAGGCTTTTATTAAAGCTACTTTAAACATGAAAAAGGTAGATGAAGGCTTGCAATTTGATTAAGTTCTTTATGGTGATATAGCTCAAAATATAATTTTTTTTTTAAAGTGGTAGTCATGTAGAATCCATGTTCTTTCAGGTTTTGACCTCCCTCACACCATTCCTTTCTCATTTAAGACCAAAATATTTTTGACAAATGAATCCTATTTTAATTTGACAGGTCTTTGCCTTATTTAGCTCCTCTCCTACAAGAATTTCTTAAAAGGAAGTTGTAAAGCACTTGTGAGAGCACAACCCCTGTGGTTTATGCTAATAAAGCAACAGCATAAGCAGGAAAGGACACCTTGCTGCTTCTGCAGCATATGTTAACTACCTTAAGAAAGCTATTACTTTGTCTCAACATCTCACTGGTTGTTTCTCCTTGTTTCTCACCCCCAAAGAACACACAAGGAAACATGCAATTCAAAAATTTAATGTTGAACCAGGCAGTGAGAATGAAAAGTCCACTCCCTAGGAGGAGTAACTGTACACAAAATAAATAAATTATAGTTTAAACAAAAGCACAACTGGCTTTTTAAAGTGCATGTGTATAAGGCCCTTAGGCTCTGAACTCCATTGGCTCAATATTTTAAAAAAAAGTATTTATATAATCTGCCATGTGTTTAAGAAAGAAGAGGGCCTGGCTCAGCTCAGAACAAGCCATCAGCTTCATTGCCTGGAGCCAGCCATGCTTCACACCTTTTGTTCTTTTTGTGCTTACTGCACACAGGAAAGAGAGATGGATGTCTTAGAATGTCATCTGTATTAGACTATCACTCCACACACATTCCTTAGAAGCTCCATGTTGAATTTAGTCTGGAAAGTACTTTTTTAGGACAAAAAAAAGAGTTGTTTGTAATTGGATATGTTTACACCCTGTGGACAATAGCTTTGCATACAAAGAGGTCAAGTTGTCAGCAATAACATGGCTAGTAAATAATAAAAGGACCATTGTTTACAGTCTTGGTGCTCCGTTCTGCCCACTTATTTTACACTTATTTTTACAGAACCATTTGATGTTTGCTTATTTGTTTTGAAATACACAGGAAAAAAAACAGTTCTACTGTGCAATAAAATTAAACAGTTGCATCATGCTGTCCTTCATCCATGTGAGAACAAAACTCAAGTGGTTACTTCTGAACAAGGACCTGCAGTTCAGGGTATTTCCCCGCTCGAGCTGAGTTACAGCAAAAAGGTTGTTTCTGCACAAATGAAAGCCAAATCTGTCCAACTGGGGAAAAGGCAAATTGTTTCATTTACTGAAGAGTTCCCTTTCCAAATGAAAATATCTGTTCAACAAGTTGCATACTAGAACTTTTTCAGGAGGTTTTATAGGTTTTTTTTTCTTTTCTAATCTGATACTGTTTCTTTTTTAAGCAACTCCTTAAAGACTACCATGCAAAAGGCTACTCAAACAAACCTCCTTTCACAATACTTTGGATTCTATATGTGCCAGTGTTAAACACCCCAGGTTTCAATCTCAAGCTAAACATTGGGTAGACTGTGATGTCAAACAGAAGTGACAGTCCTCACTTTGGCAGACAAAGCTTGCTTAAACCTTCTCTTCAGATCCTGCATGTTGGGTGATTTTGGCCGTGGAATAAGAGAGGTTCTCCTCCTCTCAGGGGTGCTGGTTATTTGCTGTTTATTGACTTCTTTACAGAGGAGATGGAAGGCATTGAAGACATTATTATAGTTTTCACTGACAGATACTTCATAGAAAGTACAGCCCAGCATATTGGCCAGCTGAAGTCCCTGCTGAGGCTCCACCTCTTTGATATGCAAGAGATCAGCTTTGTTTGCCACAATGACAACAGGGACCACGTTCCCTGGATGCAGCTGTCGAACATGATGGTAAAGGTGACTGAGTAGTTCAAAGCTCTTATAGTCAGTGATGGAGAAGACAATCACCAGGGCATCTGCCCAGCGAATGCATCTGTTCAGCTGCTCATTACAATCCAGACTGTGTTCATGGATCTGAAAAATGAATGGTCTCAAATTAGATAGCTGAAGTCACAAAAGATTAAAGGAATCTGTCTTCAAGACTCTGTAAAGCCAAATAGCATTTTACAGTTTCAGACATGTATTTGGATTTCACATGGTAAGTATGAACTTAATCTGAGCATAGCAAATAAATGCAGATGTTGATTCAGCTGCAAAAAGCTGGAATTTAACACTGGAGTTTGCTATACTCAAATGGAAAATTGACCTGAGTAGTTCTGCATGCAGAGAAAGACTTTGTAGTTCCACAGAATGGGAAATTAACTGGCTAGACAGTAAGTCTGGGGAAGCAAAGATATGAGCTGGAAGCATTTAGACCTGGAGTCTTGCCCAGTTCAAAAAGGCAACAATCCAGCATTACTCAGGTCTATACATTCAAAACTTCAACTTGTGGCACACTAATGAGCACAGCCACAATGTAGCAGACTTCACTTTGTCATACACATTTATGAAGCTTGTTGGGCAGTGGTCATGACATTTATTTTGTCACATACCATATTTCACATATACCAGTTTGAATTGTTTCTGGGTTTGTGCCTAATGTTCCCAATATACAGGAATGAAGCACTTCAGTAACTCAGCCACTCAAAAGTAATGGGCTTCCAATGAACAAATGATTCATTGAAACAGTCTCTCAACACAGCTGGCTTGACTGGTTAAAACACAAGTTACCACCTCTCCCACAAAGAACACCAAACTCCAAAACACACAGCAAAGTACTTTACAGAAAGACAAGATGCTGCACAGAGGGATGCACACACACAAGCATTTAGAGCTACTCTGGTAGCATGGTTGCATCTAGCTCACCTGAACTCCTGGAGTATCTTGCACTTGGATAGCCAACATCTCTCCATCTACCTGGATGTGCCTGCTGTAGAGATTACCTGACAAGAACACCAACAGGTTCACAAGTACAGTCACTACTCTACAGACAAATGTTGCTTCTGCTGCCCATTATTTGTGTAGGGAAAGTCATATCGCCACTCATGAAGCAAGAAACCAGTGTTATAAGCTTCTTGGGTGTTAACAATATTTATGATATTACTAGAAACTTAGGATTAAATCATGAATTGATGTGTACTGAAGCTGGGCATTAAATGGTAGACAACTTGGAACTTAATCACTCTTAAAGACTGTTTTATCTTGAATGATAAAGGTAAGAGTGCAAAATAACCAGTTTTCGTTACATAAAAAAGCAGTTTTCTTGCATTTAGTATTCCCACAATTTAGTGAAGCTTCCCTTTAAAGGTTTTCTTCCCAATTTGCCATAAACCAAGACAAATGCATTTTCTGGTTCCCTGTTGGCTGGTCTGTAAGATTTTCTGGGTTGGTTGTTGTTTTTTTCATTTGTTTGGCTTTTTCAAGTAATTTCCTCAACAGAAAGGTGTGTGTTTTACACTGGCATTAGTTCAGACTCTGCACTGTACTCACTGAATGAGGTATGTAACATCACCTCTCCATTTTCCCCTTTAAAACTGGCCCTGCCTAGCCCATGTAGCTGCTGGCACTCAGTTTGCAGAGAATAATACAACAGTAGGTTTACAGAACATTTTCCTGTTTTAGCTAAAAGACTCCTTTAAAAAAGGGGATACTTTCACCACATAACGCGAATTATGCCAGAGACTTGCAGTACAGCCCATCTCTAGAGTTGCTGCGACCACAAATCGCATGTGGCTGTGGCTGGCGCGCCCCTTTCCGAGGGCTGCGAGTAGACCGGGCAGGGAAGCGGCTCTGAGGGCGCCGGCAGCCGCGGAACCCTGGGGATTCGGGCCGCTGGCAGCACCTGCCGAGCGCCCCGCACTGCCGGGGGAGCGAGCTCTTCCCTCCGCACCTGCACCTCGGCTCAGCGCTGGGGTTCTCTCAGGGCTTGCACCCCGCGGCCCCCCAGACCAGGCACCCTCAGGGGAGACACCCGCCGGCACCAAAGCGGCCGGGACCGCGCTCCCCCCGCCCGACCACCGCCATCCCGGCGGGAACAAAGCCGCGCCGCCGCCCGCCTACCTGCGTTCCGCTCATAGTCGCCGATGAACCGCCGGGTGAGGAACCGCACCACGAGCGCTGCGGGCAGGCACAGACAGGCACCATTAGCCGCGCTCCGCCGCTGCCGGCCCCCCACCCGCCTCGCCCCGGCCCGGCCGGTGCCCCCTCACCTGTCTTGCCCACGCCGCTGCCCCCCACCACCGCGATCTTGACGAGGCGGGGCCGGGCGGCGGCGGGGCCGTCGCCGCCGGGCGCGCACTCGGCGATGGTGCACATGCTCTGCGTCAGGCGCATCCCGTCCGCGACCCGCGCCCAAGCTACCGCCGCTGAGCCCCCGGCCCTTTTCTCGCCCCCGCGTCCCGCCCCGGCCCCTGGCGGCCACTCAGAGCACCCGAACACCGCCCCGCCACGCCCCGAAACACGCCCCGAAACACGCCCCGAACCGCGCCCCGAACCGCGCTCCGCCCATGCCGGGCGCGGTGAGCGGCTGAGGGGGGCGCGGCGGACCCCGCGCCTCGGGTGGAGTGCGTGGGGAAGGATGTCAGAAAGGAGGAGTCTGTGTCTGTGTGTGACCTCCCCGCTCGTCGGGAGTCAAACACCCGCAGCACCCTAAAGCCGACGGGTCGAGCTTCTCCGAAGATCTCAGCTTCGCCGTCTACTCCCAAAATCCCGCCAGGCTGACCGAAACGCGCGCGGCGTCCATAAAGGCTCAGCCACCCGCCGGTGCCCAGGCTGGCGGCTACATCGGTCCTGTGCGTGTCAGCCTGGGTCGCACCTGCCGCCCCACACCTCCCGCCACCCACCTCCTGATGCCCTGCCTTGCCTTGCCTTGCCTTGCCTTGCCTTGCCTTGCCCTGCCTTGCCCTGCCCTGCCCTGCCTTGCCTTGCCTTGCCCTGCCTTGCCCTGCCCTGCCCTGCCTTGCCTTGCCTTGCCCTGCCTTGCCTTGCCTTGCCTTGCCTTGCCTTGCCTTGCCCTGCCTTGCCGTGCCATGCGAGGTGCGAGCAGTGCTGGGTGTAAGAGAGGAGCTGCTCTCCTTGCCAGCCACCAGGCCAACACCAGAGGTGATGGTGGATTAGCTTTGTGAGTAGTGGATGTATTGTAAGGCTGCTATGGTCATAGAGGGGGGAAAATTGTTTCATAGGTGCAGTTTAAAATAAATAGATGGGTAAAACAGATTTATTCTAAGTCAAAAGGGGAAAGGGCAAGAGACACAATTAACAATAAATCAACAAGGCTGAATGACTCAAGGACTTGAATATGAAGACTGGATTTCTTTCTGCCAGTGCAGCAGAGAAGAACTGGAATTGTACCTTGGGCAAAGGGAAAGGGTTTCATAGAAGATTATCTGGCATCTTGGTAACTAAGGTCATTGGAAATAGAAAACCTAAATGTGAAAGTGAAGAGGATCACTCTCCTAAGAAAGTTTTGTCTTCAAGATGAGGAAATGCAGAAGATAAATAATGTCAGCTAGAAGTAATTACCTCAACCAGGAAAAAATAAGCAGGGTGGTGCAGTCATGTGGTGAGAAGGGCAAACAGATTGAAGGAAATCTGGCATTATTAGAAAACCAAGAAGTATTTTGCTTCTAGTTTTAATAAAGATGATTGCATGAAAGATGGATGCAGAAGGAAGATGAGTAATGGGAAGAAAGTTATGGGTAATTACTATAGTGGGGGAAAACAATCTTGTCCAGTGTGCAAACAGGCCAAGTGTGGGTGAAAGGAGCACAAAGTCTCACTCTAGCACTCAAATCATTCTGGAATGCTTGCATTGAAGTAAGAGAGGGAAATAATTTACAATAATCTAGACAAATTTTGAAGGACAGAATAATTAAAGATATGAGAATAAATGAAATAAAAATTAAGTATACAATTACATGAGATGTTGGTTCAGCAGGATATCTTTCTGTGTTTCCCATTTTCTTCAAGAAATGAAAGGTATTATTTGGGACCAATAATACCTGGTGCTGTCCAGACAGGAAACAGCTGTTGAAGCAGAAGAGCATGTGGATCAGGAGGCAATGACAGAGGGTTGTTTTATATGGGGAGGTGTCAGACTAAAGGAAAGTGCTCAGTGTGATTCATCAATGTTCCTGTCATCCTTCATGTTTTCATTGCAATGGTGTCATCAAGAACACAAGCAAGCTAATGAAATCTACTGTTGACAGAGCTGGGAGTAGTTAGTATATTGGACAAACTGTATGTCTCTTGGAACAGGTTTAATGAAAATATAATTAAATTCAATAACATTAATGATATGCAGAGATTAATAAAAAAAAATTCTTCCATTGGCTATAAGATCAGCATTTGGATAAGAAAGACTAGTTAGTCTTGAGATGAGTAGAAGCTGCTTAAAAGGGGAAGTTTAAACCCAGCAATGTCAGATAAGTGATTTCAGAAAAGATCTGCAGTACAATGTGTGATTCTATCAGCCAGTCAAGAGTAAATCAGTGTTCGTTGTGGTTTAACCCCAGTCAGCAACTAAGTACCACACAGCTGCTTGCTTACTCCCACCTGCCTGCCTCACTTGGAAGGAGAATCTGAGAGAAAGTAAAGCTCTTTTCTCAGGTAAGAACAGTTCAATAGTGGAGACAAAATAAAATATACAAAAATAGGGCTTAGAAAATGGACAAGCCAGGAAAGTTAAAACTGAGGCCAACGTCAGCATAAGAATAAGTGGGTATAAACTGAGTCAGAGTACCAAAACACCGGAACAGATCTCTAACAAGAGTGGAAGGAGCAAAATCAAGCCTAACTTCTGTAAAATTGAGCTGGAGGATTTCATAGAAGGAAAAACATGGTGTGATTGACTTCCGTGGCAATGAGATTCAATGATCCCTTCTAGAGGCCTACAGAGAGTATTCTAACATCATTCCATAAATAAATATGCTAACATATAGCAATGCATACAGCCCTGGTGTCTCCAACACATGAAGGGGTGTGGTAGAAACCACAAAAAGGGGAAACGGGAAAGGATGATGAAAATGAGACAACGCCTCAGTAAACTGGTTTTATAAAGGAGATGATTAATTAGGGACTGGATGAAAGTGCTAAAATAACTGGAGAATGGAATCTTCTTCCTCTGTCTCAAAATACCAAAAGCAAAACAATCAGCCAGATTGAAAGGTGGAACTTCTGGAAAAACTGAGATACAAAATATGTTCTTATAAAATGCATATTTGAATCACTGAGTCAAATTCTGTAGGAAGGCACTGGAACAAAAACTAAAATTACATCTGTAATAAAAAAGGAGGACGCATTTATAAAAGAGGAGATGTATTTTTCAATACTTTATGCTACCTTAGAATTCATTGGCAGCAGTAAATAACCTTCTGAAATTTTACACGAATTTCTTAAGTATTATGGACCAGAAAGAATTCCAATGTGGTGTGGACAAGCTTTCTCATCCATCAGTCTTTTTAATAAAAAATTTCTTATATTGTCCTTTCAGGCAGAAATTACTGCTGTCAGAGATTACTTAGCCCAGATGGTCATGGGGCAGAGCTGGTGGGAATACAATTCCACAGTTCAGGGACACATTTGGACACATTCCTTGGGCTTATTTTATGCTACTGGATAGAGGCTGTGTTTGTATGTGGTTTTACACATTCTATAAAGGCACTTCACTCAACAGCCAGGGAGTAAACCTTACTTTGTTACCTAGTGCTTTGGTAATTCCAACTCAGTTCCTCAAAGAAACAAGTGCTGTGGATATGGTGGTCAAAGGCTGCTCGTTCCAGATGAGCATTTACTTTCCAAAGCACTGTGAGATCTTTCTGTGGTTTTATAAGAGTAAATACAGGAAAGCTCCCTTTCTATGGCACAACACATGTTCCATGCTCCCAACTTTTAAAGCCAAGTGAAGCAGCCCCTGTGAAAAGCCTGAGAAGACTGGAGTTTATCCCTCCTCCGACAGAGCCCTGCACCACCTTCCAAGAGCAAAACAAAGGAGAGAGGGAGCAGAGATATTAAAAGAAACTACAAAAGCAGGAAAACAACTTCTCTCTCTACTAGGAAAGATCTCCTGGCCAGCAAAAGCCAAGCTTACAGAGCAAGATATGATCTTCATTCCAGGGGAGAGAAAGGCGGGAGAGAGGGAATGACATGCTCCATGCACTCTCACCTACTCACAGGCCCTATGTAGTTTCTATAGCAGCACAATAGCAGACATTTTTCTCTCTCCACAAGAAAGCCTGAGTAATGTTCTGCAATTATATTAGTCTGCATTTTAATCAGATTTTATCTTCTTTTAAGCTTGCATTTTTTTCCCATTTCCTCTTTATGTAATGCTACCAAACTCTAATCCAAGAAGTGAAAAGCTCAAAGGTTTTGTTTTTCATTCAGGGCTGCCCATCTGCTGTCAGTATTTTTTTGTGCTGGTTTGTGCCCCCAGAGTACAAGCAGTTGTTCTGCACACAGAGTGCTGGTTTGATCTGAAGAGTGGGGGGGGAAAGCCCCAGTGGCAAAATGTCTTGAATGAATACAATCTCTGATGCCTAATTCAAAAATGTATGTGAGAGTACACAGCAAAATTTTTGTTTGCTATTTTAGGAAAGCCTCAGGATCTATATTAAGCCTTCTAAAAATTATGGGATTAAAGTCACGTTACCAACCTCTCTCAATCTCACCTGATGTTACAACAGAGTCAGTTCATCAAGAGGCTAATGCCTGGGTTGCATTAGGGAAGGTCAGTGACAGGTCCTGCTGTGCCAGGCCAACTGTAGGATAATGTTGATACTGGCAGAGGAGTTCTGGGGCTGGTACAGTTTCTCTCAGTTGCTAAGTAAATGAAGAGCTTGTTTCATATTCACTCTTCAAGTCTAACCTCTGCAGATCCTTTAAGTTTGTGGAGTCATCACCCAGAAGTTGCATCCCTGAAACTGCAGAGAGGGAAGGCAGTGTTTGGATTACCACCTCCCCAAATTTCAGTTGGCACCTCTGGGCACACAGCAGCTGGCCAGCTGGTGAGTGGCCCTGGGTGCTCATGTCCTGCCCTGCTCAGGGTTTCAGCCAGAATGGCACACACCCTCACTGAACATGTCTTGAGCTGGCCCTGTGCTGAAGTCATAAGGTACCGTCAACTTTAAATTTCTAATATAACTTTCTGTAGCAAGAAGGAGGCAAATTCAAGTCATAGCTGCATAGTACAACAGAAAGCTATGATGCGTGAATGTGTAGGTTGCAAAGTCAATTGCAGAAAATATAGATAATGTCAGAAATAAGATTGCCTGGGCAACCTTAACTCATCCACCTACAGGCATATGCATTTTATTAGAGCCTTAATTGCATAATATCCTACCATTACACTGTCTCCTGATATACTGGCAGTCTGTCTTCTATTTGCCCATAGGAACAGAGAACCTAAATATACTTGAAGGTCTGGATATTATTCCACATTTCTTTTAAATCCTCAATTAACCAGCCCATGCTGCAACACAGGAAGCATTCCCTTTGTACAAGAATTGCTAACTCTTTCATAGGCTTATCATGGTGTATAGCAAAGATACATGAGAAAAGTTCAAACTCCAAGTGAACCAGGTTGCCTAAGCCCAGCATGTACCTGCCACTCCAACTCCTTCCAGTTGCTACCTCATCTTGAAATACCTCAATAATTTATACACCCAAAATATTCTGTGGCAAAGTCCCATAAACACACTGCATTGAAGCAGAGACTGCAGCCCTGAAGTTTGAGATGATCAGCTGAAGCATGGAAGGAGTCCTTCTCTCTCTACCTGAATGAACATCAAATCCCTCAGGACACTGGAACAACTTGAGCAGCAAGACTGAGAGAACCACATCTCAGCCTACATCAGGCTCAGACCACGTCTCTGAGCCTTCTTCTGTAAATGTCACAGCCTGAGGCCAAGGCCTCCCTAAAATCAAGGAGAAAAGAGACAACCTGAATATGTAGGCTGCAAGCATGGCAGTAGATCATGTTAGGCCAACCTGGCAGGAAAGGGGGATGGGATGGGTGGGAGCTCCCCAGCAGGCTCAGGTCTTCCAGGCATAAGTGGTGCAGCAAGGGGCTGTGAGGGCAGTCAGGGGGGAAATGACAGTTTTACAAGAAGAGAGGAGGAAAGACAGATTCCCTTAGCCTAGCAAATGGTGCCTATGAGAGGAGATGACAACCTGCTGCCAGCTCACATGAGAGGGATCATGGAAGAGAGCAGAGTTCCTTAGAGCAAGGAGCAGCTCATCAGAGGGTTTTCCTTATGAGTGGGTTTTGCAGACCTTAAATGCCTGAAAGAACTAGGTACTTTATGCATCTTGCCTTTCAGTAGGAAATGGATCTGCATACCATTTTACAAATGCAGTTGCTGTTAACAATTTGTAACAGTTTTCTAAAAAGCCCAAAACTATCGAGATTTCTGTGAGGAACCAGGTGATTCAAAATATTTTGTCAATATCCAAACTAGATAAACAATAAAAAGGTAACAGGGAAAACTGGAAAGTAAATGATTCCCACTTGGGAAACATTACTAACAAGCTATATAGGCATGCAGACTACAGGAGATGGGTTACATTCTGCTTGACTGTGTTTCTGTTTCATAAAATTCTATATTCTATTATGCTCAAGGCTCAAAACCACTGGTGAAACTTAGTGAAGGATGTGTTTTAAATCATTTAAATGAACAGGCTTTGCTGTCTACAAGGCAGTCTTAACAGTCTTAAAAACATTTTATTCATCAAAGTTTCCGGATCATCATTAACATTCACACAATTACTATGCAGGCAGATGACTACAGATAAGCATCCAAAAATTGTCAGAGGAATGGCATTCATTTTTATTAGCAAAAAAACATGAGACTTTGGAGCTACTGCAACACCCAACATCTTAACAACAATCCATTTTTCAACAGTACACCGTTCAGCAGGCTAAATATGCACAAGGATTAAATACAGGAAGCTTAAGAGCAGACTGTCATCTATGTTTGTTTTCTATAAACCCCTTTGTGATGATGATGAACTGCACCTCAACAGAGAAGTATGGTTTAATGTTATTATATAGATGACTCATATAGCATCTACAGTTTGACAAGAGCACAGGTTTTTGGTTTCTCTTTTTTTTTTTTTTTCCCTAAATAAAGCAAGTAGTCAGTCCAAAAATAGAAGTAACACTTGGAAGAATGCAGCTCCTGGAGGAATTAAAAATTCCATCTACTGAAAACACAGAGGTTGGTATGCTGGGGCATCTCTGCTGAGAATATTGTGCGAAAGCCATTAATTCCTCATCTGGAATGTAAATCTCTGCCATCCAAATGGGATTTAAGTGTTTCAAGGTAGAACTTCAGTTCCCGGCTGGTACCAGATTTTACCGGTTGGGCAATTTTCATGGTCATTTTTGTATTTGCTTTCTTGCTCAGAGCCCAGAGTTATTTGCCCTGTGCTACCTGCAGTGTTGTGGCGTGGAATGGCTGGAATGGGTCCCCAGGCGAGGGAGGAAATGGAGCCCTGGTCCCGCCAGCCACCAGCTTTTCTCCTCCTTTCACCCTGGCATGGCCTCCCCCAGCAGCCTGCAGGGCAGTTGCACAGCTGGCAAGTCGAAGGGCATGCTGCTGCTGCAGCACATTCATTGCACATTTTAAGGTATAATACCATATTAATAATAGGAAGGAAGAAAAGCATCAATTACAGATAGAAGGAAAATATTTCCATGTGTTTCTTAAACTACGACAGAGCACTTTTGCCTTCTGTCCAACATATTCAGGAACTCTGAAAAGAAATAATCTTGTTTGCCCAGAATAGCCTGGAGGCATGTTTCTCTGGCTGAACTACAACTTACCTTTAACTTAGTCTCACTGATTTCTCAGAAACAAACAAACAGATGTAAAAAGTCTCAGTGTATGAATTCATTGGTCATGTTTTCTTCTGAATAAATCACAGAAATCTCCACCAAATGAGAAAGAACAATGCTAACAGAGAGCAGCTTATTGTCTAACTTCTAGCTAGAAGCTGGGGATGTAAGAGCCTCAGACAGGCTGTCCTGGGTACCCCATGCCCTGACACACCATAGCTTGGGGGGCAGTTTTATCCAGCTGCCTAGGAAGCATTTGTTATTCAAACCAGATTGAACTACAACCTCAACCTTTCTTGTTCATACTGTCCAAAATAAAGCCCATCACTACTAATTCTTGTTGGACACAGCTGAAGATGTGAAAGAAAACCTGGGCTTAAAGTAGCTCCTCTGAGAAAGGTCTCTCTCCTGGGTGCATGCTAGGGCAGCAAGTTTTGATGAGAGTATGAGGCCCAGAAAACAAACCAGCTGGCTAAAGGCAGAGAGGTTTCCATTTGGATCTGTTGGTTTAATGTGGGTTTTCCTTAACTTCTGGTTTCCATGGAGTCACTATTATGGGATGGTCACAGAAAGGATGCAAGTACACCACATCATTTGCCCCCTGTCCAGACAGGGCAGGTGACTTGGACTGATGGCAGCCTTACACATGCCAGAAAGTGACTGGTCTTCTCCAGGGCTCTCGGCAGCAGACATGCCACCATTTAGGAAGTAGGACTGGGCTTGGTTTTGTTGTTACAAAACATAAAATCTCTGCAATATAACCTAAATAATCAAGACAGCCGCTGACTTATCCTCATTTCAGTATTGCTCCTGATAAGACCTCACAACAACTCTGTGCTTTTTGCATCAGGGACATCTTCCTGTGCGTGGAGCAGGTTGCAGAGCAATGGCTTCAGGAGAGCTTAGCTACCAGTGGGCTTTGTCTGACCTCAGGACTCCTCTGCCTTCACATATTGACTGACAAAGGGAAGATTGGAGCTGAAGTCTCCATAAGTGTTGATCTGAAATACTGCACTTTAAGATGAAGGGGCATTTAAATGCAAAATACTACCTTTTATCCCTTTATTTGAGTATGCAAGAAAATGCCTCATTATATTCCACTGTAATACTGATGCAGTATGTGTTTTCCTAGAAGTTTAAATCCTCTGTTGGTATTAATAAAAAATTACATTAATTTTCATTGTATGTGAATAGAATTACAGACTACAGAATGCATTCCTATAGTCTGAAGTTGGGGAAAAAAAGTATCTAGAAAGTCTGGGAAAATGTATGCTTTTTCACAGTTGTGTTTGTAAAACAGATTTTTTCTTTTATATTGAAAAGGAATTCTGGCCGAGACTGACTTGTGATTCAAGACATTATCTCAAATTGCTTGAATACTAAGAAAGAATACTAAGAAACAGCATCAAGCTAGCTGTAAAGCAAGAGCAATAGAAAAGAATGGTGTAATAAGTCAGGCTTAAGAGCAGTTCCAATTAGAATCGACTACTGGAAAATTAGGCAATGTTGAAATTTGATACGCATTGGTTTTTACTGCATTCCAGACAAAGGATCTCTGTATCTGCAGGTCTAACAACAAATAGTAATTCTCCACAGTAGTTATTGTCAGCATCATTCCTTCATTCCTATGGGTGTGAAAGGGAATAGATTTTGCACACAAATAATTAGGAAAATCAGTCAAATAGGTGTTATTCCAGCCATACTGCTTAGCTGCAGATGTAGATAACAGCTGACTCACTGCTTAAAATCCCACATTCTCAAACATCTTGACATCTGAAATAGCTGAAACCTCACATACTCTTAATAGGATTTCTAACTGAGAAGTGGAAGTATTTTGCATTAATATTACATATAGCAATGAATAAAACACTAACAACGTAACTAGAATGTTTTTCACTTGTACTTGAACAGTAACTGCAATCTCAGCTGTTTCAAAATATGTATTCTTTCAAAATACCAAGAGGCAGTGGTACATAAAAGATTCATTCTCTTTTGGTCTATGAATCAGCTATGAAAAAACTGAAGTTGCAGTTCGTTATTCTGTCCTCTCAGCAAGCAGTACAGCTACATTATTACTGATCTGGGAGAGATTGTAATGTTAACTCTGAAATAAAAACTCATTAAAAAAAGTCAATGCTCAGTAAAACTACTCCAGGGGAAACAACAGAACAACTGTTACAATAAAGCATCATTTTCTCAAACTCTACTCATACAGTATTTTCTAAACCAACATCTATATGTATTAATGGATGTCCCATTTTCTTTGACTACTAAATCTTTTGTAGAAGTAGAAAACTTTGTTCAAAGTTGTAATAAAATATTGCATTTACAGAAAGAAACCTTTTTTCCAAGACTCTCTGCAAGCTGTACAGCACCTCATCTGCGCCAATTTAGCTTACAATTTTTACTCACATTAGGACAGGCTGTCTTTTAGTTAGCAAAGAAGTACTAAGCAAGGATATTTTATTTGCCATCTCTTATCATTTTTTACAAAAATGCAGGGGCAAATTATGTGAGTTTTGGTTTGTCTTTCAGGCCTATAGCTCCACTAGCACTTTAAAAATTGCCCAACATATTCTCAGGGAAAAATCCTTTGAATGTGGTAGAAGAAGCATCCAACAAGTAGAGAATGGAAAACAAATTCTGCAAAGAAAGTGAATCACAGCCAGCACTTGTGATGGGGAAAGAGAAAGACAATGCAGGCAGGCTGGATATGGAAAGTGGGGCTGTGGGAAGAATGCATTCACACTATAATAATATTTTGTAGTCCGTAATGCATAGGTTTCTTAAATAGAGCCATACAGACATACTTTTTGCAGGTGGTTGTTTCAGTCATTACATCCTTGGCATTCTGTCAGTCACCAAAAGGGACAGCAATGTTGTGCAACAGCATCTATGGACTGAGAGATGAGCCTGCTGCCAGCCTCACCTGCAGGCTCTGCCAGCAGCTATGGACTCCTGCGATCCAAGCAGCAGAGGGAAACACAACAGGATTCATTTGCTTCAGAAAACAGAGTAGCTGCTGCCATGAGCAGCAGTAAGAAACCTATCTCTTTGCTTTGTTCAGCCCAGTCTCTGTCCCTGGCCAGATCAGAAGCTTACTGACATCACATGGGATTCTGGAGCTCGGTGGCCTCGCCTCAGGCTCTCCAGGATGTGAGAGCCCACCTAGAACTGAGGTGCCCAGAGTTAACTTGAGTGCCACCACTGTGAGCAGTAGCTATAAAAATGTAAGGAGATGGCCAACACCTTGAAGAGCAGTGATCACAGGTCTGTCTCTTGTCACACCTCAGGATGATGCATGTCCCTATCTGCTTGCTCCATCTTCCTGTCATCCAGCCTAACACCAGGCCAAGCCGAACCAAACTCCCCTGCCTTTCCTCACCACCACCTTTGTCCCATACAAAGTCACATGCTGAGCCCATCCCTCACACTTGTCTGCAAGCTCCTACCCTATGCCTTGAGCAGTATTTTGACATCCTGAGCCTAAAAGCATGAGATCTGTATTGGTGGCATTCCTGCAGGTTTCAGTGCCAGGCCACCCTCACACCTGAGGGCTTGCTGGGCAAGAAGCCACAGCTTCCCCCATCCTCCACCAGTGCTGATAGGACACCCCAGGCAGCAGATGTCTGCCATGCCAGTGCTGGCAAGAGGAAGGCAGAGGCAGCTCCAGTTTGGAGTTTGCATCTGCTCGTGGTCTTCTTACCAGTGCCATGGGCACTGGCACGCTGCAGTGGTGCTGTAAATGACATCAGTGGCCTGGGTCTGAGGTCAGGAAGCCCTGTCTCTCACGGCAAGTTAGTCTGTTCACTCTTACAAGGGTTTTTCTCTGATTTTTTTTGTCCCCTCAACACCTGCTCATGTATTTTACCCTGGCTAATTGCCATCAAGATCACATAAGATACTGCCAGTATCTTTACCTATCACAGTAGGTGAAACTTGTGGCTTCAAGAATGGCTTTGTCAGGGGGTGTATGAGGAAATTTAAGCATGAAGGCATGCAGGGCTGTTGAGGCTCCCAAGGAGAGGCTGCCAGCACAGGCAGTGAGGCTGGATACATAACATGTACAACTTACATTTCATCATATATTACTGGAGGACATGTACTTCATGTCTAGAAAATGAAGTTATTATTACAGGATGAAAATTCATATGCCACAAGCCTTGTTTTTGGCCTTGCTGCAAGGCTGTACTCTTAGGAGCAGAGCTGTTGTGAAACAGTAAGGGACACGCTCTGATTCACCGTGTGATCCAGCAAGAGCTTCCAAACCATGGAGCAGTTGCTTTTCTTATAGCATCCAAATGGCTTTTGTTTGCCTGCCAAATTCAGCTGACATGTCCTGCCTTGCAGCCCTTCGTGAAGAAAGAGCAGACCCAGATGGCACACAGCATAGTCACAGCTAAGGCAAGCTCCTCCGAGCTCAGACATACCTCAGCCCACAGAGAAGAAAAACTGTGGGTAAAGAAATACAGTATCTTTCCAGGACACAAATGGAAGCAATATGTGCTGTAACAAGTACTAGTGGGCTATGATTTTAGGGTGCATGCTTTTTTTTTTTTTAGAGAGCCAGAGTAAGATTAGTGTGGCTCTCTAAGAAACCCCGAACAAGAGCACTGATACAAGAGACATATGAATTCTTAAATCAGCACCATTGCTCCAGGAGGTTTCTTAGGCCTCCTGCTATAGTGCCTTTACTTGCTTCTTGAAATCCCCAGTATTCAATCAGCTTTAACAAGAGGAAAAATGCTATACACAAAAACAATATTAGGGGAAAAAAGGTACATTAGGTGATTTCCTAATGGCAGAAAACTCAGGACAGCCCCTCATTGTTTTCAAGAAAGCCAGGATGGTTCCCCCCTCCTTTCTTCTTCCTTCCTACCCTCTAAGTCTGCTGATAGATATTATGGGATGTATTAATTGTGGCCACAGAGTGTGCATTTCTAAAACCTGCTCTGCTCTTTACCTAACTATAGAATATGTAGTTAGCCCTCTCCAACCGATGAGAAATATTGAAACATTCACCTAGATGTTAGCTGCAATGCTGTATGTCTTCCAGTTCTGAATTATATCAAAAGCAAGCTGAATTGACTGGTTTTTCATTTTCCCCATCTCTGGAATGAGGCAATAGTTTTTCACATCACCATCAAGTACACACAGTTGTGTGGATGAAAAGCACTATCAAGGTGTGATGCATCCTTAGTAAAATGGTGGCTTGCAAAAAAAAAAAAAATTGCAGGTGCTTTCAGAGTGCAAGTGTGGCCAGGTTGTGCT
The DNA here is from genome assembly GCF_024509145.1 of Vidua macroura. Lineage (NCBI taxonomy): Eukaryota > Metazoa > Chordata > Aves > Passeriformes > Viduidae > Vidua > Vidua macroura. The sequence continues at coordinate 47,470,599 of NC_071574.1, forward strand.
GGCTAAGGATGAAGGTTGGAGCAGCTTTCTGGGAGTGAAGTCCCATGATTCCCTAGGAGGGATTAACTTCTATCAGTTTGGCAAGTTGGCAGAGCCACCTACCTACAGCTAAACTAAGGATGAGGCAAAAAGTCTGGAGTCTTTTCCTGCCCTGTTGTCAGTGGTGGTCATCCTCTCCTGGGGCATGTCCAAAGCACCTTCAGGAGGACATCCACAGGACTTTCCGTGACCCAGCAGAGCTTCACAGGGACTTTCCTATCAGAGTTAGCAGGAAGGATACAAAGCCAGTCCATTCCTTATTGTCCAAAGGGTCACATGATGACCTTGGTTGTATGAACACTGATGCTGTGAAGATTATAGACCCAGCTTTACTAAGACACTGGACAATGTCTTAAAGGGGACAGTGATTCTCAGAGACATAGGTCAGTTCCTTGAGTGCAGATCTTCAGCTCACTTTTTTCTCTTCAGAGGGCAGAATGATGGAGACTGCCTATGACTGCCCATGATGGACAAGAGGTTGAAGTGCTCATCCAGAAAGCAAAAGACTTACATTCAGTGTTCTCCCAGCCTGAGATGAGTCAAAGCCATATCTTGCTTCCTTCAGGACTCTCCTTCAACCTCTGGACTGGATATTCCTATGGAGACAGGGCATTCCCTGCCTCTTTTCTCAAAGCAGAGTGATAGCACAAACAAGAAACAAGCTTCAGAGGCCAGAGAGAGAGAGAACACTCAAGAAAACTGCTTCCCTGTGTCATCCACTATTGTAACATTCAGCTGAAGGAATGAGGCATTTGCTCCAGAAGAGTTTATATAATTTCAGCTAATGCTTTACAGCAGTAAAGATTCAGAGAAAACACACCCCAAACTAAAAACTGTAGCTGTTATTTAATGAAATACAGAAGTCTTCATTGGCATTTATTAACTCTGAATGGCAAAAGGACTTTAGGAGCTGTATACATCCATTCCAGCTCTAAGAATAATTAATATGAACAGTCCTCTTGAAAAATAGAAGTTTTCTCTAGCAACAATGACTGTTGCTAGAATGCCACATCCCATATGAGCAGAGGCAAACCAATGATTCATTCATACTTCAAGCTGGACAAGGTAGTGGCTGCTGTCCTATTGATGAATGTAATGTTCTATCTCTCACTAGAGCACAAATTGGATGCCAGCCCAAGCCAACCTGTATTATTATTATGAGTCAATATGAACTGTGGCAACTGTCCAGACCTCCCCTGGTGCCCTCTCATGCTAGGTGGAATCAGGGTTAGTCCAAAGACATGACTTCACAGACCAGTCCTGTGACTATTGCAGTCACAAGGTAAGATCTGCAGTGGTGATAACTGGGGGTCAAAATTTGCCAACTCAGCAGTAAGGCAGCCTAACAGTGATCAGTTTGGGAGGATGGGTAAAATTTGTTAAGGTCATAAGTAAGTGCATGGATTTTGTGGTGTTTTTTTCTCCCCCTGCCCCAACTCTATTTTTGAGAACAGCAGGGGATGGAGAATGACAGTGATCCAGGTTTCTGAAATGCTCAGAGGGAGTGAAGGTCAAGTTCAATTACCTCTTATTTGATAAGCAGGGAGCCAGTAGCCAGGATATGGGGCCAGTGCAGTGTGCCAGCATGTGTCTTGCATCCCAGGCTTGCTGCTAATGCTGCCCTGCCTGCCAGAGATGTTTAATGCTGCTCCAGCCCATTTTTGTAGGCTGAGGCTTTCTATTTATTATCAGATTTCTTATTAAAAGGACAGCATTAGGTTTTACTTTTGAATCCATTTTCTGGGTACTCAGGGATGTCACTAAACATTAAATTCACAGGAATCATGATACTTGTATCTTAAAGTCTGCCTTGTACCTGAAACCTGAGAAATACCATCTCAGAAATAATTGAGTTAATAAGATAAAAAATACACAGAATAAAAGGTGTTTGTACTTCTTTTCAAAGATCAGTGTGTATTCAACATACTAGAACCCTGCACAAAGGTTACATTTTCTAGCAGATATTTGAAAGGGAAAAAATGCTTTAAAAAACTGTGTTGAGTGGAAAGAAAGACAGTAAAACTAAAACTAAGTTTTGCAAGGGCAGGCAACAATAAGGTAGCTTGTCTTTTAGAATTAACTTTTTGTCCTCTGAGATCTACAGGTTAGTGTCTTGGGAATAGAGGCAAAGCATGGAATAGTGAAAATCCATGAAAATCAAAAAATAGTTGCTGAGTTACACTGATGTTTCACATTTTGAAAACATCTTCAGAAAGTTATTGCTTAAGCAAAAGCAACAAGACAGGTTAAAAATCTCAACAATCCCATAATGTCTCAAAACCAAATCATAGAAATTAATGTGTTAACTCTGCAAGCTGTTGAGATTGAACTTGCAGGGCATGAAGTAGCCCCAAAACCCTTTGAGATTACCATCTTTTAGGTTAGACCCATTTTTGTTAGTAATTCCTACTGTGTTTACAAGTTGGTTAATCACTACTAGACAGCTTGAATGCAAAGGAGAACTAGGAGCTGGGGGAACCTGTCAGACAAATTTCTGGCTCACAGGTTTTAAAATGAGCAAGCAGGAAATGTAGAGAATGAGATCAGACTGCCCAGACTCACTACCTTACTGGCTTCCTGGAATGGGGAGAGGAGCAAACACTGGTAAAGATAAAAAATACTTGTAACTTAGCATGAAGTTGTTTGGTAGCATCTCTACCAACTTTAATGTAATACTGATGTTTTAAAGCAAATAAAGAAAGACTTTTTAGAGAAATGTGATCCCAAAGCCTCAGAAATTACAGCCATATAAAAAAAAGAGAGGTAAAATAACATAGCAATACTGCTTTTACAAAGTGCTAGGAGGAGAATTACAGGCAATTTCAGTCCTATGCTATTTTCTTTACTGCTTTGAAGGAATGCAGTAGGTTACCTGCATTAAAATGGCAGGCTTAGAAAATGGTTCTCTTTTACAGGCTGCAATAGCCTCAAAGTCCTCAATGCCTTTGGACATGTCCACACAGCAAAATAAAGGACACAAAATAATGTAGTAATCCTCAACAAGCTTTTATCTTGCTACTACAGATAACAATAGCATCAAAAACATAGCAGTTAGAAAGGGCTTTTCACACCAGCATGTGTCTGTAACATCTACAGAGACTGCCCCAGGAGAGTTTATATTTGGTTTGCTGGTTTGTGCTCCAGACAGTCTGTGTCTGTCCATCATGTTGTGTAGGCGTGTTTTCTGTCTTATAGGCAGTAGATGCAAATGATAACTGTGCCTAATTAACAGAGCTCTCCCTCACTCACTGAAATCTGAACAGGCTACAGACGAAACTGAAGCACATGTAACATCGAACACTAGCACAGACTGTTAGCAGGGGGGTTATTTTGCATATCACATCCATGTTAACTATGATACTAAGAGAACAGGTCTGTTAGAAAAGACCTGCAGGGATGGAAGTTTTCAGAGCACAAAGACCCAAGGCTCCTGACTGGTTCTTTTTATTAGATGTTTGGCAGCCTATGTCTCTATGGGTGACCCGAACCACTTGAGGAATGACTGGAGACAAGATCAAAAATAATCAGTAAAACTCTTTTTCTTTAGGCTGTCTCAAATACAGCCTTCTGGCCAGCAAGTAGTGGCCAGAAGATCTGGTTAACATCTCCTACCTATTGCTTAACTTTTTTTAAACAATCATCATTAAGACTTTCATTTGCGCTGGGGCAGGTGCTGTGCAAATCAGGCAAAGCAATAGGGAAGCCCAGTCTAAGGGGGGAAAATAAGTTAATGCCACTAATTTGGGTTCACAGACACCTAGGCAGGCTCTGAACAAGAAAGCAAGGCACAAAATGACATATCAGTAGCACTGGAAGAAGCTGCTTTCTATGTTCATGCTTTGTCAGTCCAGTGGCTATCACTTACCTGACAATTACACAAGATACAGCCCAAGGTTATCATTATCAAAATAACTAATTACCACACTGAATCATTACACCCCTTGCTCCTTCCCACACCAGTAACAGAGTCATCTGCATTTTAATTCTGTTCAGGATCTGTTTATATATATGGGTAGTTAGAGCTAGTTGGAAAAGAATGGTTTTTATTCCACTGGAATACAAACCATTGCCAACAAAAAGCTAAACTGTACACTTTTCTTCCATTTCTGATCTAGAGCTTGTTGCAAGAAAAAAAAAAAAATTAAAATGTTGAGGTAACTGTTAAACTGATTTCTTTTCACTTCATCTAGTTGAAAAGAATCTGTTCAGAAAACAATCTGATCTGCCGGTCAGGCTATGTATGCATTGACTGTTGTAAGCAAAATTTCCCATCAAGCTGGAAAACACAAGAGCAAGGAGTCTCCCCTTGTCCCACTTTTTGCAGCTGTTTGCCATTGCATGTTCAGCCTGCAGTCATCTCTAGGCAGAAACAATCATACCAAGTTGGTCCAGACACCAGAGAGGTGCCAACTCAGAACTCCCTTATCTACGAGCTAAGATGCATCTCTGTGACTGTGACAGACACCTCTTTAAGTTGGGTCTGGGTAAGTCAGTACTTTTCAGGGATAAGACATGTCTTTATTAATGGCTTTCTATTGATAACCTCACTGGCGTACATTTTTCTAAAGCAGATAATGAAAAAGCACACAACCTTTCCTACTGAGAAATAACCTTGTCCTTTCCTGTTAAATATCTGTAAAAGGGACTCAACAAGGTCACACAGTCCAACCCCACAACTCCCACCCCAGGCAGGAACAACTAAATTTAAACCATCTATCACAGGAACTGCTTACTATATTTTCTTGTCTGGTCACACGTTCTTCTTAACCAACCTTAACCTTTCTCTTTCAGTTAAAAGAGGATGGATGATATTGTTCTTGCTCAGTAGACTTCCTGCTGTTTCTCTCTTTCAATGTGTTGTTTTTGCTGGATGTTTTTCTAAGTCAAATGCCCTTCCTAGGAATCCGGGCACCTTGTTGGATCTTAAACTGATGTCGGAGTTCACTGTTGACTAATGTGTGTAGACTAGGATTAATGCCATTTTTGTAAGAAAAGCAAATGTTTGCAGGAGAAGAATGGGAATGAATATATATTATTGTGGACATTGAGATATACATTGTGGAGACTGTATGTTTTCTGTTTCTTATCTGATAATTTCCTTGATTTCCTGGGACAGATTCTCAGCTTGAATAAACAATTTCCAGTGGGACTGACCCATGTGCATTCATACTAAGCAATAAAATGTCTCTCAGTCTCAACACACAGTGTACTTGGGCAGCCTGAAATGAGAATTCACAATATTTCTCTGTGGCTCCAGCTGCACTGTACTTTAAGGTGTCTACCAAGAAAAATATAAACCTGTGGGAAAACACAGATTTGTTTGCAATACAAGTTACCAAGAAAAGAGCAAAAAGAAAAAATTTTTAATAGAGATTTTACTGGTAAGGTGCTGTGTTTCAAAGATATATTTTGGCCACAATGCTCTGATGGAGCACAGGAAAGCACAGACCACAAGAAATCAGCTTTGGTAAATGAATGTAGCATTAACAGAGTTATCACATAATTATGTCCCTGCCATTCTATACTGAAAATGTTGCAGAGTTGTGGAAATCCCTGGAACAGAAAGGGAATTAATACAAAATCGCCATTTTCTCATATTTCAAGTGATGCAGAAGGAGGTAACAGTCTATCCATTTTCACTGTGCATTTTTTCAGTTTTCATGAGCAGGAAAAAGAAGGAAGTCTCCTGCCTGTTTTCTCCTCATATGTATTAAACTAATTATTCTGCTTTAACAAGGGGAACTCTGTTCTCATAATGTCCAAGTTTCATTCCAAGCCCTGCAGCTAATCATGACCACGGTCGCTGATAATGAGTAGTAAATTGTTATAGTCCTTAGAGCCTGATAGGTACATTCCAGTCTGCATCATGTAGCCCTGCTGCTCTATACATTATTGTTCGCAGATGGTAGCTGTCAAACTCTGTCAACTTCATATACACATTCAGAGAGTTACATCCGCATTCCTGAAATTTATGACTGCACAGCCCTCACCTTCTAAGGCCCTTGATTCAATAACATGTCACGTCCCTTCAGTCTCACCCTGCTTTAAAATACTTTCACCCACTTACAGGCCTTCAATTTCAGGAAAAAAAACTCAAAACACGAACCCTACTGAGTTATTACAATGTAAATATTTTAATAGAATGGGGTGGTAGTAGGGAGGGGGGCAGGGAGAAGCCTATCTGAGTTTAAACAGCTCCATTATTACATGAAGATTGATGATCAGGAGCTAATGGAGCATTTTCTTTAAAAGTTTATTTTACTACAGGGAAAGTGGATATAGATATGTGTATCTATTGACTGCCACATCACTGAGTCTTTGGATAACAGTACGTAATATAAAGAGATATTTGCCAGGGTTTCATTGTCTGAAGGGTGTTATTTAGACTAACTTTGCCTAAGTTTAAACCCCACAAGCAAAATAAAAACAGGTACGAATAATTTCCATTTCATTTTAAAAGCACTTCTTTTTACATTATTGAATATTTCATTTTGAAAATGGATGTCTGAGGATTCTGTCACTAACCATAATAATGAAAAATTAGAAATTCCTTCCTTTGCCCAGACTGAGATAATGAAGTGCAAATTAATAAACAGGGCAAATAAAACAAATAAATTGAAAGATTTTTTATTTTTATTTTTTTCTCATTAGCAATGTAAAGATATAGCTGGTAACTCAGAGACAATACTTGTTGATTGTATCCCACCTTCTTCATTGAGCTCCTCTAGCCAAGCTCCTGTTGGCTTAGGGAAGGAAATTCATGAAAACACCTTTCCAGAGCTTTTGCACTTTGAAACTGGCCTTGTCTCAAATTCATCTAAGACCATCTTCCAGAAAGGACTCAAGGAAAGGAAATTGCAGTAGTGGTCTGTAAACTGACATCATCTCAGGGCTAGAAACAAACCAGCCAGAGCTCTGAGCTGGATCTGCCCTTGCATTTCCCATCTCTGAGCTACTCAAAAAGGCAGCAAGCCTTTAAAACTGAGGGAAGTTGGATTTTATTAGGATGTGCACATGACAAATATCAGAAATTAAAATGATTGGTACCTAGCTCATTCTGTCACATTGTCCTGAAGTAAAGGCTTGGTTTTTTTTTAATTTCACCCTTTCCACAAATGAAGGACACGAGCATTGCCCTGCTGACACCTGTGTGAGTGTGTCACACGTGGCAGGAGTGCATCATGTGCTGTGAACAGCACACAGGTTTACTACTAACTCAACAGCCACACTGGCTGTGCTAGAATTTAAGGTAATCTCATGCTGTGAACAAACTGAACTAAGTTTTCCTCCTACATGTCTTTCAGGCTAAAGTAAGTGAGTTCTTTTCCATGAATAATGCAGTAGGATGTATCTGGTCTTGTAGAAACACTTCAAATACACCCCCACACCCTCAGTAAGAGAACTATGAGTAATCTGATAGGGGTAATTCTGAAATTCAGTTGCAATGCTTCTGTCTCCTTTCCCTCATTAACCTTTTTAAAAGAACCCTAAGACTCTCACCAGCATCTCTGGTGGGAACTGGTGCCACCATAAGTGGCATGTAGCACACATGCTATGTCACATTTATGGCCATCTCCTCCACTGCTGTATCACTATGAGCCCATTGTTGCAGCAGTGGTGTATATGCCACATGAAAGGTCTGTAAGGCTATAATTTATCCAGAGCTGCATGGTCTGAGATTGCAGCCATGGTGACCTTGAGGCCATGGCACAGTAGGACTCCTTTGTAGGTTCCCCCACTCAAAAGTGCATCCTGCCAAGGTAGAGACACAGCCTGGGTCAGAGGATGGCTCTTGCAAAATCTTGTAAATAGCATTCTGAAAACTATATGCTCTGATGTCTTCCTTCAACTTGGGTAAAAGGATAATAATTAAATAATTGCAAAATACATCAGTTGATACTTTAAGTACTAACAACAAAGCTAAAAATGGAGTGGGATTTAATTCAGGTTGTGATTTTAAATCTCAAAGTGTGATAGATCAGGGTTTCTAGGAATACAAACAAAAATAAATATGTCCTCCACCTGCCCTCATTTCTCCCTCCCCACCCCTGCCAAAAAAAAAGGCAAAAATGCTTCCATACAATTAGTAAAACATTAACAAGGTGAGCCATGTTTTGGTAATCTTTGATTTCTGAGATTCCAGTCTGATTGTCTTGCTGCCATAACTGGGTAGCTTTATCACAGAGAAGATAAATGGACTCAAGGCTCCAAAACTACTGAGATAGCTCAGTAAAAGTAGCTCCAAAAGGGGCTGCATTATCACAGGTCTGGACTTGAGTCAGGGAAACATCAATAGTCTGGAAAGCTCTTCAAGTTGCTGAGAGATGTGGTCTATTCACAGCAGCACTGTCCCAGTGGCCTGTTGTTTAGAGAGCTGAGGCAGAAGGATATTTGAAAGCTTTTCAGTAAGAGCTTATCTGGTTTTCAGATATTAGAAAGGGGGGGAAAAAAAGCAATTTATAGGCTGTGATTTTATAAAGGCTCTTATGCATAGGTTTTTTGCCATGAAAATACAATGTCTCAATCTGTTCTGCATATTTTATAGCACTGCAGGGCAGAGAAGAAATGAGCATTATATGGCACATTACCTGCTAACCCAGCCACAGCATCCTAAAGCTGTAGAATCAGTCACCCAGGCCCATTCTAGCCCTTAGTCTCTTCTGATTTCTTTATAAAAATTCAGCTAGAAGTACATGGGATATCTGAAAAAATAACCTCAAGGATTAATCTGGTCTTCCCTGTAATATCTATCTTGATCAGCCAATTGTCTAAATGAAGGGAGCCATAGATACCAATTACCCTTTTAGGTGCTGGTCTATCACCTGTAACATGTGATGAAGATCCATGATATAATAGAGAGCAGCAGGCTATAAGATAGTGATTCATACCCTCTGAATCCTATTGGCCAAACTATTGGGTCTGTATGATTCTACAGTGACAGTATTTGGGTAGGAAAATATTTCTCTCCTCCTATTAGTATTTTTTATTGCAATAGCTTACCAAAATGTAGACTGCCTGAGCATGACAACTGTATGCAGCATTCAGCAAAATGTGGCTTGGATCCTAACTGTTTATTTAAGTGTTAATATAGGATAAATAATTTCAATTCATACTCAAAAGAAACTGCTAGAAAAATACATGACTTTTGGAAGAATGGTTATAATTGTTATTTACATTTAATAAAGGGGGAAACTATTCATTTGGAGAAGAAATGCAGGTTATAGAGAAAAAATCTAGTAATTCTAAGATTGCTTGGGTTTAGATTTGCAAACCTTTTCTATTGTTGCAGGATCTGAACCAAATCCAAGTTTGAAAGCCACTGAAATTTGCTCTTTTCAAAATACAAATCTAATCCTCTCTAACTCTATGCACTGCTTGATACAAACAAAAAGTCAGCTTTTTTTTCCTGTTTATATATCAGTTACAGCTTAACTGAGGATACAGTGGAACCACTGTACTGGTGACTTGCTGCTGATCTACACCACATTCCTTCAGGTGCCAATTGGAGCAGCCTTATCAGGGAGATTTGTGCAGGTGCAGCAGGGAGCGTGCTGGTCTGGCAGCAGGCTAGAGAGCATTTTTCTGCTGAAACATCAGGGCCTAATTACACAGTATTGTTCATTGGAGAACATATACAATACAGAGGATTTCTGATCCAAAGTCCACAAATAATAGCAAAAATAATTTTCTAATGTTAACAAACGTGGTTTTGCAATATATGCTTCTGCTTCACCTTGACAATAGATTTAAACAGAAACATTTCTTTGTTGAATATTTAAACAGAAACATTTCTTTGTTGAGTGAAACTACATGAAAAATACACAAATGAATCAGTAAATAATAAAATAATTTACAACTAGCTTGTAAATAGTGTACTAGGTACATGGGATTTTTTTAATTTATATGGGTCCATATTACTCTGCTTATTTTCTAAGTGTTTTTTTACCTTGAGCAGCTGGATTGTGGATTTCCCAGGTTTACCTGGCAGAGAGGTAATGGTGGGTAGCAGGAAGATGTGTCAGAGGCACAAAACTAACATTTTGGAGGGAAAATAATTTAACCCAACCTGCTGTTCACCTTCCCTTCTCTGCTGCAGGCTTGCTAAAGAAGATGTAAATGGAGGTGAAGTATCACATTAACAGGCCAGGACTGGGGGAGGCAACCTGGAGGCAACTCTGGGCAGGGAGTTGTAGGGGCACAGGAAGGTGCTTGCCAGCTAAGATGAAGCTATACAGAGAATTTGTTTCATGTGAGGAGGTGCAGAAAACTTGTTTTCTTTACATGAACAATGTTTTAGATCTGAATTAGAGTAATTACAGCAGCAGCAGTTGCCAAAACCACTCCCTCTTCTAGGTAAGTGTCCTGGTTTCAGCTGAGATGTAATGTATTTTCTTCTCAGTAGCTGCTACAGGGCTGTGTTTTGAATTCTGTACAAGAATAATCTTGATGACACACTGATATTTTGTTGCTTAGTAGTGCACACTCCAGTTTTAGGACTTTCCAGTTTCCCATGCTTTGCCAGTGAGGAGGTGGATAAGAAGCTGTGATGGAGTACATTCAGGACAGCTGACCCAAACTGGCCAAAGGGATATTCTACACCATAAAATGTTATGCTCAGTACGTAAACTGGTAAGGGAGAAACAATATGCCTTGTTTAATCATGGATCCTGCTGTAGAAAAGCATCACAGGTGGAAGAAAACTATATGAAATCCATTATGACAAGATGTGGAAACTGCTGAAGGAAAGGTAAGTCAGTTTGCAGAGGTGAAACCCATCCAGCTGGGTTCAGACATTACTGAACAAGAAAAATGGCCAATACTTCACCTCTGTACTGATTCACGGATGGTGGCAGATGCCCTGTGGGGGTGGTTGCAGCAATGGAAGCAGAATACCTGGCAGTGCTGAGGTAAAGCACTGACAGCTTGATTGTGAAGGTACATCATGTAGATGGATGTTCCTGTACCCAAGGGTCAGATCAGAAGAACAGGAGAATAACCAACAGGTGGATCAGGTTGCTAAGACTGAATTGGCTCAGGTGGATTTGTACTGGCATCATAAGAGTGAATGGTTTCTAGCTCAGTAGGTCCGTGACACCCTCGGCCAGCAAGAGATGCAACATATAAATGGGTTCATGACCAATGGGTGCACTTAACCAAGGACACTGTCGCATAGATTATGTGTGAATGCGAAACATGCACTGCAATTAAGAAAGCAAGTGATTAAAGTCTCCCTTGTAAGGAGGATGATGGCTGAAATATAAATGGGGGAGGCCTGACGTTGACTAAATCACATCCATAAATCACTCCCATAAACCCATCAAGGCAAGCACCATGTGCTTACAATGGTGGAAGAAGCCACTGGATGGTTGGAAATATATCCTGTGTCCCATGCTACTGCTTGGAACACTCTCCTGGGTCTTGAAAGGCAATCCTTAAGGAGACAGTATAGCACAGAGAGAATTGTCAGACGCTGGGACTCATTTCTCAAACACTCTAGACACTTGGGTCAAAGAGTGCGGCACTGAGTGGGTATATCGCATTCCCTACTATGAACCAGCCTTTAGGAAGACTGAAGAATGCTGTTAAACACTCCATAGAGAGCTGTGGGTGGTGGGACCTTCAAACACTGCGATTCACATTTAGCAAAGGCCACCTCCTTAGTCAACACTAGGGCATCTGTCCATCAGGCTGGCCCTGCTCAAACGAGACTGTTATGTACTGTGGAAGGGGACAGAATTCCTGCAGTGCACATTAAAACTATGCTGAGGAAAACAGTCTGGGTTATTTCTGCCTTAGACAAAGGCAAACCTGTCCATGGGATTGCTTCTGTTGAAGGACTTGTGTGCACTTGGTGGGTAATGCAGGAGGATGGAGCACTCCAGTATATGCCTCAAGGGGGATTTGGTTCTGGGCAATAATGATCAGTGATTTAAAAAGTATGATGTTATTTGCTGTATAATGTGGCATATTATAATTTCCATGTGGATTTATTACCATCACCACATTAGGTGCCTGTATCCATCACTCCATATTTGACGGTGAGAACCTGACTGCTTTTGATCATCATGGTAATAAGGAATGAACTTTAATAAAACAGGATAAGTGCAGCAGTGACAGAATCAGAACTGGCTTGAACATGCAACAGTCCAAAATGGCACACACTCCTATGATGGAAAGAGCTCCAGATCACAAACTAAATGAACTCAACAAACTTTTATAGACATTGTCAACAGACTAAGGGAGTGATTGTTGCATATGCATCTATCAAAAGACAGGATAGTTAATGGTGCATTGGAAAGTGTGGGAACTAGCAAAATGTAAATGATGTGGAATAAGGGGTGGATACTGTCCTGGTTTTGGCTGGGATGGAGTTCATTTTCTTCTTAGCATCAGGTACAGGGCTGTATTTTGGATTCCATATGAGAGTCATGTTAGTAACACACTGATATTTTGATTGTTAGTGAGCAGCAATTAGAGTAAGTCAAGAAGTTCCCAGTTTTTCCATTTCTGCTAGTAAGCAGGTGCACAAGAAGCCAGAGGAAAGATGTCCAGGACATCTGACCTGAACTGGCCAAAGGGATATTCCACAGCACAGAATGTCATACTCAATATGCAAATGCCAGGAGCTGGCTGGGGAGAAGCTGGCTGGGAGCTGCTGGTCACTGCTCAGGGATAGGCTGGGCATCAGTCATCAAGGGGTGAGAAATTGTACCATGCAATTGTACAATTGTACCATCAGTTGTTTCTTCTGAGGTTTATTCCTCTCTCCCTCTCTCTCTGCTTTTTGTATTATTACAATATTTTGTTTCAATTATTAAACCATTCTTAACCCACGAACTTTAATAGAGATGTGGGGAGGTGAATTAGGTGCTGTGTGGTATTTAGTTGCCAGATGGGGTTAAGCCATGACAGTAAAACAAAGAAACCTTGATAACAGATTTATGGCTTTTGATTAACAGCAAGTACTTCAGAACATATTTTTTTGGCCACTTCATTATTAATATGAAGACAAATTAATTTCTGTGAGAAATTAATTGCTCTTTAACAGTTGAGTAAGGTGGTCCAGATATACTGTGGGATATATTACACTGAACCTTTGCTCTGTGAAAGAAGGGATTTAGTTATTCAGCACTTTCTTCCAAAAAAAAAAAAAAAGTAGATGAAAGATGGGACTATTTCCTTCCTCTTCATCCCAGTCATCCTGTGTCACCAGATGAGAAAGCTCACACTGTACTAGTTCTAGGAACAAAAGGAACATTTTTTTTTTTTCCCTAGTGCTGACAACCTGATACCATTCACAAGCATTGCCAATTTAAATTAGGAACATAGAAAAGGTACAAGAATTTTAGGCAGTCAAACTGAATTGGCAGGATTCTTGAAAAGGGCCTCTGGTACCCAGAATTTGTATGCAGTTGTAGGAGCTGCTAAACCAGAGCAATTGATCAGCAGGAACAAAAATGTGGGCCAGCCATATTTCATTCAATTAGGAGTTCATTAAGATTTTTGGCTTCCATCGAGGTGTTCTAACAGCAAATGCACACAGGTGTTATTTTTAAAATAGAATCATAATTTGAATACTGCCAAGCCAACAAGATAGTTACCAGAAAGGTCACAAGCATCCTTAAAAATAGCACAAATTGACCTATTTTCTAGTACAAAAGGCCTTGGAGGTATGATTTTATGACACTTTACATGCAGTTATCTTTGTCTCTTGGTGTTTCAATATCAGCTGAAAATTATCTTAAGTGTTACAGCATGGTGGTGGTGAGTTCCCTGCCCTTGCACTGGAACAAGGAGGGAAGGTCAGCAGAGTTCTTTGTGTTTACTTACTAAACGTTGTATATGTAGAAAAGAGTAAGTTACAGGGGGGAGGGGTGTCCACTTTTTGATGGTACAATGCAGTGGATTTGCTTTTCATTAGTATAGTCCAGCATTTTGTCACTCATTTTGTTTCAGGTTTTCATTCTTTCAGGCCAACCCGCGATTTAAGCTTTGAAATTGACCAAGGCAAAGTCTCTACCTTCTACAAAATATCCTAGATTTGATACACTAACATTTCCCTCACAAGACAAAAAGCCATTCTGTTACAATTCATTCCATTTCAAAAGCCTGTATGTAACACTTCACTAGAATTTTACCATTTCTGGGATTTTGGAAAGCTTCTTTCAAGTTGCTGTGAGTCAGGGTAGACCTGCTGTAAAGTATCACTTGGGGAAAAGCATCTCTGCTGCCACGTGCAGCAAACCTAACAGTTACAATGGCCTGAAAACAATGGGGCACAAGCACATCTTTAAATAAAACCACACTTTTGTCCTCAGGTAGCCAAGGTATCTGGCTGTGGCACAGAGGATACAGTGAGGTAATGGATAATGCTAGAAGGAAATAATTTTCTCAATGCAGTAAAATCAGTTATTTATAGAAGTATAATTACAAGGAGACATATTTGCTCCTATTGTTTAACACATAATTCCAGCTATGAAAGAGTTGCAGAAGATCAAAATTATCTTTGTGATAAAATAATTAATACTAAACATCCTGTATTGCTGCTGAATGTGAACACTATACTCCACTATAGAGAACCAGGTCCCTTACAATATATCCAGATTCCATGGCACAAACTCCCCCATAAAATTAGGTCTAAGCAGATTAATTTGCATACTGCAAGAATGCAAATGCAAGAATGCAAATGCTGCATTTTTATGGTATTCCCTACAGCTTTGTTTACCATGTTCCTCTCTGCTACCACAACAAGAGCTGATTCTATATAAATTACAGTGGAGTTTTTTTCACACTGCACTGATCACATCCCTTTGTAGACTTGCAGCTCCATGGAGAGAACAGGAAATGAACTCCTGAGTGAGGAAACTGTACCCTTCCCCTGTTCTGCAAATGTCTGAGAGGATACTGTCACAGGTATACCATTATAGTGAGGCCCTATCCATTTCCATTACATTCCCTCTCCACTCCCTAAGTCCCCTCTGAAGACATAAAATCCCATAGAAGCAGGGCCTGCTGAGACCTACATTCTTGCTGAGTCCTCTACCTTTATTCAGATTCATCTTGAATAGCCACCCATTCTGAGTGCAGATCCTTTGCATATGCCTGTTCACACAAACAGACCTGCTCCACAGAGCTTGGAATCAAAAGCAGAAGGCAAATGGGGTAACCCACCCCACCAGCTCTGGGTTCAGCTGAACAAGGAGCCACGAGTGTCTGATCTCAAATGTCTCTGTTTCTAGTTAGATCAGCACAGAAACCACACAGCCAAGACAAACAATTTTGTTTTTAAACTTAAAGATGGTTTTGCTGAATTTGCATACTTCTTTTCTAACAAGCAAGGGTGACATTACACTTGAGTTTTTTCAGCTGAATTACAGCAATTACCTAAACGAATAAGTCATTTTCTGGACAAGCTGCTTGCAAACAGACAAGGCGGGAGGGAGGTAGGGCAAGTTATACCAGATTTAATTTTTACAACAACATTACTGTGTTTTATGGAATATACTTAATCTTACAGCTTGTGTTTTAGACAGCGTTTTAGTATATTACAATTGTAAACAAAGAGTATTTCCGACTGCTAAACAACAAATCTACAGACACTGATAACAAAATACTTGTATTGAGTATCCCACCTCTTGCTAATGTTATAGGCCAGAAATGTAAGAGGTGTGTAAAATATTTGAAAGAAGAAAACAAGAAGAAAACCTAATTTAGCTTCAATGCACACTAGACCTACTCAATTTCACAAAATGTCTGCATTTTGTTCTGTGTTTTGTTCTGGTTTTTCCAAATTTATATCAGCTCTAGATGATATAAAGCTCTAGATGAACCAACTAATTCTCATTTGAACTTAGATTATATAAGTCACTTTACATCAAAACTTTATGGGTGGAACAGCTTATGTTGTTACAAAAAATATTTAACATCTCTTTAGCAGGCACTTTGATTCTTTTTTTCCCTTCAGTTAATGTTTTTAAGAGATTGACAAAATACAATTCCCACACTAAGAAATACTCAGCTAATAGTGTTTATTGAAGTATTCTAAACCAGAGCAACCAAACTGAACTCTCAAGGTTCCTGAATAACATACAAAACACAAACCGTTGAATCTTTGCTTTCTCTCTCTCTCTCTCTTTTTTTTTTTTTTTTTTTTTTTAAGGATTCACACAACCATATCTACGCCTTTCTTCAGTCCAAGCCTAAAAAACTTAAATTAAATTTGTGGTAGCTTTACGGTTTCAAAGTAAAATTGGAATTAAACACTGCTGTACAGGATGGCTATAATCGCTCTCTCACTCATCTCATGGTGCTTCCTCAAGCTATCCTATTCTAAGTAGCTTTGTTTAATAATTATAACTCTTTGTTCTATCTGGTTTTTAATTGCAATTAATTATATATTGTTTGAGTAGGATTTTCTTTTACCCTGTGATGCTCCCATGATGACACTGAGATACTACACTACACTCTGAGACTGTCCCTGTGTTCTAGATTGAGTCTTCCCTACCATTCTCTGTATGAATCTATTTTTTCCTTAGAAATCTTAATCTCTGTGGATGCTTTGGTTTACAGGTTGGCACTGTAGAGTGTTGCAGACTATAGGTGTGAGCTATCAATAATAACTCTACCTCGAGAACTGTATTTTAGGAAACAAAATTCAATCAAGCAGTAAAGTATTACACAGGACTAGCTCAGGTTCTTAACAAATGGCATGGTGAGTAACAAAATGTTCTCAAATCAAGCTTCTGCCTTTTAAAATAGTTCATATTTACAAGACCATTTGTATTTTCCAACATATTTGATGGTACCTAGGGCATGAACTAACACTTCTAGAAAGACAGTCTACAACCACATCTGTGTGTTCTGCATTTCCTTCAGTGCTGACACAGTAATAAATTGCTTTTCCTGTTGGCTTCATGATATAAGTATGGAATTACATTACAAGAGTTTCTGTGTAGGCAATCCCAAATTACCTGGCTGAAGCAAACACGCCCTGCCACTTGAAGAGATTAAGGAATACCAAAGATTTTTATTTTAGTAACCAGCAGTGGGTTTTTCAAACTATTCAGTACAGGCCAATTTTTGTTCTATTGATATCAACTGTAAAACTCTTCAGAAAGATTGGAAAGAATCCAGTTCTGAATACTTCTGAAAAACCCTACCCTAAAAATCTTTATTTTAAATTACTTCAAAATATGCACTTTATGAAATCTACCACAAGAAATTCTGCCACCATGGATCTGAAAGGCAGCTGGGGATATAAGAAAACAGATGATCCACATGATATTCTTACTTGGAGCTGTGCAATCTGACAACTGAAAATAATTTACTTGGAAGGAAAAACAAATTCTCTCTACCCCCTTTTCAATACATGAAATATTCAGTTCTCATTTATTTTTCCACAAGAAAATGGCAACAGCACTTTGTACTACTGAATTTTATGTGAAACCCTCTCAAGCAGTCCAATTTGTTCTCAAATCTCAAGACAATAAAAACATATATAAACTATCGAACAATCCAACTGAATAAAAGCAAAGGCACTTAAATACAGTCTATAACTACTTTAATAAATTTGATTACAAATTGCAAGGTATTTTTTCTTTTTGTGCTCACATAAACATACAAGACATTAAATAACTTTCCTAAGGTAGACTCACTAGTAATACAATTACTCTGAACAAAACCAAAAATTAGTGTAATGGAAATAATTTACAATTGAAGTGCAGAAGTCATAATGGAAGGATGGATCAACTAGATGGAAGAATAAAGATTATAATTCTTAAAGTGAAACTCAATACATGAAAAGCTGTGTGAGTCAAGCTAGAAACTTATGACACCTTGCTGAACAAGATCAAAGATGAGTTCAGGTTAACAGCATGAATATTAGTAAACAATTGTATAAATAACCCAACTTTATATAACCCCAGACCTGGGCACCTGGCAGCACAGCACTGAGCAGGAATGGTGAGGTGAGCTACTGAGATAAGAAAAAGGCAAGACTGAGGACAGAACCCCAAATCTTAGACATTAGGTTATGAAAACGTCAGAAAGATACCTAAGGCTTGTAGAGAGGATGGGTGGCCTGACTCTGCTGAGGTAAACAAACAGGATTTAATTGAATTTTGGTGAAACTGACTGAAGATCTACTCTGCATTTGTGTTAGTTCTCTTACAGGTCCTAGTGACCTCCAACTAAGTATGCATAGCTTATTTTTTGGAAGATTTCAAGTTAGATTCTAGCAGCCTTTTCAAATTATAATTGATAAATCTAAAGCCAGAGAGAGCTGAGAGAGTAGCTCTTCTATCATGTTACAGTTTACATGGAATGACATCTTCATTTAGTAAGGAAATACAACAATTTTCTTAAAAACCCCACACCACTAAACAATGGTGGTTCCCTATCTATATTTTCTTGCTCATAAATCAGGTCCTGTCCAAGGGTCACATGGGAGCTGTTACTAACTTCATAACAACTGCTGGTTCTGCTTACAGTTCCTGAAGTGCCAGGAGCACAATAATTGAGTGTTGTGAAGCAGTTTGAGATACATGATACATTCAGGAGGGTGTATAGTATATTCACTATTTTTCTTCACTGTTTTATTTCATACCTAAACTCTATATCCAAATATGGAGAGAGAGCTCTCATCTGATAACTGAATCTGCATTCAGCTGTCATAATTCTAGTCAAAAAGGAAGACCATCAGCCCCTCTCTAACAGTATAAATATACACACTCA
Source organism: Vidua macroura (assembly GCF_024509145.1). NCBI lineage: Eukaryota > Metazoa > Chordata > Aves > Passeriformes > Viduidae > Vidua > Vidua macroura. The sequence goes on from NC_071574.1 coordinate 47,489,370, forward strand.
AATTCTCAAGGCTTTATGATGAATTCTTGGCATGCTTTCTTTTCCCTAGCAATTTCCAAAGAAAATGAGCAAGAAGTGCAAGAAAAGAGTTCATAAAATTGTGGACTACACAATATTTAATGCATAAGCTAACTTAATTACAGAAATATGTGGAAAAAAAAGTCATGGTATGTCAGGGCATACCAGCAACTCTAAAAAGCTTGTGCCATACTTGACCTGAAATCAGTACCTTCAGACTGGGTAGGTGGAAGAGAACACATTATTTCTGGAAACAAACTGCATCCTTCTCTATGCTGTACTTGGCTATTTCTTCTAGTCGGTTTACCAGTGAAGCATATTGTGTGTATGTTATGTTTACACTTCAGAGGAATAAAATCCTGAAGTGATGATCCTAATAGGATCCATTACTAAAATCCTGAGAACATTACAGTTGGCAATCTTTTTGAGTAGCTTGCTAAGATTTTTTTTTCTGCAGAGCTATCGATTTTCTTTCATTTTCTGAGCTGAGAGTCTTTGCTTAGAAGTAGAAAGTTGGAAAAGCACGCTGAATCATAGGCCACATACCATTTCTGCTTTAGTGCACAATATACCACTGAGAAAGAAATAAAATTACCTCACTTGTTACCATGTTAAATAAATTAAAGCTCTGCATGACCTATCATCTCCAAACACAGGCAATGCTAAAAGCAGGAACTCCCAGCACTTTTTCCTTCCCTGGTTTTATGCACACTGCTGTTTCTAGACCTCTGCCTATTTCCAGTTATTCCTGCTCGTACATTTAATAAAGTATATTTGTTGAAATACATTTATTAGAATGTGTGGTCAATTAAATAACTTTGTGTCTTAAAATAAACACATATAGTGCAATCTGAAGATGGCAAGTCATTGTTGACAGCTTCTATACTTTTTTAAACTGAAAAAGTATGAGTATTTTCAGTTTTACAGTGTTCATTATTTATGCATTGAGTCAAAGCTGTAGAATTTTATTATCAAAGCATAGGAGGAAATCTCTGAGCTTTAAATCAAAGTCCAGTGAACAGAAAAAGTCCTCTCTGCAGCAACAAATTTCAGGCCACCTTTACCAAGGTAAGCAAAAGTATTGATGTGTGGAAAAATCCAATGAGACTTGCATCTGAAACCCAAAGTAGAAAGTTTTAAGAAAATGTGGTTTATATAGATCTGAGATGTAACAAGCATAGAAAGGATTTTTACATAAACTCTAGTGTGGTAAGAAATGTCAGCTGCATTGATCCGAACCAGAATGCACAGGATGCATGCACATTGTTTCTTTGATTCAAGCGCATTCAGCCAACATTCTCACCCTCTTTGCATGAACTGAAGGATCTTGGATACAACTGTGACATTATGAGAAAGCATGAAGAAAAGTAAGGAAGATGCAGTCAACTAACCATGAACTCAGAAGAATAGCTAGGACAGCAAGTAGCCATTGTTACTTAGGTATTATCTCCAAGCTTCCCACTGAATATCAGACTGATTTGTTAATGTAAGGCCACAAAGAGTCATAAAGCTTATTCTGGGATGAATTAATACCTGCATCCAAACTTCAGATTATTCAAAACAATGCACTACAAACCCCTGAGATCACAAATCTGTTACTAAGCAGAAATCACACAAGCTTTGATATTGACAAGCTCGTCGGAACTAAAATTCTTGCAGAGTACCAGACTTTCAAGGTGATCTCCCAAGAAAACAAAACATAACAAAAACCCCAAAAACCAAACAAAAATAACAACAACAATAAATCAACCAAAAAAGCACATTTTTATGCCTTGCCAGATCCTTGCACAGAACATAACACAATGTTGCTTCATGTAGCTCTGTGTATAGAAAACTGTCCAAGGCTAAGCACATTATTCCATAATTATATTCTTCAGGGTTTTGGGTTTTTTTTTTTTTTTGCATTCCTTTGATAATTTTAACTACTTACTATATCAATTGTAACTACTTACTAAAAGGAAGTGAAATAGAAAATATCATGATTTTCAATTGTGTGTGAGAACAGGAATAAACACATAGGTATGTAAATATTCCCCCTTTTGTTTGACAGTCTTCCATCTTGATGAACAGATTAACCTTAGATCAGATTTAGTCAAAGAAAACCCAAAGCAGCTACATTTGCTACAATAGCTACATTTGCTATCAATAGCCAGAATAAAAAGAAGCATACAGATTAAAAACTGTATTATATCGTTCCCTGTTCTTTAGTTTCCCCAAATCTCTCATATAATCCCTGTTGCACAAAGCATACATATAAAAATGTATAAAACAACTGAGTATGGTTTCATGTCATTTAGCCTATAGCAAGGCTGTAAGCCAACTCAGTAGCCCTTGACTATTCTCAGGCAAATCTGGCTATTTTTCTTCCATTAGTCTTCACTTTTCCAATAAGTAACAAAAGGGAGAATTGTAATGTTATCACTCCATTTAGAGCATAGCATTCATCAAACAAACCAGGTTTCTTGGTGAACTGCACAGCCCCAAAGCACACAGTCCCCCAAGGTGGTGGTCGGGGTGAATGAGCTCATTTACACCAATGAAGTTACTGGATTTAGACCCACTTCATACACCTAGATTAATACTAATCCCTTTGTTTTGCTTCACTACTTTAATGTGATATATCATAAATGTAGTCAGGTGAGTGATGCCTGCACTGACATATTTATATTCCCAAAAGACTGTCGATGGAATAGGAGCAAGCCAAAGTTAATTGAGGAGAGATTTCTTATAAATACTCATGAGAAGTCACAGAACAAAGTACTCTCAAGTGACTTATAATTCTAACGAGTGTTTCTTCAAAACGAGCTTCCAGCATAAAGCAATGGCCCCAACTTAATAATAGCTATATGTAAAAAGATATAAGGCTTATAAATACATGAAATAATTTGATATTTCTTTAGTCAAAAATATAATCTATACTTTGATTTTGCATTAAACCAGATCAGTTTTTAAAGAATAATGCCTTAAATTTGCCTAGTTATTTGAAGAACAAGACTGGTGAAACTTTAGGTGTTCACCATGGAGTCTCAAGTAGACTTTATTTCATTCTTGATCTCTCTCTAGATGTACTAAACCCACTAAACTTATTCCATTTTGCTGTGTGAAATCAGAATAGTGGACCATGTCTCGAGTGGACTCTCTTTTCATTAGCCTCTCTAATCAGATGTCTCATAAAAAGAGAACAGCAAAGGCTGGACCTTGCATGCAGCATTGTGACTTAGTGGCATGTGGGTATTTCATCAAAAGCAGCAGCAAATCATGACTTCATCAACAGAGTGATTCTATTGTGGAGCTTTTACACCAGTGTCAATATACTGTGTAAGCCACTAATGTGAAAAATTTATCTTCTGCATCAGACATACTGACACAAAACAAAACTTTAATTGTCAGTAATAAAAAGAGGTAGATCCTAGAACACTTTTACATTAAACTTCTTGGAACTTAAGATACACCTCTTTTTAAGAAAGGGGAGGGGGGAAGTGGAAACTAGGCAGCAATGAAACTACCAAAAAAAAAAAAAAATTCAGAACTAACCCTGGCTGCAGACCCCAACAGACCTTGATTCGGACAAGATCCTTGTGGACAGAGCAGCATATGGAATTTAATGCCATTTATTGCATGATAAATTAATATGGAAAGGAAAACTCAAACCCTAATTCTAAGATACAGAATTTCTGAAGGAATCAGGAGGTAAGTGTAGACAGTTCACTGAAAACATCATGTCAAACTATCAAAGGTAAACAAGCTTACTGGTTAAGGAAAACAGGAGTAAACATTCAGAAATCAGTCTATACTAGATATCAATTAACACCAAACTTGAGAGAGGCAAATTAGAAATCTTGCACAGGGCAGACATAGAACAACCCCATAACACCACTAAACAGACTAAAAAGTAATCCTTAAGCATGGCTACAGAAGACAAATGCCTATAGAACTGACAAGACTTCTAAGAAATTATATAGTTTCTTGCAAGAGAAATCAACACTTGTCAAGTTTAATATCATGAAGATAAAGTACTTCTGTATAACCTTCAAGCTTAATTTTGTCTTACTAAAACAAGCAAACTTAGGTGAGCCTAGAAGGCCACAAGTAGATCATTACTCACTCCTTTTAGTGTATGTTTAAGCAAAGGTAAAAAGAAACAGTTCCTGTCTAGATGGGGGTTAAATATGACCACCTACTTATAAATATACATTTTGTCCCTAAATCCACACCAACTCATTCTCCTAAATAGGCAGTGGTGAGCACCTGACAGCCATTTCTGACTATTTTATATCCTTGCTTGTGCATTCTACAGAAGCACTGGCAGTAATAGGTTGCACAAAATTAAGACCTACCATTAAGAAAAACATTTCCAATATTAAGACATAAGCTACTGTTAAGCTTTCAATTGCTCAGCAATAATGACCTTGCTTTTCAAGGACCTTCTCACCGATAGTGCTTTACATGGAATATTGCAATATTTTCCTTGTTAATTTAAAATAGGCAAGGAATGAGATTCTTGGTAACTTGTTCTTTACAGTTTGAGACAATCCTTTTGTAGAGAATACATACAGTGTAATGAAATAACTAGCTGATTGATCTCGGTGCTTTTGCAATACAAAATACTTTAAAATACTCAGAGGGCCTTTTCAATGGAATTGTAAATTTAAGACTAAGCTTATCAAGTCTGAACGTGGCAAGAGAATGTTTCTGTGTGACGGCACAAGTGTTTACATCCATGAAACAAAGTCTTCATATAGAAAGTACCTTAACAAGAAACCTTCAGAACACAAACTTTTAGTAGCATACTTTTAATTAGTACTCAATTTATTTCAATAATCCACAAACACAGTCAAATTACAGCAGTTTTTGTTAGGAAACCCATTTCAACATGATCACTGAAGACATAATTTAAGCCATCACTTGTCTCAAATTCTACTTCCAAGACGATACTTAGAGATGACAACTGGAATCATCTTGTATGAAGTCAGAAATCACCCAGTCAGGAAATCATAAGCTGATGTTTAATGTCAGTTCCTGGCACACGTTGTCTTCATTCCTGTAAAAGAAGTTCTATTTAAATTGCAGTCAGCATTATGCACACACAAAACAGGTAACTGCTCTAAGGTTGAGCTACATGAACCTTCTAACCTTAGGCCAGAGCCATTTGTCAAAAGAAATTACTTTGTACAGGATGGGATTTTCTTTTCCTAAACCATTAGTATGGATTCCATTCCCGAGGACCAGCTATATTAGAAAAAAAACAGACCCAGTAACTATCATTTGCTTTCCTTTGATTTTTTTGCTATATGTTTTTGGCTAAATCTATATAAAGTTCTAACTGTTACCACACAAGATTTTCGCCAGTCAAAGCTATTTTGCTTTGTTTTCCAGTAAGGAGTAAATTAAACTCCTTCAGGAACAGAAGACAATGCATCCACTATTATCTGATAACCCTTTTCACTATTACATACCTGGAGATTAAACAATTTACAAGGAACTCTTCACTCAAGACATTCATCACATAGGTTTACAAAGCACAAAGATTTGAGAAATCTGTGATATTAAGATTCAGATATCATAACAATAGGACAGTTCAAAATCTTCCTACAAACCATTAATAAAGTTGATTCAGCAGCTTCCTGAAGTTCAGCAGTTATACAAATGTGTTCCTCCTAAGCATGATCCAAAGAAGAGTTTCAACCTCATCTCTGAGTTTGCAAGAGAACTTTTATACCCCTCTGTATTGGCCACTTAAGACACTGCCAGACTTAAGAGGGCAAAGCATAAAAGGGGAGTAGATTTTAGTATATTGTTTTCTTATCAACATAGATGATATGTTGAACTTACTATGTGCTCAAGAGATACTACAATTTGCTTGAAATTTTAAGTTATTAAAGAGCAATATTAAAAACCATTGGCAATTGTCATTAGACGAGCACACTTACCTTCCATTACAAGGCATTATTTATTCCTAAGAAGTCCTGAGTATTGCTTCACATTTAGGTGTGATTATCCACATCTAAGACATTTCAAGCATGAGGTTGCTATGTGAGGCCTCTAAACAACAAACAAAAATTTGTAAAGCTCTAATACTGTTTAACTAAAGTTAAAATTTTAAACTAAACTTTATTCTACAGAGTTGCTACTATGTTGTTAAACATTTAAAAGTAATTTTCCATGGAGATGCAAAAGTCATTTACAAGAAGTTCATTTTCAAATCAAAACCTAGAGCGAAAGGTAATTAGTGGTTCAATCTGATGGTAAGGCATGTTCATTAGCCCAGTTAAACTACATTAACCATATTTTTAACATTTTGTAAAATATAATTTTAATAATAAATAATGGAAAGTTTATTAAGCCTAAATTCCTTTTAGTGCTGACACTAAAAGGTAAGGTATAAACCTGTAGATTTTACTGAATCTTTGCCAGATAGTTCATTGATACCTTGTGTCTACTCACAGATAAATACCTTGTTACAAATTATACAGCACTCCAGCAAGAGACAAAGGACACTTAAAAGTGGAATAGAAGACTGCAGGGAAAGCCCAAGACAGAGGGTTTTTTTCTTTGTTTAAAGAGTTATTAAGCCCATTTGTGCCCAAGTCCTAAGTGCCTACAGCCTAAACATCACAGGTTATAATTGCCATTTTCTTGATGTGGCCTATACTAAATTAACGCAGTGATTCAGATTTACGGTTTGTGCAGCTCAATAGCTGCGGTTCAAAGAACAGAAGAGTGCAAATGTAGACAATTATTTTGGCTCAGAGACACAGGGCAGGACCCCACATATCTGCCTTTAAAAAATCTCAGGATTCAAAGCCTTCCACTTCTGAAGCCCGAAGCCTTTTCTTACCAGCCTCAGGCTGTAAGAGGAGCGATGAGCTCGGTGTGCCCCTCACCCATAGGCGTCCAAAGGCCTGAGCTCAGATCGCCAGCGCTTCCCCCTGCCCAGGCCCGCCGCGCTCGGCCTCCTGCCCATCGGCAGCATTTGAAGGGCTCGCCGGTACCTCGGGACACACTGCGGAGGGAGAAAGGCATCAGCCGGGCAGCAAGGGGACCGTGAGGGAGGAATGGAGGGACGGACCATTTGTGCCTCACGACAGGATGCAGGGCGGAGGGAACGGCTCCGCACTGGGTTTTAGTGAGGGAAATCTGCTCTATCCCCCTGTGTTGACTCCCCGGAGCACCGCCAAGCTCCGAGAGGGCAAGATGTGAAGGGAAAGCCACACCGGTTCTACCCCCCAGCCCCAGGGCCCGTCCGTGCGGAGCGCGGGCGGTTTCCCCTGCGAGCCCGCAGACAGCTTACCGCGCCCTCGGCCGGCGGACAGAAAGGCAGAGCCGCCTCTCGCCGGCCATTAAATACCGCCCCGCGCTCCCGCGAGACCCACGCGGCTCCAGCCGCCGCTGCCTATTGGCGAGAACAGCGCGCGTGACCTCGCGCGGGGCGGGGCGGCGCGGCGGAGGCCGAGGGCCCAGGAGCAGCTCCAGAGCCGGGCCAGCCCGGGCCGGCTGCTCAGCTCTGCTTCCTGCAGCCGCCCCTATGGGTCAGATCAAGGCTTCCGCGGGGACACGCTCGTCCATTCCTGCCCAGGCCGAGTTCTGGGTGCCCGGAGATGTTTAACACCGGGAAACAAAAGTGTCTTCGGTGCGAAGTGGCAGCTGTGTAGCGGTTTTGAGGCTCTAAATGCCGCTGATCTCTGTCTAAACTCCTGTCTAAGCCCTGGTTAGGAGGCTTAGGAGCTGTCTGTGAGGATGGTGAGGTAAAGCCCCGGGCCTCGCTAATGCCCTGGCGTACAGCACATGCGGCTCTGCTGGGCTGCGCGCCAGGGGTGACGCGGTGGCACCAGGCCCGTCCTGCGAGCCAGCGCTCAGCGCGGGTGCAGAGCACTGCTGCTGTCCTGCCCCAGATAAAATGCCTGCCTGTCTGGGGATGCTACTAAGAGGTTTTGGAGTGAGCAGATTAGAATAAACAGGGAATTAGTAGTTTGTAGCACAAAGATTTTGTATGTTGCCCAGCAAAGCTGGTAGGTAGGAATCACAATATATCATAGGATATACTCAGTTGGAAGGGACTCATCAGGATCTTCAAGTCCAACCCTTGGCCTTGCAGAGGACACCCCAAGAATCACACCCTGTGCCTAAGAGCATTGTCCAAACGGAATTGAATGCAAGTGCCTGCTTCTCAAATAGGCGTGTATATTGCTGATAATTCATACCTTCCTTTCTCAGTGAGAAACAGTATTTCCTGGTTCATGCCGAATTACTTCCTGCATAGTGCCTGTAAAGTGTGTGGAAAGAAAATAACGAGTTGGCCCGCTATCCCTAATCGGAACCCTGTATTTAAATTACCCTCGATAGAGCCAAACCAATCTGATGCACCCTGAAACAAATAGTCACATAGTTGCAATCAAGGAATGATTCTAGAAATTGTTTCCTACCACTTCTAGTTACCTCTCCTGTCTACTTCTTGACACTCAAAACATTGTTGCACATTGTTGCAACCCGGTGACAGTTTATTGTCTGTACATCAAGATTCAAAACCTTTCTTATGTCTCTAGGCAAATCCATCTCTGGAGATAAATTTGTGAGACATGTAGTTCTAAGTTATTTCAAGTGGGCTCCTTTGCAATGACTATTTTCTACAGTCAGACACCAAAGTCAGATCAGTCCTTTTATGTAATGTAGTCAAAATGATGAAGTGGCATTCAACCTTTAAATGTTTAGCACTTGTGCCAGTGGGACTTATGTCAAGTTTGGTTTCTTCTTTTCCAGTACAGAATGTAAACTGGCACTTCTGTTACACAGAAAACCAGCAATCCACAGCAAACCAGTGATCAGTATCCATCCCAGCTGAGCATTTTAATCATTCACATAATCCTACACCTTTTTCTTGCCCCTCACAAGCTTTCTTCTGTTTTCCCAATACAAAGTTTGTATTGTTTGCCTTCTCTCTGGCTCCATGAAACTCACTTTTGTGTCGGATAGTGTCACAACTTCAAGAGAAGAAATGCAGAGTCTACCTGACCTATCTGTCCTTTTCCAAACCCTCCCTATAGAATAAAATAACTGCCCTTTAATAAATTGCTGCAAGGATCAGATCTGGATTTGAGCCTCTTTACTTGCAGGTTAGTTCTCCCATTGCTGGAAAAGTGCTGTGACCACTAAGTTGCTGCCTACAAGGCTGCAGGCAGATCTGCTGTTTCCATGTGTGTGGGATGTAACTTTTATCTGAATGAACTCCTCAGCTGGGCACTGACTCTGCCTACAATCCGGGTACTTTGGGGACTTGAGGGAAAGATCACAATATTGGTGGATCTGAGTACAGGTTAATTAATTTTGAGATTACACTGGATCACTCATTAAATGGGAGAAATACAGGCATGATCATGAGCAGAATTTGTAGGAAATCCAATTGTCATGGGGGCATTTTGAAATTTATTAAGTGGCAGCAGGGTGTCTTGGTTATTTTGTTGATTAGTGTTGAGCTTTTTAAGGAGTTGTGTGAGCTGAACTAACTTGTTCAAATCTTGAAGAGTGGTGCTCTAACTAGCCAAGTGTCTCTTTGTCACATGCAAGAATTAAGTCTCAAAGTCACTGCTTTGATGCTTCTCACAGAAGAAAGACTCTAGAAAACAACTTAACAACATCAGGAGTTTACCACAATGTGCAATTGTCATAAATGTTTCACTTCAATTTTACTGTCTTTCTCCACACTGATATGAAGGAAAATCAATCAAGTAAAACATCATTGTAACCTTCAGTCTTTGCAGGTGGATTACCTGCAAAGTAGTATTAGTATTCAGTAGCATTAAATAATTGTCAGGTTTCAAATCTTAGAATGTAATAGGCTTATATATATATGTGTGTGTGTGTGTGTGTGTGTAATTTGGTTAAAACTTTGAGATGTAGTGTAATGTAATAAAAGTGTAATTTAATTAATTTATGCACCATTTAATAAAATGTAAAGGTTATTTTAAATTCATACTGAAAATAGACTAAATGCCATTTTCAGCTTATCTGCCCTTTGGGTTTTTTTTGTCCTCAGAATGCTTGTGAGTTAAAATTGGAGCCTGTAAAATAGAATAAAACTAATAAATAAAATCTTTGGAGAAGAGGAAAGCAAGCCAGAATGATTATTTCCTTTTCAGAGGCAGAAATACCAATATATTTCTGTAAAAAACTTCAGTTTTGTGTTATTTTTGCTCAGTGAGTCTCTTTTTGTTTGGTAAACTACTTCCATGGTTAAAAATTTTGGTTATCTCTTTCCAGCCAATATGTATTATTAGAATTTAAATAGTATTTTTCCACCTGAAAGCACATTTTGGATAGGTAAGAAAAATGCCAGTAAAGTTTGCTAGTGAGCTCTCTTGCTGAATAATATACCTGATGAAGAGGCCATTCTTCAAGATTCTTCTTTCTGGAAAGGTGGGAATATTTTTACTTGAGTAGTGAGTGTGGGGAAGGTTAATATTATTTAAACTGATGAAGCAATACACTGAAGTTCTCTTATTGTCACTGTTCTAAGCTCTTAACACAGTGTATTTGAAACTCAAGCAGAAGGAAAAGAGCAGGAAAAAGATATATATAATGAGATAATCACAGCTCCAGGCCATTATCAACATTGGACTGGCTGCAGAGGCTTTAACAGCCTCTTCATAGAATAGAATTTAATGGCTTGCACTCGAGAACTCTTTGACCCTTTGTATCTACACAGTCAGCTTTTGGTACCTCGACATCAATATACTTGCATCTGTCTTATTCTGCTCTCTTTGGGCTTTCAGATCTGGTGTCTGGCCAAAAAAAAAGATGATGTCAGATGTTGTAAATGTGTTTTGTTTTCTTCTGTAGAGTAGTAATTTCTGAGAAAAATTAAGAGATGGTATTCTCTACTTGCCAACTAGTAAAATGCTTAAACTAGCAAAAGGTAGGCAAGATTCGGGGATCAATTTAATGCAGTTTTATTTCCATGCTTTATCTTTAGAATGCTGACAAGTCATACTGTCACCAAAACATGAAGTTTTACAAGATTTTGAATCAAGAGAAATACTTTCTCAGATAATTTGAAAATGCTGGGTAGGGGTTGCTTTGAAGATGACAGTCTTAAAGAAGAATAGTAATTCTAAAGTTGTGTTGATTTTTTGGTTTTAGACTCTCCACATTTTCTATGGATTTCCATGAATTGTTCATGGACTACAACTCACTCTTACCATTAGAATTTCAGGTGCAGATGGAGTGGTTTCCATGGACCTGCTATGAGCCACGTGCCACAGATTCAATCCATAGGCTGCAAGCTGGTGTTTGGCATTGTACTAAAGCCACTAGTCTGTTCTGAAATGAGGCCAAGCTTCATGGAAAATCCTGATTTCTCATTCTTGTGAAATATTTACTCTACATATTTACAATTTTGTTAAAGAAGTTTTGCTATTTTTTGGTAGAACATAATTTAACATTAGATACAAAACATATTTTAAAAATTGTAAAATTCTAAACCTACACTGTCAGCACTGCAAGTATTTCAGATCTCTGAATTCTCTTTTAATTCTCTTATAATTCTTATATATTTTCCATGCTTCCAGAAAACTTTTTTCCAACTTCTAATTGGTTGGAAATATATCCTGAATTTGATCTATTCCAAATATTTGTTCAGCAAAACTGACTGACGATTACCCACTTCTGGACCCAAGTTTATTACAAGAAAAACATAAATGAACCCTTTGTGGAATTTTACAAGATTTCTGGAGAGGAAATGCAATATCCTCTTTGTAGCACAGAATGAACAGATATTCTAATCTCAGAATTGCTACCAACTTTCCTGTGTTAACTTTGGACAAGTCACTAAATTTCTGCTGGCAATTTTCTTGCTTTCTAAAAGAAGCTAATATTAACTTGCCACCAAATAATTTGACAATTCTGAGTGAATGCCTGCAAAATACTCTTGCAAAAAATTCTGATGGCAAATGTTATGGAAATCCATGCCTGTGTTAGCCAAGTAGGATATCTACAGTAGGTCCATATTTTATGTAGTGAAATAGAAATGTTCAAGTGTAAAACCAGATGAGACCAAGATGGATCTAAAATTATATGCAGGAGGTATTTTTTGACCTTTCAACAGAAATTATATAAGCACTTTTAGGTTATAAATAGTCCTTTGTTTTCCTTCTCTTTGTCTAACACTCAGAAGAAACACAGGGTTGGTTGTTTGTTGTAAGGAGATAGGGCAGTGCTTCAGAGTGGAAACAATTGTGCACTGTTCTTTATTTATATTCTTATAAAGTTAGTAACTAATATCTGTTGCATTGCTTAGCACTTTTTTTATCTTCAAAGAGCTACAGGAATAAAGTTTCTACTCCTGCAAATTACAACAGCAGAAGAAAACAAAAACAGATACCAGTCCATTTCCAGCATGAAAGTTTCTTTCTTCTTTCCTGTTTTGATATGTCTGAAGAGTGAAAAGACAGTGCTACACTATGGTCAAACTGACACATAAAGACTTGTATATTATTCCCTATTTTTATTATTTATCTTCAGAAACAAGGCATGAAATGTGTCCACCTTTAAATGAAAGTATTTATATTAGCATTAAGGAATATGATACTGAATTCTTCACAGAATGATGTGTGTGCATGTTTACAATTATTCCCTTGAACAACTAATAAGTGCTTAATCAGCAGCAATTTAGTTTTGTGTCAAAAAATGTTTAATGATCAGAAACAACTGAAAACTTAGCCTGAAGTCAAGTAATTGGCATTTGAGAAAAACAGAAGTATGAAAATACCACTTTTTTCTTTTTTGTTTTCACACTTCCTATGATTTCTCTGGGGTTTGTATTATGGAAATAATGTTATTGACATTAAAATATATGTGAGACAAATGGCTTTATTAGATACTGCATTTTGTTTAATTAAAATTTTTAATCACCTTTCAAACCCATTTGTTTGTTCCATAATTTTTCACTGGTAGCAACTATGATTCTCCACAGTAAATTGGGATAAGCAGGCTGCAGCAAAGAATACATGATTAGGCTTGTGTAATAACAGGCATCAGTTTATAAACCAGGGATGGTGCAGTACTGTCCACTCTCTGCAGGCTGCTTAGAAATGTGCTGGAAACTAATCAGACCTTGATTGCTTCAGTCCTGACACATCGGCTTAACTCCCATTTTCCCTGGTTATGTTGAGAAAACCTGTCGTATTATGTGTAATCCAGTCCTCTGAGTTTAAGCAAATTAAACACTTGGGATCAAATTCACACATAATGTAAGACCATGAACTTAATAGAATTATACCAAAGATAATTTTTCCCCCATGTTATTTAATGGCTCTTTTGCATAGTGATTCGTGGATTTATGAAGCAGTTTAGTGGCCCTGAGGACTTCACTCACTCCATTATGTCCAAAAATCTTTCTTCATCCTGTATGTTGAATGTCTGTAATGATTTAATATAACTAATCCAGCTTGAGGAGGAAAGAAAATTCTGTCTCTGTAACAACTCAATTTTGAGTTTCTTTGCTGAAACTGTCAGCAGGATACCAACTAATGCCAAATTTGATACCATTTTTATAAAGTGGGCACTTGTCCGCAGTGAGCTGGATTAAGGCCACTTACCTAACACTATTCTCAGGGCAGGAATTTATCTTTAGATGTTATTGCTGAAGCCAGATTTTTACTAGTAATCATAGATCTTAATTTGAAATGATAATTAAAAAAAACCAAACAACTGACTTCAGAATGTTTCCTGTAAATAAAGCCTGTGGATGCAGGCTCTATAGGCTGCAATTATTTTATTCTAGCATCATGAAATGAAAGGCGTAGGCAAGCATGAGCATGCCACACTTGAGGTGCTGTTAGGAGCAGAGGTGTCTGTAGAAATGTTAGTAGTTCTCTCTTCACTTTACTGATTTCCTCAGCATAGCAGAGGAACAATAAATGGGCCTTAAGCTCCTGCTGAAAAAAAAGCAACATCTGCTAAGGAAAAGGGAATTCTAAGATGAGGATTTCCCTAGCTGAACTCTGTTCTTGCTTCTCTCAGAGATTTGCTATGTGACCTCAAGTTAGCTATTTAACAACCTCGTGCCTAATATCACGTGTGTAAATTTAATATACTTACACTGCTCTGCCTTGGAGAAAGGCATGGGCCTCAATTTGCTTGTGTTTGAAGAGAAACTGAGATTATTACATTAGCTGTGTTGTATAAATGCTACATGTTGTGAATTTGTGAGTGAGCACTTGCACACGCGGTGTGGACACAGTCCCAAAACATCATTTGTGAAGATAAATGTTATCTGCATGAATGGCAATGCAAAGCACCAACTGAAGGCAGTAAATTACATTCCAGCCTACTGTTCTGGATTTTGCAGGTACCTGGGCTCCTGTGTACCACCTAATTAGGTGGGGTGAATATGTCCCAAAGCACAGTGCCGCCGTCCTCCTGCCCGCACTCTGCCTTCCTGTCCTTCACCCTGCTGCCTGCCGCTACGGTTGTGTACGCACTGAGGCCGGGTTTCTCAGCCCCGTGGCCATTCCAGGCCCGGCGATTAAAGCACCACGGCCCCTGTCGGAGGGCCCGTCCGGAGGGGCGGCGGGCGCAGCTCCTCCGCGCCCCCGCAGCGCATTGGCTGCGGCGGCGGCCGCCCCGCCGAGCTCGCTGGGGTGCCCCGTGCCGGGCACTGCCTCTGACCTTCCCTTCCCTTCCCTTCCCCGGCGCTGTCAGAGCGGATCAGCGGGCGCGGCGCTGCGATGGAGAGGCGAGCGGCAACGGCAGCCGCCGGGAGAGGAGGAAGAGGAGGAGGAGGAGGAAGGGAGAGATTAGCGCGGTGTCGGCTGGCGCAGAGGCGCGGCTGAGCGCTCCAGCGGGAGCCCGGGGCCCTGCGGACCGTGCGAGGGGCACAGGCGGAAGAAGCGGAGATGCGGCCGCTCTCCCCGCGCTGCTGAAGCTCCCGGTCACTCGCCCGGAGGAGGGAGGGAGGCCGGGAAGGTCCGTCCTTCTTTCTGCTCTGCGGGCGCAAAGGGTGCCTGTGCAGTCCCCTCCTCTCGCTTTTATCCCAGCCCCGGAGCAGGAGCCGCCGCCGCCCCCTATCCCTTCCTGCGCTCTTCCCACCATGAGCGGGGCTGTTTTCACCTTATAAAGATGGCGGTGTGGGATCGCTGCAACCTTTAGACTCATGACTGTCAGAAACATCGCCTCCATCTGTAATATGGTGAGTGCTGGCGGGGGGCGGGCGGCGCGGCAGCCCCTGCGGGGGCCGGCTGGGGGGCTGCCCCAGGGGCGCAGCCCAACGCCGCGACTCCATCCCTTGCCCCAGCGGCGGGGGAGCCGGGCAGGCTGCGCCGGGAAGTGCCTGGGATGGAGTTGGCGACGATGTCCCGAGGAGTTTTCCTGGAGCAGTCCGGGCGTGGGCCGGGGAGGGACGGAGATGCAGAACCGGTGCGAGGCCCCACGGAGCGGGTCTGACCCCGGCCGAGGCGCGCTGCAGACGGAGCCGTGGCCCGCCCTTCCTCCGCCTGCCCTTCCTCCTGCCCTAATACTGCGAAAGGACCAAAGTTGGGTTCTGAATCCGCATTAAATCAATGACCCTGTTTAACACTCTCAGGCAGGCACTCTGAGGTCTCCTAGGGCCAGGAGCTCCCCAGATTACATAGAAAAGGAGGACGTTTAGGTGTCTAATAGCACTTGGATCCCGATGCTAGGTGCCTGTTCTAGGAAGTCTTGGCTTTAGAGCTAACAGGGTTTAACTTGCACTGCATGCTGCTCGAAGAGAACTGGTGTTTGTAAAGTACTCTTGAATCACTTAGCTTTCTCAAAACCACTTAGGCAATTAGGAAGGAATAAGGAAACGTTTATATTTTTGTTTGTTATGTTCACTTTGCTACTTTTCTCCCCATGGAACAGTTGAAATGATGTTTTCTGCATTCTGTTTGGGTTTAATTTAAATTTTAACAAACTTGGAGCACCTAATTTAGTTTAGGTTTTTGAAACTTGGCAGGAGGAGGAAAAGCTCAAACTATGTCCAAGACTTTTTAATACAGTGAGACTGTAGCAAACGTACTGAATAAATGGTTGCATTCTAAGCATCCCAATGCAAACAGAAGAGAATCCTGTTTTTGCTCATTTTGGTTTTTTAGTCTGTATTTTTCACCCTTATTTCCAGGTTCTTCAAGAGCAGCTACACACAGTTGCCAGCTTCCCTCCATGTGGTGCCCCAGCATGCCTTGTGCTGCTGATGCCACACATACCATTCATCTGCCCTGGAGAATGGAGCCTGTCTCTAGGGTAAGGCAATGGGCACAGCCCCAGAGGCTCGGCTCCTGCGGGGTCTGAGTGAGGGAATGCAGATTGCAAGCCTGCTCCCCTTCCATGTGTCCGCACTTCCATTTAAGTGGGATTGCTCTTTTGTTGTAAATGAGATGCCTGGGAAATCCCATGCATAGGTTTGATTTGAACCTCAGCCCTCCCTTTGAAATACCTGCTCTGAAATGCAGGGAGGGTGTGTCGATTCTGGGCTTAAAAGAATTAATACGAAATCCATATTTGAGGTATAATAACCTGGGTGCTCACCTTTCTTCACCAACAGTAACAAGTTTTCTGAACTCTTCATTGTTCTTAATGATTTCCAGTCCAGTGAGCCACAAATACTGCAAAAAGAGTTTCAGGAAATGGTACAGAACTGAGGAGAAAACCTAGGTGCACTTACCTTCTCTCTGAGACAGGCTCCAGTTTTTACTGCTGATTAGTGGTAGGTGTGATGCCTTGCAAACTGTATAAAAGAGCAGTGCATGAAGGGGAGCTGGAGACTCAGAGGTGGATGTAAGACCTTGGCATAAAGTGCTAGGAACTCTGATTTTTTCATGTGCTTCAGGCAGATGCACTTGTATGCAGCATACTTCTCCCAAATACTGTGAATACTGTGAACAGATTCACAGCAGAACTGATGAGCTTGTTGCAGTGGTGTGCTGCTCAGCTGTCGTTGCCAATATATCCTGCAAAAGTAGCATCTGAGAGATGGAGAGACCAAAGGGAAGAAGGAGAGCCCAAGCAGAAAAGGCATACAAGGATTCATACTTCAAGACAATTCTAGCTCATGGTACTGTGACAGAAGGTGCAGTTGATTGAATGTTAATGATATTTTACATATTCCTTGAGGTCTGTGTACTTAGCTTTTAGAGATGCCATGTTGTGTTGGTCACATTTAGTTTTTTTCTGGATAACCCTCAGGGACTGGAAGTTCTTTTAGGCAAAAACAATGGAGTTTTAGACAGCTACAGGAATTTGGGGCTGTAAGAGAAATACAAATTCTTGCAAGTGTTGGCAATATTGCATTATGGCTCCTCCAAAAATGTGTCCACCCTGATGAGGTGATAGACTTGAACTCAGTGATCTGTAGAAGGAGCTATGACAACCTTCCAGAGGGCTAGAGGTATAAAAGTAAACCTTTGCTTTTTTAAAACCCAAATATTTGCAGCACTAGTTTGATTTAGGACATCTGTAGAAATCTATCTAGAAAGATGCTGAGATGCTGATTCTCAGACCTTGTTCCTGCACTATAACATAGTGCTTGAAAACTGAGCTACTGACAAGCTGTAGACTAAGAAATAACTGTGTAGTTCTTAGGTAATATAATATGTTTTTCTATATAATGCTACATAATAGTAGGTTTCTAAGTTTTTTAACCTGGCTAAACTCAGTAATTAAAAAAAGGGGTTCTGGTCTTTATTTTTTCCCATTCCACTTTAGAGTGTTCACAGAGAGTTTTTTTGTTTTTGAAAAAAAAAGCCCCCAGAATCCAAACAATTATGTCTGGTTGATTTTAGGGGTGGTGTGGAGAGTAGAGGAGGAGAGACAGAGGCAGCAATTGGTCCTGAAATACTTGTCCTTCCCTGAATGCAACTTAGATTGTGTTTTCAGTGGTAGTCCTTTCTTGACAAAGTTTTTTGTGTGTGTTTGTCCAATGTTTGGTCTCATGTCCTGAAGGGAAAAATAAAAATATTACTGAAATTTAACTGAATTAATTGAAAAACCTGGCTAGCCAGCATTTTTGAATGTATGTTTGCTATTTAGTTGACTGCCTGATATTTGGTATCTTGGGTTGTAATTTTGATCTCCTAACGATGGTAGAGCTTGTTAGTCTTTTCAGGAAGGATCAAAACA
Source organism: Vidua macroura (assembly GCF_024509145.1). Classification (NCBI taxonomy): domain Eukaryota; kingdom Metazoa; phylum Chordata; class Aves; order Passeriformes; family Viduidae; genus Vidua; species Vidua macroura. The sequence goes on from NC_071574.1 coordinate 47,507,517, forward strand.
AGTGTAGTGAAGCAAGAAGGACAGGGACAGTATTTAACTTGCAAAAGATACTTAGTACTGGATAAGCTCTCACATGCTGAGACAGACACAGGAGGAGCTAGCCAGTAAGAAGCAAATATTTGGTGGGGGAAGTTTCCACTTGGCACATTTACTTGTAGTAAATATTTAAATGCACAACTTTCTAGAATTAAACAAAATTTCTCTATTGTCTTTTACCAGTTTTGTCCCCTAAGTTATAATAATAGCAATAGTTCTAGTTATTATTCACTGATTTGCTTAATGAGAAGTAAGAGCTAAAACTTGTTCTGAATGGGTGGAGGGGATGAAGGCAACTGTGCCTGAAGGAATCAGTAAGATTCTTATGTGGGCATGATGGCCATGTTCACTGAGAAGGGAGGTGTAGTCTGCAGGCAGCTGCCTCAGCCCAGTAAAAGCTCATTCACTCTGCCTGCACACCATTTTCACCACTGAGGGATGTATACAATAGGCAGTTGTCATCTTTTCTGTAGGACAGGTACAACAGATGAGAAGTATAAGATACATTGGAAAAACTCTATTTGAGGGAGTACCAACAGCCAGTGCCTTGTAACACTGGTAGACTGCAGGCACCAACTAGGCATGTGATGTAGCTCCTACAATGCTGTAATTCTCTTTGGTTATTGTTTCTGTGGAATAACTCTATGACTCAAGTACCAAATCCTGGTTCAAATGTAGACAGGTATGCTGGCATTTCATGCTCACTGAAATCCTCTGCAGTGTGCTTCTCTGTTGATGAGCTTTAGGTACAGCCTTGAGTTCTGAGTTAAGCTCATGCTGCAGCTGTGGCCTAGGGATATTACTGTTATGTGCAGTGAAGGACATCTAACCATTTCAGAATGTATTGATATATATTTATACTGATCTGGCTAACAAGCTCTGTGGATCGTATTTCTCTCTTTTAGAATTCTGTTGAGAACAGGTATTAATTCCCTCCCTTTCATAATTTTGTAATAGTATTTCAAATATTCCAATTAGAACTTCATAGTGTTCTGAAAATTAATGAACAGAATAATCTAAACACATTCAGATTTCTCTGATACAAGGTATCATCTGAGATACCTCATAGTTACTCCTGGTAGTTGTTGTATAGATATCCTTTGGAATAAAAGTTGTAGTTCCTTGGATTAATTTTGGAGTTTCACATTACTCTTTCTTCTCATAGTCTCATAGTTATGAGTTTCAGAAAAATAGCTGGTTTTCTGCATGAAAACATTCACACAATTCATCAGGAATTATGTGAACACCTGTGAATTGCAGCTTTCATTTAAAAATAAACAAACAAGCAAGCAAACAAACAAAGAGTTTCTAACAATCCTAGAAACTGGTTGTAGAGAAAAAACATACAAGCCTAGGAGTCTGTACATTCAGGAAACAAAAAAGAATAAATGTTGGATTTTTTTTTTGTTTATTTAATAGCATTATTTTAGAGACTAATTGCAGCATTTGTTTGAATATTGGGCATTGGCAGAATGAAGACTCAAACTACAAACAGATTTGGAAAAGGCTTTATACAAAAAAAAAAAACCCTACAATTTTAATGCTGCAAAAATACTAAAATCCTGTTTCATACAGGAATAATAAGAATATTATTCAATTACAGAATTGATCACTATGATTTTCAACTGGATTTATTCATTTGGACAACCTGCAATATATATTTCTTCATGTCTTACATATCTTCCCATAAATACAGATAAAGGCAAAATAATACATGCCAGACAATAAAAACAGTTATCTGAAGGCATATTTAGATTGATAAAGGAAAATAAATTTTTACATCTGATAAGATTAAAGAGTTCAAGCAATGCAGTTTTAGAAGCATAGTCTCAAGAGTGCACAATTTCAATATGACATAGAAAATATAGAAACAAAAATATGAAAAGTATGGAGAATATGAAGTCTAATCTTTGTAATAACTTTCTGAAGTAATAAGGAACTTGAGAGTATGGCTGACAAATGGGTATTGGACTAACAGACAGAAAGTGTGCATTCCATCAGAAGATGAACGGAAGATATTTTTTATTGGATAGAGGAATATATGCTAAATGAGAAACATCTAATATATCATTCCCAAAGTATAACCTCGAGTAACGGCTGAGGCTTGTCTTGCATGAATATATTTTGATGGCTAAAGTGGTTATTATGTACTTATTAGCTGCTTAGAAAGTAAGCACAAAAGGACAGTTCATGAACACAATGTGCAGTGTACAGTGTGTTTCTTTTAGATGCATGTAGTCTGGCTTCCTATTGCTGAATTAAGAGTAAACCAGTGGTTATGCTAAACACCTCAGTAAAGGAACCTCTTAGTTATAGATCAGCAAGGCTGAGTGAATCTGAATTGTGGAAGAGATTACATTAAAAGCAGACTCTGGACTCTGATTAACTGTGTGTGGTGGGCAAGTGCTGCACAGGAGGTGAGGTTCTGATGGATTTGAAGAGCCTCAGTCTGTGGAGTCTAAATCCTGGCCAATCAGAGAAGCAGTCAGCCAGTTCCCTTCTGCTGACCTTCCTTTAGCCTCAGAAACTGCCCTTGGCTGGCTGTTTTGCAGGTACGCTTGCATATATTTATTTTATTTATTTATTTTATTACCTACATTATGTGCTTAACACCCCAGGATATCAGTGCTTCTGGGGAAGAAGCATCCCCACTGTCAGGACTCCACTGTAAGCATGTTCATGGGTATGCTCAGCCATTGCAGAAAAGGCTGTTGTGCTGAAGGTTTCAAATCAGCCATTACTGGATATTGTGTGTTTCAGTTATTTAATTTGATTTTTTTGATTTCACAATTAATGTCCTCGTAACAGCTGTATGAAATGTATCCTATGACAATAAAGTCTCCAACTGTCCACTGAATATGATAAACCTGTGTTATTTCTGATGTAGGTCAGCCAAAGTTGGAGATTGCCAATGATAGGAACGACATCGCATTTCCTAATGTCTTACTGGAATCTACATTACGGTAATTTGAGCTTGGTACTTCTCATCCTGTCCATTGCTGAGACCAAGAACAGACTAGTTCTTTTCTGTAACAAGCTGTAGACTTGAAAATATTGTCATGCCCTTTCCTGCATTATGCAGCCTTTTCTGTCTTATGCAACACAACCCCATTCAACCCTTTTTTATAGGTCACTTTTCTCTAGAGTTGAGTCTTCTATTTTGACTGGCTTCTTTTGGATTCTTTCCAGTTACTTTTATCTCCCTTGAAACCAGGCACCCAAACCTGGATGTAAGATGTCTTACCAGTGACAAGTTAAACAGGAAAGTTACTTTAAGATCTTAGTAGACCACCTGCAAGAATTGATTATGCTGTCAACATTTGTTGTTGTGGTTTTGGGAATTTTTTAAAATAACACTGCATACCTGTGGCTTATTCATCTTAGATGACACAGAGACTTCCCTTTTCTGTCTTTCTTTTTTAAAACTTTACTACCTTAGTCAGCTGTTTCCCATTTTGTACATGGTGATTCTTCTCTTCATGTACAGAATCTTACACTTGTCTCAGGTCCTTAAAGGATTTCTCTAAAAGAAAAATACTGTAATTTTTTTTTTTTAATTCTAAACCTGTCCTGCAACATAGCTGCAGCCCTCATTACTCATCTTTTATGGAGATTTAATGAATGTATTCCTACTTCTGTCTCCAGGTTATCAGAGTATTCCAGCTGGTGCAGCTGTGATGAAGTTTAGAAGGCACCTTGCTTTTAAAATGCTCTGAGGCAGCACAAATGCAGTATGTGGTCTAGACAAAAATGTAACTGAAGAAGTTAATAGTTTGTAAGCAAATCTTAGTTTCATTTTGACTCATGAGACCATCTTGAGGCTATGCATTCTGAAGAAGGAAACAGGCCAAAACCAATGGTTTTGCTGCTTCTTCCAGCGCAGGCCTGGGTGCCTCTAATCTAAGAACAATTAAGCTGGAGATACAAAAAGACTCACAAGAGAATATTGAGTTGCAGTTTGGTAAAAGCTGTCTAATCTTGGAAAGTTTAAAGGTCAATATTTTTAAAAAATTACTTATGGATATAGACACTGGACTTCCAACACTTCAATAGAAGCTCACCTGCAGTACTTTGTTGCTTTGTGCTTTGAGAAAACCAAGTTTATCAGCTATGTAAGACTGAGTACCTTAAAAACTTTGTCCATGGTTTTAAGTGGTTCAAGATTTCAGGTCTTGCAATTATTATCCATTTCTTGGAAACCGTATAGGGGTGAAGTTATTTGTGGTATATGTGATACTTAGATCTGTAAATAGAGATAGTTTAGTGTACCCAGCAAGAAAAGATGTTAGGCCTCTCCTTTCAAGCTCTTCTGATTTGCCTTAATGATCAGAAGGCTCTTTGGAAAAAACACACAAAAATAATTTATTTAGATACGTTTTGATAAATCATCTTTCCTAAAAAAAAATTGAATACACGGTCATTTTTCAGTCAGTCCAGGTTCTTTTGCTGTTTACTATGATCCTCTATGTGTTTTCATAGAATTGTCTCTTTCCTCTTTCTTCTTGTGGTAAAAAAGACCCAAAATAGCTTTGCTGGAGGAATAAAAAGCATTTCCTCACAGAATGAAGAGAGAGCTAATCTGGTGAAATTCAACCATCTTGTGGGACTTACACTTTAAAAAATTACAGAAATGCTCTGCGTTTGGCATTTAATATCTATGATTTTTTAAGAAGGCTGGTTTGGCTATTTCATACTCACCATAGCTCTCTGAAAGTTGAGATTGCTCCTGAGGATAGCCAAAGTCCAGCACTGGGGACAGGTGATGGATCTTTGAAAGCAGCTGCATGTGTGCTGCATGCTCTGCTATTGCTAGTTCTCCTTTTACTCTTGATTCTTTGTGTTGCTTCTGGGAGCAAATTTTGGGATTTTTACAGTTGCCTCCTCTCTTTTGAGTTATCTATCACTGCTATTTGTTGGCCAGGAGACCTTCCCCATATTTCTTTATTTTCTTTTTTCCTTTCCTTCCATGTGTTGTGCCTTCCAAAATCCTTAAATTCAGGCTGCCTAGCCCTGAAGCCATTTCTATTTTTACTCTAATTTCTCTTCTACCAGCTCAAACATCACCGTTAGTTTGTCTTAAGTCTTCAGTTTTTCCCTTCAGGAAACTATCATGTTGCTCTCACTTTTCCTGAATACTAAGAAAAAAGAAATCTAGTCTATAAATGTATATGATCCAAAACTCTTTGTCGTGGACCAGCCATCTTCCTTCATTAATCTCTTGCTCTTCATGTATTTAAGTTCCTGTTTTAATTATTCAATTTTTATGTGTTTTTCCATTATATTTTGTAGATTTTCTTGTGAACAAAATATTTCTTCTTATTTCTTTTTTTTTTTTTTTTGTCTTTGTACAGACATATTTTTCTATACAAAGAAAAATTTAATTAATTTTTTAGTTTTCATACCATGTTTCTGTTTATTTAGTGATACCCACTTGGGGTGGGTATCACTAAATAACATAAGGTGGCTTCTGAAGAGTTCTAATTTCTTTACTGTATCCATCTACTTTAAATTAAACACATGTATATTTCTAGAAAGTTAGTGCCATTTTTATAGCTCTGTCACAGTATGAAGTTTAGTCTGCTGTCTTCTGTTGACACTATCTTTCATATTAGCTCTTGTCCATTTCTCATCCTCCATAGAATAATCGTATTTAGATTACTTTGCTACATGTGATTTAATGAACCAATCCGATTACTTCTTTTTATCCTGAAGTTTTTTTATATATCTGCTAAAGTGTAAAGGAACTTAAACGTTTTTTTTTTTTAACTAATCTGTTTCATGTGATCAAAAGCACAAATGAAACTCTTAGCAACATTATCAGAAACTTCAACTGAAAAGAAAACCAGCAGTCTTATTCTTTGGAAAGTCCAGGGCAAAATAACAAGAGGAAAAAATATAGGTCATATGGGCCGAATGTTTTTGGAGCCATGCTGTGGCAAAAATCTTGGCCTGAATTGACTTGTTCTTGGCTATGTCTCCAGCTGTATGTCTTTTTATGAGGGCTGAATACTGATTGTTGAATTAAGTGGTAAAACTGAGAAACCAAGGTTCCAACACCACAGAATACATAGTAGGAGTTTCCACATTGACCTAGTTCTCACTCTCATTAGGTCTAGAGACCACAGTCACTCCACTGCATTTCCTTCACAAGTGTATTCTTTTAAGAAGGAGCCAGTCTCCTTTACTGTCTCTACACTCTGATATGACTTTATTTAATACTCCCAAATCCCACTTCATTGACTTATGCAGCCTTTCCTCATTTCAAGCTCTGTAGCTACACTGCTGCTCCTGCTTATTTTTATGGAACTACAGTAGATTCAGCTGTGGTAGGATATTTCTGCTAGCTGAAGCTTTTATGAAACAATAGAGAGTGGTTGCATTAAAATGTCTGAGCAGGTTTTCACTGTAGAAGTAATCAAAATTACTTGCTAGGAGTGAGAACAAACACAAACATGCTGAAAAAATAGTCATGGTTGACATTTGCTGTAGATTGACATCAGTAGACTAACTAACATGTTTTCCATTTGATATGATTAATTTAAACTGAATTCTGGACCACCTTTAACACATCCCTAATAATATATTTTACCAGTTTAAACCTGGATTGGGTGTAAAGTTTCTGCTATACTTTCTTGGAAAAATTTCCTTCTTCTGTCCTCATGTCAACTGCTTATTGAGGGGACTTCATATGCAAAACAAGAAATTTATATGCAATGTGACATGGTTTGAGTTTTACTAAGTAGCCTGTCTACATTTTTTTCTCCGTGTAAGGAATATATCCTTCTTTGAAGCACCAGATCTCTCTGCTTCTTACCTATGTTCTTAGACTGCTTTTCCGAGGATTTAACAGTATCTTTTTGGAAACCTCAGAATAAACAAAAATCAGATTGAAACTCCTTTTGATACAAGGAGGCCCTACTCCTAATGAAGTCTGAGTGAGTTATGTCAGTTTACTCAAAGATTGAATTTCAGCCTCACTGTTTTGTTGGGTCACTGTTACACTGTACTTTATTTTATATTTGCAACAGCGAAGGCCTGGATTTGGAGAGGTAAAAAAGCTCCATGATGAGATGTTACTAAGCATGTGGTTTTTTCAACAGCAGATACTTTGGAAATTTCCATGCAATGTAGAGTTTTTATATGAAGATTGGTTAGTATAGATCATTAATTTGTTTGGTTTTCAGTGATAATTTCATTTGATCAATCCTGATTCTTGATCTTTCTCACAATATTTACAAGAAAATTTAAACACAATAAAGGGTTTTTCCAACCATCTGGCATCCTCTGAAATAAGAAAACCTGGCCCTGGAGAAAAAGCAAATGAATAATGTAGGAGCAACTAGTTAGCAGAGCATTTGCATCGTATTTTTCTAACAGAATGCACTAACCTGTAGTTTTATGAAAGTGTAGAAGGTTACTTTCTAGAGATAATATTTTCCATGAACTGTAGAGGAAGAATTTATTTCAATGTAAAGAATACTTCCTACAAAACTGGAAAAACACCCATTTCATTTTTTGTTTAGGGTACTCGATTGTAATGTTCAAAGTGAATGCAAAGGAAACCTTCACTTTGATCTGAATGCTGTACTATGAGTATTAATATGAAGATGTTTTTCCTCAGAAGCTGCATTAATCTTCTGTAGTCATGTTTCTCTTGTATCAGACAAGGGTTTGAGGGTAACAGTGGCTGTTTGCTTCACTGCTAATATCAGATAGGCAAATATTTATCAGTTTCTTCCCTCTTGGAATGCTTTGCTGAATATGTGCATCTTTGGCAAGGCTGACTTCCCAAGCAATGAAACTAATCTTCATATAAGACTTGCATAATTATCACACTGTCATCTCTGTTGAATGGTAGCCAATAATTGCTTTGCATTAATCAATCTTTTTTTCCACATTTCTCACCAAGGCTTAGCAGAATCTGGTGAGACCATATATCCCTTATGAAGTTTCTCATGAATGCTTGTGCTTGTGAAGTACTTCAGACTCAAAGGATTTTGTGAGAGAAAGAGAGAGAATGGAAAAAGATCTAAGAAAGGGATGTGAAATATGAAATCTTTGGAGCTTTTTTTGAACCTGCCAACTTAAAGGAGATGTTTTACTTTCAAGGCTTGCAAATTCTCAAAGACCACCTGTGCTGAGTTTCACACTGCTAATTCTGTTGACTAAATCTTCTTTTAATGAATTGGCATGAAATAATAATCTAATTTGGCAAGCAGTGGTGATGGTAGGTGCAGTGAGGAAACAGAAATCAGGCCTTGGGGAGAAGATGGGGAAGGGACATGAGAATTCTAAATCTGATTACCAGTTACTTTGAAAATTTTAGCTGATGAAGTCTAAGCAAATGTCTACCTTGACTTCATCAAGGCTTTTGATACTGTCTCATACAATGTCCTCATAGATAAACTCAGGAAGCATAGCCTGGATGAGTGGACAGTGAAATGGATTGAGAACTGGCTGACCCCAGAGAGTCACTATCAGTGACACACGTTCTGGTTGGAGGACTGACACTTGTGGTGTCCCCCATGATTCAATATTGGAGTTCTTTAACTTATTCATCAATGACTTGGATGAAGGGGCAGATTCCTCCTCAGCAAGTTTGCTGATGACACCAAGCTGGGAGGAGCAGCCAATACCCCAGAGTGCCATGCAGCCCTTCAGAAGGGCCTCGACAGGCTGGAGAGATGGGCAGAGAGGAAATTCAGTGAAGGCAGGTGCAGGGTCTTACCTGGGGAGGAGTAACCCCATGTACCAGCACAGGCTGGGGATTGACCTGCTGGAAAGCAGCTGTACAGGGAAGGACCTGGGGGTTCTGGTGGACAACAAACTGTCCATGAGCCAGCAGTGTGCCATGTGGCCAGTGGTGTCCTGGGGTGCATTAGGAAGAGCATTGCCAGCAGGCTGAGGGAGGTGATCCTGCCCCTCTTAGTACTGGTGAGGCCACATCAGGAGTGCTGTGCCCAGTTCTGGGCTCCTCAGGGCAGGAGAGACATGGAGCTCCTGGAGCAGGTCCAGTGGAGGGCAGTAAAGATGAGTGAGGGGTTGGAGCATCTCTCTCATGAGGAAAGGCTGAGGGAGCTGGGCCTGTTCAGCCTGGAGAAGAGACAGCGAGAGGGGAACTCATCAATGTCTGTAAGTATCTGAAGTGAGGGTGTCAGAGGATGGAGCCAAGCTCATAATGTGTATCGGAATGATGACATTTGCTTTGGCAGCAACTACCTTACTTGCTTAGTAATTTAAGCTTGTTCAAAAATGGGCATTTTAATATAGCCAAACGACAGGTAACATACCAGATTAATGGTTGTGCTTACAGACCAGCAGTTACCTAAACAACGTTGGTGTTGAAGATACAGCTGAGCATAACTTGCCACACTAGGGCAGTGACTAAGAGATCTAACAGTTCTTGGATTTATGTGCTCTTTAATGTTAGATAGGACAAAATGACATATATATTGCATTTGCTTTTAGCATCTGTGATGTTACCAGAACTGGGTGCCAATCTGAAGCCCAAGTATTGTTACAGGCTGATGTTTAATTCAGAAGGATTCAGAGGAGTTTCAGTAATGCTTAGAAAACCTGCCTCCCATCTAGAAACTGGTTTTTAGGGTTGTACTTAAGATCAACTACTGTCTGTATGAGACAAGAGAGTAATGGGATCCAGATGACCATGTACACAGTACAAATAAGGGGGAAGTGGGTGTGGGAAGAACCACCATTGTGACCTGTTCATTCTTAGTCACCTATTACTAGAGGGTCCATGCCAGGCCAGCTCAACTATCCAGATTTGCAAATATTTTTAGTGGCTCATGAGACTGTTGTGCTTGCCTATCAGTAAGACAGAGTTAGCTTGACTAATCATAGCTAAAAGGAATGAATTATTTTCTGTCTTGATACTGTCCATAATTTTACTTTAGAATCTTAATATTTTAAATAATTTCTTCCTTTTTAATATTTTTGTTGTTGTTGTTGTGGTTGGTTGGTTTGGGTTATGTCATTTTTTCCTTTTTTTTTTTTTTTTTTTTTGTGTGTGTGTGTGTAGGGCACCAATGCCTCTGCTCTGGAAAAAGACATTGGCCCAGAGCAGTTTCCAATCAATGAACACTACTTTGGATTGGTCAATGTAAGTCCCATTTTGATGTTACTTGAAATTTGCCTTATTCCTTGGTTTTGTTTTGTTTTTCTCCCCTGCACTTACTAATCTTATTCTAATGCAGGATTGTCTTTTATTATTAAGTGCTGCTCATGTTGCAATTTTAGGCAAAGTGGGTTGCAAAACTCTATCAGATGTTTGAAGATGGGTTCATACACCCCCAGAGAGAACAGTTCTATGAATATTTCCAGGGATTAGAACATACACTTAAATAAAATTAATAGTCTATTTTAGGTGTGAAATAGGACGGAGGAAGTGATGAAAGTATGTACAAGTTTAGGTACAGCATTCTGCATCGGCGACTCTTAGAAGGAGCTTTTTTATTTGACCAAGGAGAAAATGAGTGAGAAGAATGTTTGAATCACTTGTTTGTTCCCTGATATATGATATAGGTATGTAATTTTTCCATTGAAAACATTGTCATTCTGCTACTGAGCAGTAAGATAGAGCCCAGATATGGAAATAAACTTAATGAAATCCACTGCAATAAATATTTTTCTTACAAGTGGAAACCTTTACTTTGTATCCTAGTTAATTTAGAACACCATAGTGTTTTTTCATGAAGTGTCATGGTGGGTGTGGAAATCTATTTCTACTGCAATTACATGGCAAAATGGCTGGTTTGTGACAGTGACAGGAGTCAGAATTTGGATGAACAGCTAGTTTTGTTGTGATGCACAGGCATTAAGCTTGTTTTTAATTTTACATGGCAGTTTGGGAACACCTGCTACTGTAACTCCGTGCTGCAGGCATTGTATTTTTGCCGGCCATTTCGGGAAAATGTATTATCATACAAGGCCCAACAGAAAAAGAAGGAAAACCTCTTGACTTGCCTGGCAGATCTTTTCCACAGTATTGCTACTCAGAAGAAAAAAGTTGGAGTTATTCCACCAAAGAAGTTTATATCAAGGTTACGAAAAGAGAATGGTAAGTGTAAAACCGAAGTTCTCTGAGGTATTCATGCATTGATCAAAAAAGTATAAATACATATTAAGCAATGTGATCATATTAATCAGAAACATGGGTTAGATTTGTAAATTGCTTTTATTATTTTGTGGGGTGTATTATTATTTTAGTATCTGTGTATGTGATATTATGCTTGAAATAACCATAGCAGATTTCATAGGCTCCCAGAGGTGTGTGAATTAGTGATGTTTGCACAACATGGTGGGGCAGACCTTACTGTAGGGTGAGCTAGGGCTGGGAATAGGGTGAAACTGCTGTAATTAAATTTTTTTTTTTTGGAGTATGGCAGAGAGAAATATTGAGGGCAGCTGGCAGTGTAGAAACTGTGTGACCTAGGAAGGCTGCAGGCACCACCAGCTCCAGAACACCCTGGAGGATAAGGAGCCGGGTACACGTAAGGTGGTCAATCAACTACAATCAGCTGCTGCTATGGTTCTTGGAAGTGGTGGACACAGTCTTACTTGGTGAAGCATCAGACCCTTTTTGACCATTAAGTTGGCAACAGCATAGACCTAATCTTGTAGTAGTTCTGTCTAAGGGATATGAGCCTGTCACAGCTCCATTTTGGCCTGGATTCATATCGGTGTGGATGGTATGCTTAGAAACAGAGAGGCTTTGAATGAAGAGACGGAGTATGAGTCAAACACCTGGAAGAAATTGCTTCCTGGTGACAGCATATAAATGAGCAGACTGTTCATTTCAGAGCAGACATTTGAAATCATGAAAAAGTTAACTCTGAGTCATCTAGTGATAAATGCCCCCACACTATTGGGGATCACGTAAAGACTGGATCTCATGTTTTCAGCTTTTTTAAATTAGTGCCAGAGTCAGTGTGTATTACCCTGCTAATATGTCCAGGCTAGACACTACGAAGCCAACGGTTCTGTGCAATGTTTTCTGAGGAAATCCATGTGAAGTTTTTCAGGAGCAGGGGGATAAAAATACACATTTCTGGGAACATGCATACTTTTTTCTTTGACATGGTGGGTGAGTTAAGCCTCTACTGGAGAAGTCTGTACTAAATCACCACTGGGATATTTTCCCCTCTTACTGCAAGCAATTTGTATTGAACAGGACAAGTCTTTTCTCACCAGACTTGTGTGTGAAAAATGAACTTTGTTAGGTAGTGTTATTATTACTACTTGAAGTGAGTTAACCTTGACTGGCTGCCAGGTGCCCACCAAGCTGGTCTCTCACTCCTCCTCTCAGCAGGACAGGGGGAGAAGATAAGAGGAAAAAATCTCATGAGTTGAGATCAAAGTAATTTAATTAAAAAAAAAAAAAAAAATTACATGCAAAAACAAAGAAAACCAAAGGAGATTTATTCTCTACCTCCCATCAACAGATGATTTCCAGGTACTATCTGGGATGTAGGGCCTTGACATGTGTAGAAGTTTGTTTGGAAGAGATATATCTTAATAATGAAAACCCACACATCTTTCTCTTAGATTTTAGTGATGAACATGAAGTCACATGGCATAAAATATGACTTTGGCCATTTTGGGTCAGCTGCCTCACCTATGTCCCCTTCCCAACCTCTTTCACACCCAGTCTACCAGACTTTGGGAGGATGAGGGTTGGAGAGACAGCCTTGATGCTGTGTGAGTGCTGCTCAGCATCAGCTGAAACACTGGTACATCACCACCACCATTTTAGGCACACCTACAAAGCACAACACCCTGTGGGCTACTGTGAGGAAAGGTAACTCCATCCCAGACACAGTACACAAGTATGTGTCAGCATCCAATGGCCTCAATTTTCTCAGCTATGTGGCTTACTGTCAAAACTCTGTGAAGTTCCTGAATGTCTGAGGGACTTGGAATATGGGAATGGAAGTTAGTGCTGACTAAAGTTAGGCAGTGAGTGTCTAGTGTAAGGAAATAATTTAGGATGAGTCACTCTCTTGCTTTCTTCATTGATTGTAATGGGAGCCTACACAACCAGCTCCAATGAGTGTAACTTTCTAGACAGCTAAAGTTAGGTGAGATGAAGCTCTCCCCCAGAGTAACTTCACTGAAGCCAGGGTGACTGACTGCAAAACTGTTCTTTGGAATGACTCAAAATACTTTGCTGAGCAAGGATAAGTATAAGTATTTGGGGAAAAAATTAATTTTCTGTCTTGGAGGAAAGGATATTCAGCTGTACAAATCTTGACTCTCTTCTTCACAGATCTCTTTGACAACTACATGCAGCAGGATGCACATGAGTTTTTAAATTACCTGCTCAACACCATTGCAGACATTTTGCAGGAGGAGAAGAAACAGGAAAAGCAAAATGGGAAACTGAAAAATGGCAACATGAATGAAGCCGAAGAGAACAATAAACAAGAACTGACCTGGGTGCATGAGATTTTTCAGGGAACACTGACTAACGAAACTAGATGTTTGAACTGTGAAACCGTAAGCATTGGGATAGATTTTTTTTTTTTTGGTTGTTGCCCATTAATAGATAGATACATTTTGTATATATAAATATATGAATCTTTTCAGACATCTGAGAATTGTGGATATTCCTGTAGAATTTACTTCTTGAAGTGAGTATATTCTTTTCTAAAAATTTATTTTTCTAAGCATTACTTGGCTAATCTCTGCCAAGTTTTGCTGTCCTAATACATATGTCTACAGTTAAAATCCTTGCTGGTAAATCAATACCTTTCCTTATCACTGTAACTTTGAGAGATGATATTCACATCATATTCATATAATAAGTGAAATGTTAAGATGATTTGTGTTAATTCCATCTTAAGAGTCTGACAGGTATACAGAGGGTTCGTTATTAACAAACTGTTTTCTTTTATCTCCCTAATAATTTCTAGAGGATGATGTCAGTTTGAAATGTCTTATGCTTGAGCTATAAGTAAAAATTAATTTTTGTTGGGAATCCTGATTGCAAGTCTCCTGTTGATTACTGTCTTTTTCAAATACATGCTTCTATTGAAAGAGAAAAGAAATAATTTTTTTTAATTGTTCCTGTGAGGTTGCATGAAAGAGTAACAGACAGGAAAAAAAATCTTTGGGAAGAGCAGTGACACTGACCTTCCACAAAGGTTGGAATTAACATCGCCTAACCTTTGCTTGGTGAAGCAAAGTTGATAGGCATCAAGGATGAACTAGTTATCTCAACTCCTGCAGATGATGGAGATTGTGAAGGAGCTTTTGCAGGAAACTCTCTCCATCTGTCTCTAGGCTGTTTCATGAAGCAAAGTTTTTAGCAGTACCCGGTGTTTTGTTCCATACAGCTTGTCTTGGCTTCCTGGTGTTGCAATTGTTGGTGCAGCAATGCTGAGAACTGGGCCAACAAACTGATCTGGCCTAAGAATGATGTACTTTTACTAAGATCAGTGCTGCTACTATGGGCTTCCTCAAAGAAAACACAACTTTAGATTAGCTGCATTAAGATGGGAGAAGGTGCCCAGACAAGGTATCTTCAGACAGCAAGCTGAGGTTTAGACAGCTGAAGCTTGGTGAGATAAACTCTACCCATGTCCTACCAGATGTGTCAAAGAACAAAGTCTGATATTTCTAATAATAAAGAATAGTTCTATATTCCAAGAAAATACATGTGGCTCTTCCAGGAGCTTGGTCAGAGGAGGATGGTGAGGAGAAGAGATACAATGATAGTCAACATAAGATGTTGGAGCAAGTTTGGAACAAGCTTGTATAAGTGAACACATGAGAGAGATACTGAAAATTAACTATTTAATCTATTTCAATTATAAAACCTTGGGTAACAGCAAGTTAAAATAAGTGAAAAGTTAGAATTATTTTTTAACTGACAAGCTTCTCTAAATAGTTGTGGCCTAATTCTAAATCAATATCTAATATTTACTCAGAGAAACTGTTGTGAAGTGAGGATGTGTCCTTGGGTAACAGCATAACTGCACAATTCCATACTTGAAATTCAAAGTGAGGAAACTTTATGGAAAATGTAGCTTGTCTGTAGCTTTCTCTGAGTACAGAAATACTGTATACTACTCAGGATATTTTTCCAGCGTGTTTTCCTTGGATTAATGTAACTTGAAATCTTAGGAAAATAGCAAAACAGATTAAAAGTTATTCTTTTGCTAAAATATTCGTACGTAGTCCATGAAGAATCATTCAGATTTCAGCGGTTCTTATTCTCACTTACAAAGAGTATAGTTTGAATTTGGTTTTCCAGCTGCCTTTAGTTTTAATCTGTATTATTCTAGCGCTAAGTACCTCATATTCCCTTCCAGGAAATATTTGATATGCAGAAATCAATAACAGAATTCCTAGCTTCTTTAAGGCATTCAGATGAAGCACTATGCCTGCCAAGGACTTTTTCAAGTGTTTAAGTTCTCATGATACTTAGTGTGTCTGACAGAAGTCTAGTTCCAGCTGTAGACACACAATGTTCTCTGAAGCTTTGTTGCTTTATCTTTCAAATTTTAGCTGTATATTTATACTGCAGTCAGTTGCTGCTGTTTTTGTGGTTTCCTGTCCTCTGTGGGTCAAGTCATGTCTCAGGGAGGATTTTTGTTTGAAAAACTGTTGTTCATTTCAGTTGGGTATGCATTTTTCCTCTGTATATCTTTGAAAATATCAAAATTAATCCAGCCAAAGGTGTTTCTCTGCATTCAGGTCTGATATGGGCTGCATTCACCAAGCTTATAGGATCCCTGACATAACACAAACATGAGCTCAAGGTGGTACATAGCTATTACATCCACAGCATTGCAAAAATCTGAGCATGAGGGACTTCTGCCAGAACAATGGATCCTCACAGAAGTTCTTGATTTGGACTTCACTATTTTCCCATCTGATTTAGTTATTCTAAGGAAATGCAGTAGGAGGCAAAAATATGGGGTGTTCATGCAACATTTTATAAAAATATCATTATGAATATGACTGAATTCACATGCAGTAAGTAATTCTGCAATCTTTTGACTCAGTTGAAGTATTACAAGAATTAGCCATTTGGATTTTTTTTTTTTGTTAATATTACTTCAACTTTGAGATTAAACACTCTTAGTGAAAAATAATTTTCAATGCAAAAATCGGGATCTGTCATTCTGAAAATATTCGGATTTAAATTTTTTAGATAAAAACTCTGCCGTATAATTTTTCTCCTCTTGTTCTGTCTAAAAAAACGATTGGCAACACTAAAGTGATTTTGCAAAATATTATCACTGAGCCATTTTTACCTTTAATATTTTAAATTTTTAATCAAAATATTGACCAGGAACAATATACAATGGGGAAATGTAGCTGTGTCAACCAGAAGTATAAACCCACACTTTTCAATACTCACTAGAGAGAAAGGATAACATGGTATAGTATGACTTTTGTGACAGAAATATATTTGGAAATTATCTTCATTGCATCCTTAATAGTGGAAATAATTATGTAAGAATAAAATGTGAATGCATATTGTAATATGTTATACAAAGGGTAAACAACTTTCTGATAATGAAAGAAAGTAGACTGTGCTACATAACAAGGAAACATACATAATCTCTGATAATATAGGGGGAGATGGTTCACCTTTACTGAACAGTAGGCTGTCATTAATAACCCACGGTTGGTGGGATTGGATAAGTGGAATAGACAGAAGTTAAATTATATGAAAGCTGCATTGGTAGAATTACTAATAAATACACACTGAACATTAGTCACACTGAACTAAAAAATATTAAAGCATTGAAATGAATTATTTTTATGTAAGAGCAATTTCTACAGAAACAAATATCTTTAGCATTTGCTAAAGATAGAAACACCACTTAGATATATGGTATCTCTGTTTTACATGTATGTTTTTTGCAACAGGTTAGTAGCAAAGATGAAGATTTTCTTGACCTTTCTGTTGACGTGGAGCAGAACACATCGATTACACACTGTCTAAGGTAAACCAATGCATCTTTTTGGCAGCTAGTTGTAACTGCTAGATTTTTCAGGTCTAGTAGGTATAGAAAAGTAGAAAAACATACAGATTTGAGCTTACCCTAAGCAGGAGAAAAAGACTTTAAACTGGATGTTTCCTCTAATGACAAAATATACATTAATGTACTTTGCTTTACTCACTTTCTCTTTCAATGTATGTATTTGAAAGAGGAAAAGAAATCAACTTCCAGGGAAAATAATTGATTGTGTTGTTGTCTGGAAGAATTGCTGCAGAATAATAATTGTCTTCAAAGAGATTTTAATGTGCTTATCTTTAAGCTTCTACACAAGTGCTTTGCTGATTAGGATTTATATGCATATTAAAAGTTAAGTGCGTGTTTTGCAGAATGAGTGCTAGAGTCTGTAGAGGGCAAAATATTTCCAAAGTCTATTTTATTATCAGAAATTTCTTATTCTGTGTCTCATCCTAAAATTATGTGAAGTCTTTTATTCTAAATTTCTGTTCTGCTCCTAGTATATTTTTAACTTAAAAATTCTAGACATCAAAAAAAATTTTCAGTTTTACATGGGTGATTATTCTGAGAGATTTAAAATGTCCTGAGTTTTGACATTAATACAATAAACCACTACCTATATTTAAGACAATATATTGCTGTTCTAAGGTAATGATTATCAATTGGTCAAACTCCTTCAAACGTCAAAATTGCTATCAAGGTTGAAATTGCATTATTCACTTATTCTGGACTGCCTAGGAGGGGTTTCCTGGTGTGTCATCCCAAGGTGAGAGTTACAGAAAGAGAAAGAATGTGAGGTACTAACTATTTCCTGGATCAGAAAGCAGTGACTTCTCTGTGAATATGACAACTGTACTAAGTAGGTTCTGTTGTAATTTAAAGATCATTCCTTCTCAGTTTCTGTTCAGTCACCCACAGGATACTGTAGCAGTCCTTAGCCCTCAAGTAGTTCCAGACTGCATTAATTAGCCTCCCTGTAATAGGTGAGCAAACCAAAGAGAGGCTTTGGAAAGCAGTACATTCTCTTTTCCCCCTGTAGTCTCTTTTCCTCTTTATAATAACCAGTAGTTGAATCTTTATTGGTATTACAGGCTTTTGTTTGCACACTTTTGAGTACTCATTATAGCCACTACGCTGAACTTGCCAGTATTACTATTCCCTATGGTGTTCAAAGTCAGTTTGAAATCCCACTGAGCTGCAAGAGTGCTGCAGTGCCTTTGTAGACCCTTTCTAATCTGAGTTGTTGTTTGGTTCTGTGGTACTGGAGACTGAGCTCTGACATTTTCTTACAGCTGAGTCTGGTAAACATGTTAAAAACTGCTGCTGTATAGATGTTACCATCTGTCCTTCAGCTTTCTCCAGTTTTTTATTTACATTCTTGATCTTTCATATTCTTGGAAATGTTTTCATAGGAATGGCCATTTTATGTAAAGGCAAAGTAAGTACTTCAGTAAAAATACCAATAGCATTTCTTGTACTTAACAGACAGTGGCTGTAGCTTAAGGCATGGAAGAACTGCGTCTGCACAACTGCAACCAACAAGTGAATGGTGGAGTTGAAAGTGACCCCAAAGAGGTTATCCCCTACCTTCATGTCAGAGAGGATGTTTATCCAACATGTTCCAGAAGATCTTTTTAGCAGTATTACCTTGATTGTCTATCCCAGTCCTTCCTGTTCTTTAGTACTAATAAGTTTTCCCTACTGTATAATATGAATCTTTGGTGTTTCAGTTCAAGCCTATTTCTACTTGCCCTGTGTACTCTAGACATAAGCCAGAGGTTGCCCCCATTCCCTTTTGCAGTAGCCTTTTGCACACAAGAATGTAATCACTTTTTAAAAAAATTTAAACAGCCTAAGGTCATTCAACTTCTCCTTCTCAGGCTATCTTCTCTGGATCTCCACACGTTCATTACTCTTCAGCCTTCTCTCCATTGGACCTCTCTCTTGAACTCTGTCTTTCTTGAAGTGCTGCTGTCTAGAACAGGACATAATATTCCAAAAGAGATCTATACAATCCTGAGAAGAATGAATGCCCTAAGTCTCTTTGTGCATTCCAGTGTAGTGCCTTTACTCCAATAGCAGGACATGCATTTTGAAGTTTACCCATTGCTCCTTTTGGAAATAAAGGAAAGCAAAATCCTGATTTTTCTTTTCTTGGGGTGGGAGGTACAGGCCACTATTTACAGATTGAACAGGAGGAAAGTTATCACCTCTCATCTATTCTATTGTGTTTTACGTTAGCAACATTTCTACCTCTGTTTAGAAAACATATATTCAGTTAGAATATGGGTTTCCTCTCATTGCTGTCTGGTATTATGCATTATTACCCAAAATGTAACTGGTTTTGTGGTTTCTTTCAATGGGAACATCCAAGTTATTACTCTTTTTGGAATCTTTGCTGTTTCCTTTTTTTTAAACAACTGCTTTGATATGTCTTAATAGCTTTAAGGGCTGCTGCATTTAAAAGGTAAAATACAGAAAAGCTGTGCAAGGTAACATTTAAGTATAGTGAATCTCTTTACCACTACAGATGAATGTTCTTTTATTTTTGTAGTTTTTCAAAATGTAAAATGTTCTTGTGTGCTCAAGATGTCCAAAGAACAGAAAGAATACAAGCCTCAGGCATAGTCTAAACCCACAGCATAGACAGCTGGGCCTGAAGCAATAAAAGTCTTATAACAAATATAGTATATATCCATTGTTTTTATTTCCACTTGGAGTTGCAATATTTATCAGTCAGTTTGATCCTGACTTGTGTAATAATTTATATTACACTAATAATTGTCTCATCTCTTAAAACACAAAATTAATACTGTTTATTCATATAAGCAATAGAAAGCAGCTTTCACACTGTAGCAGAGAGGCTGTAGAAGCACAAGGTCAATGATAAGTTAGAACATCTTGAGCAGGTATATTAAAAATTTTCTTTTTCTTGCTAAAATAACATATAAGCAGAATGCAGATTGGACTGTTAATGGGATAGGAGAGAGTTAGACATATCTTGAAACTAGCTTTGCAGGCCTAGAGAAGAGTTCTGCAAGGCTGTGGCTCTTGCACATGCAGACTTTGTGGACTGCAGTCAGTTATCTGTTGTTTTTAACCATTCAACATCTGTTAGAGGTGCCATGCTGATAATTCTTGATTGCTGAAAGAGTTACTGAAGTTGAAATTATTTCAATTCCTAACCATTTTTCAGTGAAACATTTTTTTCTAATACTCCCAAGAATGGATACCATAATGCTACTAATAAATAAATAAATACTACTACTACTAATAAATCATACTAATAATAGATATTAAAAGCATCAGAATAACTAGTATATTTTAAAAGGAATTCAGAAACTCTTTGAGTTTAATTAACTTTCATAGGAGACTTGGAATACAACAAACCAGTATCTATCAAATTTCTACCATCTGCATGTTTCTTCATGTTAGAAAAACATTTTTCTGTGCTTCACTTTGAGATGGGAAGAAAACTAATAGATTCCCCAAATTTGTTTGCTTTTTTAAATTGAGACTGTGGGCTTTGAAAATAAATATCAGACTCTTTCTCTAACAGCCAACCTAAAACTTTCACAGGCACATTCTACTGAGTCTTATATTCTCAGCACATATAATATTTAATATTATATTAACATCTTTAATATTTTCTAAAGTTTCCCTGAAAGGTTACCATGCTTTTCAGAGGAATTGGCTGAATTAAATTAATTTTATGTTTAAATTCAAATGTGAAATCACATATTGAGATCAGTGTTTACCACTGAAGCAAATCCTTCCCAGTAAAAACGTTTTGTTTTCTTTTAGAGAAAAAATAATACTTATGATCAAAGTTTAGCTGTAACTTATCTTTCAAAATATGTATTTTTTCCTAAATTTCAGCACTTTCTCCTCAATGTTAAGGCCTTATAAAGAAAATAAATCAGTAAAAGTATTCTCAGTTGTTAAAAATATTATGTAGACATATGAAGTGCTTATTTGTCATGCTCTGTCAACCTTAAACTTTTATGAAGTTATGTCATTAATTTCTAATATCTATGCCCTAGCAAACAATGTAGTCTTCATCTCTCCCACCTACCCCTATAGTGATGATGTCAGGAAGGAATAATCATCCAGAATCCTCCCTTTGCCTTGTAAGACAATTCTGGTGCTGCCTACTGTGAGAGCAGGCTGAAGTTGCAGACAGTGTGGATTCAGGCTCCATGAATGTGAATTGCAGTGGTAGAAGGGAATTTATTTGGGTCTGAATTTGCCTGGAGTTCGGAAGCCTGTCAGGTACAAGGTAGGGACACTCGATAAGACAGTTCTGGAATTCTGATATAGCTATTTAAGGCCCGAAGTCACAGGAAAATCCATGTGTTTAAAATGGAAGATTGGTGTTTATATCTGAATTCACAGTTCTCAAAACACCTGTGCAGCTGCAATGTAACACAAGAGGTGACAAAAATAATTACTGTTAGTTTTTTTTAAAGTTAAGTGGTGTTAGGTACCTAAAATCCTGCTCCAAAGTGTATCAATGCTGTGACTTCCAGCAAATCTTTTCTGTGAACTGAGAGATGCTGTCCTTCCAGCATAAAGGCAGCCTTCCACTGCCTTTATCACTTTAAAAGCTCAATCCAGAAATATCTCTGAGTGTATTTACTTGATCAGTTTTTACAAAATTTTCTAGAAAATGAAAAAGTATAATCTAAAAACTTCTGGATGACTGTTCAAAAGGTTAGAGCATACAGGAAACTAAGTTCAATTTATTTCTTCTTTGTAAGAGGATTCAAACCTTTCTTATGGAAGAACACCATAAAATGTGGGATATTTGGGGATGGCAGAAGTGCACTTAAAGCTGTTTTATTCTGCAAATATTTTAAAAATAAACAGAATGGATTGAGTGATTGTACCCAAGTCTGGGCAGTCCCTTTATGTGAGAGAACAGACATAGGTCCTATTTTGTGACACCTGACCTTTCATTTGTATCATATAGAGGGCCTATGCTCCTAATATAACTTATCATAGCAGCCAGATATCCTTAGTCCATTTGTACCCCAGTACAGTCATTTCAGATGCTTTAGAAAACTGGAATGGGTGAAGATTTCATCCTGTGTGTCTTTTGAGTTCCAGTTTGTCCGCCCAAGTGGGGCAAATGTATTCATATCCTTAACGAACCGATGATTGTATTTATTTACAGAGACTTCAGTAACACAGAGACGCTATGTAGTGAACAGAAATATTACTGTGAAACTTGCTGCAGTAAACAGGAGGCACAGAAGAGGTAAGCAAAGAGCAGGCTGTTTCACCATGCCCCTCCTGGGTTCTGGCAAACTTACTCCTTGATATTTATTTTGTTTAAATACCTAGAAACCAAATGCATTCTCTGTGTGGATAGGAGAACCTGCAGGCAGATTTAAAGACATGTGTCTTAGTCTAGAAGCTATTTCTAGTTGACAATTGTTACTTACAAAGTGCTTTTATAATGCAGCCATTTGCTTATTTAGGGAAGAGAGGATGGCTTTGAACTGGTCAGGTGTTCATCATATGCATTCTTAATGGTTTCACAGGATGAGAGTAAAAAAACTGCCAATGATTCTTGCCTTACACCTCAAGAGATTCAAATATATGGAGCAGCTGCACAGGTATACAAAGCTGTCTTACCGGGTCGTGTTTCCTCTGGAGTTACGTCTCTTCAACACCTCTGGCGATGCCGTCAACTTGGATCGGATGTACGACTTGGTCGCGGTCGTTGTTCACTGTGGAAGGTAGTGTGCCTTCATGTGTGTCACAAGCTATTGGCAGGTGTTTGCCAAGGGCAGAGCTATCCCTGACAAAATGTGGGGAGAATGGACTTAAAGCCTGCTGCTGCATGGACTTGCATGTGTCTTGGGCTGAACCATTTAGCCAACATCCCTCATAGTAAATCAGTACTTGTTTAAGAAATAATTACTCAGGTCTCCAAAAGTCACAAGTTTGGTTTAAATTGATGAAACTGCCTCCTTCCTCATAAGACCCCTTAAAAAAGTTGGGAGCCAGGACTCTGTGAGAGCCAAAGGCTGTCATCATGTAGGTCTCACAACAGATCATTTTGGTCAGTTGCCCCTCTATACTTAGTTCTTACAGTTTTAAAAGTATTTGATGCCTACCATGAGCAACTTGTGAAGTGTTCTGTAGGATAATTTGCTAAATGGTCCCGGCTCAGGTGAAAATTACACTTTAGCTTTCAGTTGATTAGCTTTGCAACAAGTTAAAATAAAAAGGGAAAGGACTAAATGTCTAGAGTACCACCACAGGTGGATTCACCATGTTTTTCATAACATTTGGTTATAATTCTGCATTCATAAAGAAATGTGGCTTATCAAAATGGACTCAGTAGTACATTCTAATATTTTGGGTTTTTGTTTTGCTTTATAGTGGACCTAATCGGGGGCATTACATTACTATTGTGAAAAGTCATGGATTTTGGCTCTTGTTTGATGATGACATTGTAGAGGTCAGTATGCTGAAGGTCATGAGCACAACTTTTGTATTAATGTTTGCTTCCCTACTTGGGGTTAAAATTCTGATCCAGAACTGGGTAGAGATTGCCAGTTTGCAAAGCTACAGTTGAAATAATGTTTATTTCAACTCGGTTAGGAAAAAAGATTATAAACAAAATTATTAATCCTGTAGTTTGTGCTCTGTCAGTGTCAGAGTGTTTTTGTTTTTTTTTTTAATTTCATAGCAACATCAAATGTTTTTAATACCAGACTTCAATAGTTTAATTTTGAATGTTTTCTATATCTAATAAAATTAATTTAATTCATTAAAACATCACTTGGTAAATTTGAACTAAGTAAAGCTAGCATTGCTGTAGAATTTTCAGTTTTGAATAGGGAAGTTACAATAAAGTCTGAATTTTGTTGTTGATCTGGGATTGCCTGAATCTAGATTAGAGTAGAATCTGTCCCACAGCAACTGCAGATTCTGTCTGAGCACTCTGAAATTCATTCTTATGCAAACTCTTTATGTCATTGTGGCATACTGGCAAAACTGAGGTTTCAAGTCTGATTTCCCAAGAGGTAAGGAAAGTAAGCACTAGCACTTTTTGAGAAAGATGGGATCCCATGGTCACATTTATATGTTTTAACAGTGTTCATTACTGCATTCCACTGAGTCTCTCTGTTATTGGAAAAAGCCTAATTCAGTTAGGTTCAGTGACAGAAACATGCCTATGAATTTCATGAGTGAGACCAGCAAGGCTCAGCCCCTAGTCTTTACCCTTTCACTGCTTAAATTGCAAATAGAATTTGCTAATTGCTGCCTCTGAACAAATAACTGAATTTGCCTTTTCTGTTCATGCAGTCATTTAATGTGTTTGGTGTTTTATCTAACAGCATATTAAAAAAATATTTATTTTTCAGAAAATAGATGCTCAAGCTATTGAAGAATTCTATGGTCTGACATCTGATATATCAAAAAATTCAGAGTCTGGCTATATTTTATTCTATCAGTCACGAGAGTGACTTGGCAAACTGTGATACTGTGATGATTGCGCACAAGGATGCTGCACGCAAAGGAAGGCGATGGCTCCCCTGAACTGACTTTTACACAGATCACATCTCTGATGGTTGAACAACAGCTCACTGTCTCCTACTCAATGGTCTCTGTGATGTTGACTATAACTATCCATTCTTGACATTCAACACTTTGTTTTAGATTGGGGGGGGGGGGCTGTTTGTAGCTTTTAAGTCTGATTGAAGAGCTAATTGAAGTCAGATTTCAGTGGAATTTATATGGACTAACATTTACAGATAATAAGATTTGGATGTCAACTGTTAGACCCAATCCAGCTAGAGTAGTATTTTATATGAAAGTGTTCATTACATTTAGGGCAAAATTATTTAAAACTTTCTAGATGGTTTTGGAGTGTGTTGATTTACAAAGCATTCCTTTAAATACATCCTGACATATACTTACCCCTTTTAAGTGTAAAAAAGAAAATCAATTTCATGATGATTTGAGTTGTGGTTGCATAGGGGATTTTTTTACATGTTACTCTGCTGCAGAAAAGATATTCTTCCAGAATCATTTCAATTTTGGTTGTTAAAAACTTTCAGTGTGTAACCACAGACCTAAAATTCATGTAGAGGGATTTAAATTACACTGGAACTAAGTAATTCTGTATGTTCAATCATTTTGTTATGAGATAGTACAGATGAGGTGAGATTTCAGAACTTACAGAGCACTGGAATAAAGGGAGGAAGATCACACATATGATACAGAGATAATTGCTTTTATAAAGATTGATCTTACATTTTGGTTAAAATTATATAGATTGTTTACTTGGATTGTGTTTGCAAAGACTGCAACACTGCTCACATGTAACATATTCATCAGGACTGAAATTATGCAGTCCATTTAAATAAGCATTGTTTGTACATAAGACATAACTTGATCCCACAATTTTCTAAATATCTGTAGGTCCCATTTTCATTTCTTAAGACAGAGTCCATTTCTTAGAAACATAATACATAGCAACCACTAGTGTACATGCTGTCATGTATATATCTCATCCTTAACATTTTGGTCATATTTGACAGAGTTTTGTCACCACAGAAACAGATAGGGATCTGGAGTGCTTGATTTCAAAATTAGTACAAAAGAATTAGTTTGTGATTTTCCTGGATGAATTTGGCTGGCACTTGTCATGCAATGGCTAATAAAATTTCTGAATTCACCTGAATACCTGAATTTGGCAAAGAATAAAAGTAGAAGAAAGTATCAATAGGGTTTGAGAAGGGATTGATAGTGGCTTGAGTCAGTGGTCATGCTGGGTAACTACCTTTGACACTTTCACTCCATTATATAATTCTTGAACTTCAGTAGCCAAAGTCCTATTCCAATGACATCAACAGCAAAAGCACTCTTCTTGTCTTCATGGGGACTGACAGTTGGTTCTAGTATTTATAAGGAAATATTCTCATCTCACAACATTTATTTCTACCTGTTACATTTCACTTGCTCATTATGTATTTATCAAACTATGTTGATTTTTGTCCTTTTTTCTAAGAAGCCTGCCTGACACTTTATGGCCAACACTCCCTTTCAAGAAATGGCTTTTGATGTGCAGATACGTCTCATATTTTAATCTTCTGTAGAAAAGATAGTAATGTTTTTCATTGTACTCTACTGTGAATGTGAAATACCTTTTGTGAAATATTGGTGAAAATTAAGTAGCTTCTACTGTAACATCATCTGAAGTTCAGTTGGATTTATCAATGGCCATTTTGTAAACTAAGGCAATGTAGCACTTTACACTGAATGAGAAACAGAAGTGGACTTTTCAGCTAAGATTATTTGTGATTTATCATGTTATTTTATTGATGCAAGAAAACAGACGTAGAATGTAACCTTAAAGGACTTAAGTGAATGAGAGCAGTGGTCTACAGAGATCTCTCACATGAATGAAGGCTGGTATGCAGGCTCATAATTAAGATGCAGCTCTTATTCTTTTATTGATGTTAGAATGAAATGTTCTGTCTCTATTACAGAAGATAGACATCTTACAGCAGACTTCAACTCCCACTGAGACCTGGGAGCTTTTCCACTGAAAAGCTAAACTTGAAAATCCCTCTTTAATTGATTTATTTATAAACATTCAGAATTTCTGCATAAAGATATAAAAATTACTGGCCTTTTAAAATGGATAAGGTTTCCTCACTGTGAATGAAATCACTTTCTAGATCAGCATTAATCAGTGCTGGTCCAAAGGTCTGTATTTAGCAGTTTTCTACTGAACATTCTTACAGCATTCTTTTGTTCATAAAAAACAGATATTCTTAAGGTATCATTTGAAACTTCAGGGCTCATGTTTATATGAAAAGTAATTTTCATAAAAATAGTTTTAAAATCAGTTCAATTTTAGGAAAAATTTTCCTTATTTCAATAGATCTATGTGAAAATTGGTTTTTAAAATGTTAATAGTTTGAATTCATACTTAAATGCTAAACTACAGGATAATAATCTCTGTTTTTCTCCACTGCAAGACAGCTTTAAATTGTAAAACATACAGATCATTGCAGTAAGTCATTGAGAGGAAAATTACTAGAATAAGCTGTTTCATAAAGTATGAAAAAGCATTTTTCATGCCAACCCATGGAAAGATCACAGCACTAGCATCACGCCAGTCCAGCATCAGTAATCTGACATCAGCTCTGAGCACTGTGGAATACAAACTTCATATTAACACTGGCTAAACTAGGGAGCATTTTCTTTTGATTAACAAAGTTGCAGTCACAATTCTATAAATTGGATCCAGTCTCCAGTGTGCCAAATGTCTTGACTTCAGTCCAAAAGCTGTCTGTCACAGCTGTATGCATAGTGCCAGTCTAGGCAGAGGAACTCTTCTTTGTCCAATTTAGCACATTCACTCAAGTTTTGCAGGACTGGGATCCCCACAGGAACAATCATATGGTGTAAAGTATTTCAGTTGGTTAAATAAAGCATAATCCCTTTTCTCTTATGCTTATGCATAGATTTCCAGTCCCTCATGAAAGAATGGAAAAATATCTAAGACAATAAAAGCTTTTCAGCTAGCAGCTAGAAAACAAAATGCTAGCACAAATCTCTAATACTATTTTGTGCTTCCCTAAAATGACTATATTTTTTGGTGTCAGGTTCTAGGTATATTAGCTCTAACAACAGTTGGAGTTTTCCAGTTGTTTCCCATGCTGTTGCTGAGATGCCCTGTCCATTTGTAAATACTATGTTCTCTACTCAGAAAAAAACCCATTTTTGTCTTGTGCTGTGTTTCCACAGCACTGCAGTGCTGATGAATTAGTTACCTTAGAGGATGAGCTCAGAACTCAGCTTTTATATTTCCAAGAACAGGCTGTCAGGATTTTATGGAATTTCTAATGTGGGGACATAGCAGAGGGACCCAGAAGAGTGGAGTGATGGAAAAGCCGTACCAATGAAACAGAACTTTTTGAAATTCAGTCCCAAAATTACTCCTGTCAATAGTATTTTAACAATTTCGTTACCTTAGAGTGCTAGATTATATATGAAAAGTCTTGTTCCTTTAGCAGTTGGAGTAAAGAAAGCAAAGAAGTAGGAGTTTCCTTCATATCAGGTTTAGTATAAACATTAAAGACCTAACAGAATTCGACTGAAATTCACCTTACACAATGGGTCCTAAAGTGCTACCCCAACCTTTTATCTTCAGACATTACATTTCAGTCACTCTTCTGTTCCAATGTCATGTAGTTGGCACCTGAGCTGACAGCTTGCAGCTGCCAGTGATTTGATGCCTCTCAACAGCAGACCCTTCTTGTTTTATCTCTTTTTTTGCTCCATGTGGCTGATAGTTGCGAGCAGTGTCTTACAGCTGAATGAATACTAGAAATTTTAGCAAGTTTTGGCTGTGTACCTGTTGTTTGCTAGTATCATTTAGAAGGGTTTGTTTTAATTTATTTTTCTTTTGTTGGTCTGTTACTGTATTTGTATAATAACTTATGTGGTTAATACTATTTGTTTTGCTTTAATTTTTATGTAATGTTTTAAAAATGTAATCAACCCAAGCACTTTAAGCAACAATGTCAATCTTGTGAAATTCCAATCACCCTAATATTTTGCCTTTATCTTACTGCTTTTGCAGCTTTTTGCTTGTGATCCAATATCTCTAGTTACAATGCAATTTCCATTTTTAGGCTTGTTGTCCTGGCTGGGTTGTAAAATTGGAAAGCTCAAGCATTTTCATATATATTTGTTCATGTATAAAAAGGGCAGAGCATTTGATGTGTGTCTGCTACACTCACCAGCGTGTACCTGACGAGCTGCACTCTGCACATTTCACAGCCTCTTGTGCTCTCTGCCTGCTAACCCATCTGAGGATGACTGCAATACTTCAATCTGTGACGTGGGTATCAATGACTAGAATTTAGAAAAGTTCCAGGAGAATTCTCTTTTACCAGACACAGACTCAGCTGTTAGTCAGCTGATAATACAGGTATTGCTCTCTTTGCCATTTTATCAGTGCTCTGTTTGGTTTCAGCCGTGAATAATCTAATGAGTCACAATTATTCTTGGCTACTGTGTGCGTGCTGGCTACGAGAACAAATTTTTGCAACTTTCTTCTCTTCACTTGGGCCAATATAAAGCAAAGAGATAATAAAGTAAGATAAGTGCTTGTGTAAAATGATGGTTTTTAGAGGACAGCATCTGTAGTGTCCATATCAGAAAGCCAGTGACTTTCTGTGTTGTTAATGCAAGGGTTATTCTTAGTGCTTTAGATATTGTATTTTCTTTGATCAATGAAAAGACCAGAACGTTTTCCTGTTGCATCTGTTCTGATACTGAGGTATTCTCAATCTAACATGGCCCTTAGTATGTAAATAGCCTTTGGCAAGGCTCGATAGACACCCATTTAATTTCTTTTCCGTTAATATGCATTACTTCAAAGAGATTGCTAGAACCTGTCTACAAGATTTATTCAGATAACACAGTTCTTTTGCATACAGGGTCAAATAACACCTCTCAGGTGGTATGTGCCCACCTGATGGGACCATCTGGCTAGACCCACACCATTTTACATACTAATGATTCTTAACCCTCTAGGAGGTTTGGTTGCTGGCTTTGCCTGACTGATTTAATATGAAACTGCAAATAACTCCCTTTATTCATGATCTCTTGCTATAATTCTTTAATAAATTCTGTTTCATTTGGTTATCAAGACTGGGACTATTGTACTATGTAAAATAAATTAACTTGTGTGTGCCATTCACTGCAGTCAATTTAACAGCCTAATGCTTCTGATGGAGGCTGTTGCAGGTGGCAACTTCACTGTATGTAAGAATATGAAACAGTAAGTAACTTTTCTGTGGTAGCACAGTAGGTCTATAGGAGAAGCTGGACTGACATGCAGCTTCCTAACCTCCATTCTCTAAATCCTGACCCTTCTCATAGCGTTCCAAAGTGGCAGGACTAAGCCCTTCATGAAGACATCTTGCAGTTCACCAAGACATGTTGCTTGCTGCAGTAGATAATTAATGAGTATTTGCAACCCCTTTGTCCCCACTCCCCAAAATCTCATTCATAGATATACATTCCTCAGAGAGGCTGAGCTTAAACCTCAGCTTTGTACTTGCAATGGTGTTCATGTTTGAAATGTCCCACACCAGACTCTGGCCACATACTAAATTGTTTCCTAGTCCTCTCTCAACTCTCATTCTAACAGCAAGGGCAACATCAGGGCAGCCGTGTTACAGGTGCCAGTGGTTTTCCTGGAGACAATTTTCTAGTCTCAGTGGCTTTCATTAAAAAAGACCTGACACAAGCTCCATAAATTATCACGATGCTTTAGGAGTAAAGCTACCACATGCTGTATGAATATGAATGTAGGGTAGCAGGAAGAAGAAAGAGAAGAGGATGAAATAGGGAAAGGGTCGTTTTTTTCAGAGGCTTTGACTATGTGTATCTGTTTGTAAATATATAGTCCCTCTCTACCTTGTCATAATGATGCAATCATAATAAAACTACTTAAATTTTGTGCTAGTTTTTTAAATGGAATAAGAGGTACCGGAATTATGAGGCACACACTGGGGACACATACAAATACTGGATTTCTAGTAGAGCGTACAATACTTGGTGTATGTGTACAGATGAATATCTGCTCTTTTTAATCATCATGTACATGTAATTGAACCCTGCACAACCTGCAGAACTGTAAGATAAAAATCATGTTGGTTATTAAGGTTGTAACATAAGAAAACAGTATTTTCTCCTGTTAACATGTTTATATTTTACATAAAATAAACTCCCTATGTGATCTCACTTCCATTCAATTTGCTTTGACTTCAGCTGGAGCCACATTGAGTATTGATGTTGGTTGTTACACAACATGCTCCTGAACATCAGATGCCTGTGTTCTTACAGATGACAAGACTACTGATGCTTGCTTTTTATTTCATTTAGTGTGATCAACACATTTTAAGTGACTTCAGAGAATATTTCACCACGTGGGCTGATGCATCTCAAGTGTCTTAAAAGAACAAGTTTTGCAAGCAGTTTCTGAGTTGTCTTGGTAGAATATACATACAATTGCATGACTGAGCTGTACCCAGTTAAAGCACACCACTGACCTTGTCAATGTTTCTGAGCTTCAATGTTTCAGCTAAAACTGAAGAGAATAAAAATCAGCCAGAATTAAACTACCTTTTACATCAGGAAACAATGAGCCCTTTTAGCCTGGGATTTTACCTGTGACTAATGGGGTGGAAAAGGATTTTGCTAATGAGGTCTAAAATTTTGTCAAAGAGTTGAAAGGTTCCTGTTGTCTACTGGTTTTCCTTTAGTTATTCATTAACAAACACAATTTACATTCTCAAAAGTGAGGTAAATAAAAGGCTGGAGTTTCTTGCTCCTGTCTAAATGGATTATCTTTATTCCTTCATAATCATTTAGGGAACTGAAATCAAACATAGCTGTCAAACTGCATGTTGCATTTATAGCTAACACACTAAGATTTATGTAAGATTTATGGCACATCAGACTATCAAAGGGCTGGGTTGGAAAACACTTCATAACTTACAGTACATGTTTCCTTTCAAATTAAAAATATTTGAAGTACTTTCAAATTTATTTCTGGGTTATTGGGATATAAGCATTTGACTGCAGGATGGAGATGGAAATTTAAAACACAGGAGATGACTGAAATAAATATTCATAAAACCGTTCTTTTAAAACATTTTGAAGAAATAGAATTTATGATGCACAAATAAAGAAACCAAGAAAAAGTTTCCAGGAGCAGGATTCATAATCACTGTATGTGGACTCCACTAGAATTTCTCTCACTTCAGAAATGCACTTTCCTAGAAGCTGTATGATGTTTACCTGTATCTCTGTTCCTTACTCTTTTGTATGAATTAGATTAATCCTTTTATATTAGACTGGGTTATGTTCTGTGCACCAGATAACCAGAGAAGTGCTAAAAATGTAATTTAATCTGAATTGAAAAGTCAGATATGGTAGGAGAAAATTTTATGGTTACTCATTTAAATGTAGTCACCAGACTTCAAATGGTATTTATTAGATATGACTAAATACATGACATGGAAAACTACGTTCTACATTTCTAGAGATATCAATTTCTTTGAATGCTTGTGTGCAACTTTAAAATCTAGCACCAATTCTTAAAGAAGAAAAATAGGACAACCATTTTCAATACATACACATACACACACACACACACACACACATATGGCAACAGGAAATTTTAATTATCTGTTCTGAAAAAAATTTCTTCTTATTAATTTTTTGACAAATACTTTGAGATCACTCCATTGCCTTGTTAAATTTCACTCACCCTCATTGCACAATGCAGGGTTTAACCAGTCACAAATACTTCACCTGGTGCTAATAGTGCATTTCATCTCACCATGAACACAGAAACAGCAAAGGAGTCAACACCCTGGAGTTTGCAGGTTGTCCCAGGATGCCTGGAGAGACCTACCAGGATCAAATAAAAGTCAAGAGGTGGAAGCTGATAAAGACTTTTTTCCAAATCTGCAAGAGTAAAATAAAGAGGTCAATGCTGAATGAAATTTGGAATAAGACAGAGAGAAACATCCTTTGGATTTCATTTGACACACATATGAGAAAAAATATTCAAGTCATGTACAGAGCAAAGCCAAAGATGTCAAAGCAGAAGATACAGATGTCACCTAATATTGCAAATCAGATATCACAAATGCTTAGAGAGCAAATTTTAGTATCAATCACTTCACTATAGCTGTAAAGAAGCTCCAGGTAGGTTTGCAGCTTAACAGTGGGATTAGTACTAACAGAATCTGGAATAAGTTTCTTATAGCATCCTCATAAAAATTCTGGTGTGCAGAGCTGTGTTTTCTGTACAGCTGTAAGCCATAGTAATGTGTGGAACACTGAACACTGGAGAAGAACTACTACTGCTATTACTGGATGTGTGATTGTCTCTGCTCTTTGAAAACAAGTTTCAGGAGCACAAATAAAACCATAAATTTTATTTATTCACAAATCATGTAATTCTCACTGTCATTTATGAAACATTTTTCACCTTCAAGGTGGTTCACATGATAGTCAAATACACTTCCAATTCTTAATTTGGTGAAAATGGTAGAAATTGGGTAATGTGTACCAAAATCCATATATATTTTAGATAACTTCAACTCAGCTGAATCTGGCCACCACTCAGCTAGAACAGTTGAACTGTAAGAATATTTTCACCAAAGTTATTTTCACCTCCGTAGCTACCTTGATGACCTGTTCATTTCTGGTGATGCCTGGAGAGGCTACCTAGAACAGAGGCTAGACAGAGTTGAAGGATAAAGGCAGGCATTTATTGAAAGGCCTTCACAAGGTACATCTTGGGCAGTGCAGGAGTCTCACAGAGACTACACCCAAGATGGGCAACAATCACAAGTTTTTCAGACAGATAGAAGTTTGGTCTATTTGCATATCAGAGGTTAATTGTCCAAATACAGCTTTAGGTAATGTAATCACATTCCCCTAGTTTGCTCCCCCCAATTCACTTTTTGTTTGTGTTTTTCAGGGCCTGAGACAGTAAGGTGTCCTTAAGTTTCAGGCCTATAGAGAAATTGTTTTGTCCGAATAAAATGGGAGAACAGCTGCTGACCGGCTATGGAGTTTTAGAGTTATATACTAAAGCAATACTGATCTGAAGAATGTAAGAGCTAAAACTTAAGGCATCACTGGATGCAGTTCAAAGTGCAGACCTTGTAGCACATTGTTCCAGTAAAACCTGATGTTGTCTCTGATGCAGCTCATCTTGCCTGGAATGCACTGGGGCAGCCAAGGTT
The DNA here is from genome assembly GCF_024509145.1 of Vidua macroura. Classification (NCBI taxonomy): domain Eukaryota; kingdom Metazoa; phylum Chordata; class Aves; order Passeriformes; family Viduidae; genus Vidua; species Vidua macroura. The sequence continues at coordinate 47,541,358 of NC_071574.1, forward strand.
ACTCTAGAAGTTTGTCATTACAGCATTTCACTTTCCAAGGAATGGGTTGGTTTTCTTTTGTCCCTTAGTATTCGTTAATTATTAAACACTAGCAGAAAATGTTAGGTAAAGCAAGGGTGATGTCACTTATTTATGGTTTATTTCTCTTTCTTAATTCTGGATATACATTTTCAGATGAACAAAAGTATTCTGAGATGAGGTCACAGACTGTTTTAATTCTGCAAGATGAGTAGTTCAGGCAGAGACCAGTGTTGACTGAGGCAGCAGCATGACACTCTCTTGTCCATCAGAATATGGCCTTGAGGACAATACAAAGCCCAAAAGAATTCTTCCTCCTAAACCTTTACAATTGTGATATTTTTAAATACTCAAGCACAGGTTGCTAATTCTACTGTTGACATTTATGGGATATTTCTGCATCACTATCCTGTCATGTTGTTTCAACCAGCATTGAATCAGCCAAACTTTTATATTAGTATGCTTTAAAGTAGTATTCAATATTTATATTAAATTGTATTTTTACCATGACTTAGAGAACACGGTTCATGATAACTAAAAGCTTGATTTTATGGCAATGTTACACATTCATACTTATTTATTGTTCCCAAATGCAGTTCCTGAGGATGAGGAAAGACAATCAGTTTATCCTAAAATAAGTGGTACTGCAGAGCACAGACTGTGCCCAGCCAATGTTTGGTGTGGTAATGGCTGTGAACAAAGGCTCACTGTTTAGTGTCTCTGTTTAGTTGTCATGACACTGGCAAAAGTAATGTACCTGGAAAATGTATTTCCTTAATACAGTGAATCTCTCACTCTTGTGCAGCCAATCCCCACCTCCAGATACTGAGCTGAAAACAAACCACTTCATTCATCATGCTCTAAATACAGCTGAAATTTATTTATCCAAAGGTGTTTTATTCAAAATCCCTGTAATATGATATTAAGCCATATCTCCCAGGTGATTTTTTTTTCATGAAACTGTGTTAAATTTTAATTCATTATACTATTTCTTAATTGAAAAAACCCAAGGTGCAGGTCCTCCTCCAGTGGCAGTCCTCTAGTGGTGTTTTGTACCCTTTACATTGGGGTGTTGGGTTCCTATTAGCCATTCTATATGGGCTACATTATTTTTCCTATTACTTTGGTGATTTTTGACAGTATCATCTACTATTCTAGCTCTCCTTAAATGGAAGAGTACTTATCTTCTCTTTCTCCAAGGGATTGCAATGTCAGTCCAACAGCTTCAGTGAATTTTGTAGCCATTTATTAGTCTGTATTATTGGGCACATTCAGAGGACTCAGCCTTTGGGAGAGTATGTCCAGGAAAGCAGCAAGGGCTGTAGTTTGGATAAGCAAGTCTGAGCTTTCCATTCTTATCCCTGTCAAGAACTCATTGTATTACATGGGACAAAGAATGCAACCTCTTTTCCTCTATTTCTCAACTAGAAAATGAGTAAGCCAATATTTATATATATATATCTCGGAGAACTATGGAGAGAACTTAGATCAGAGAAGTAGAGGTTGCCACCTAAATTACTCTTACATGCACAATTATTAGGTCATCACATTTTTTTTTTTCCTTTTTCAGGCGCTCATCAGTTAATTGCAGCGCTCTTTGAAGGAGGGAGATTTGTAAATATTAAGAGTGGTAAACTGCTATTTGACAGAAGATCTTTACAAAGACAACAAACAAATGTCCAGTGGTGGCAGGAATCAATTCAGTGATACAAATGTGCTCCAAATTTATCTTAAAAGGTCAGTGCCATTGGATTTTATATCCCCTTATCCCCACATAAGCCCAAGCAAACTCAATGTAAAAAAATCAAGTCCAGCTTACTGTCTCTCACCATGACTACATCTAGTGATTTCAAAGGAAGGGGAGAAAATTCTATTGCAGACAGCTTATGAAATAAATGACCCATTAAAGATCACTTCCTTAGAAAGTAATGAAAGTTTACAAGGGAAAGAAACTTTCTCTCCGTGCTTACTCAGTTTATGGTTGCTTTTTTTACAGATAGGAATTAAGTTAATGGGTTATGCACTATGTATTGCCTCATTCTTCATGTATTTGCTTAGCTAATTCCCCCCTAAAGTATTTTGTTATCCATAATAAATTTCCATGTATGTCTTAGATAATAAGATGCTATCATGTTATTTACATCATTACTTATTATTACTTATATTGGGCCCTTGGAATGATTACATGGATACATGAATATCAACAAAACTGACCTAACAAGCATAAGGTAATACCAAAAATACCAACCAACCAACCAATCAACAAAAAAAAGCCATAAAAAAAAAAAAAAAAAAAAAAAAAAAAGCAGCTCTTAAAAGGCTTTATAAAGTTAAATACTAAAAAGGTGAGGCTTTTTGTGGAAATATTTTTTCCTAGAACTCTTTCCTTGAATGATTTTACTCTTGGGTTTTATACTTAATTTTAATCTTATTTTTCATATCTGCAGAGCAGAGGAGTCAGCTAAGTCATGGCAGTGTTCTGGGAAGGAAGTGGTTAATGTCCCTGAAGAGCAGTAAGAAATGCTGTGTTCCCCTTATAAAGGGCAATTCCTCGCCCACATGGGCATTTGGAGTTCGTAGGGATCAGGTTTCCAAATAACCCACGTTTTGAGTCTGGAACAGACAATATGCAACATGCAGAAGTGAACCATCCTCAGCTGTCACTGTGATGGGCTGCTGGTTTAAAAAGCTGCTGCTCATTTCCAATGTCCTTTTCTATCAGACCCTTTCAACTGGTCACCAAACAAAGAAAAGGCAAAAGCATGTAAGATCCTTTCTAGGGGAAAATCTTCTTTTAGCTGAATGTTAATTTTATACTGCTGCCCAGCTATAGTAGAATAATTTGCTTTTGCATCCTCCACACACTCAGCACACACAGAGCCAGGAAGGGGCTCTACAAAACCTTCTCAGCTTCTTTGAACAAGTAAGCAAAGCCGCGTCACTGGGTGGCTTTTCTGCTTAACTAAGAGACACTTCACACAACAAATAAGTGAAGTCAAGGATTTTACATCACAAGGTCACTGTCCCTTGGCTTCAGCCGTATCGGCTACGTGAAACAAAAATGTTTTGTTCTACTTAGTTCTTTCATTTGGGGACATATACCAAGTGTTGCCTTTACTCTTCAGTTTCTACTTAACCTTCTACTAATCATCTCAGTATTCCTAAATTTTGGGAAATCCATAGATCTGTCAAATCCAGACCTGAAACAAGTTCCAAGTTTTATTAATTTGATGTGAAAACATAAGTAATACTTGTTTTTAGAAGCAGCACACCCAAATAACCTCACTGCTAAGGCTGTTCTGAGTTTTACAAGCCATGTGGTTCAAATCCATTTACATGGCTGGATAGCTCGTGCCCACCTTCCTTCTGGGTGATACAGCAGATTAGATAACTAACATAAGTGTGTAACACAGGAACTTCTAAGTAGCAAGGATTTTTTTCTAAACAGTTAAAGCATCACCCCCTTTTACTTGCTTTTTGGTCAATAGACAATTTCACACACAAAGAACACCGTGCACTCAGGTTGGAAATTTATTTGAGAGAGTGATGGGAGAAGAGATGGATGACTGCCTCAGGCATGAGCTTCAGGGCAGGGGCATCCTTATGCTCTGTGCTGTCCTGCAATGCTAATGAGAACACCAAATATCATCCCACTGTTACTTTGTAAAAAATATTCTTAACACCATGTGTTCACACCCAATTATTTTGCAACAGAAACTTCTCTTCCCATTGCTGTTTCCTCTGGATTGTAGCACAGATATTAATTCAAATACAGAAGTTGCAGTAGGAGAAAACTATGATTTTATTTGTCAAATGAAATTTATTTCCTTAGCAGCAGATGGATTCTGACACTGAAATCATTCACAATGGAACTGTATTTACCCCCTGTGAAAAAGCACTGCTTTTCTTTCTTCCAAATCCTACCTGCCATCCTTCTAAAATTAGAATTTAATAAAAAGCCCAACAAAGCAAACCCTCTGTACATCAAGAAAAACACCAACTGCCAGTGGACAAAGTGGACTCAGGCACTGATGAACATGGTCTGAGGAAAGATGAGCTCAAAACAAAGCATTTTATTGAAATAACTCCCAACTGGCATAAATTATCATCATTACATTCATGCAATATTTGATACATATGAACAGATGGGAAAGAAATCCTGCCTTTCGCATGCCACAACTCAGTGTGCTTTGGGGCATTCACTAAAGTCAGTGGGAGCAGTTTTTATTGTGTTGTGTTGGAAAGCTGTCTAGGATAGCCAGTAACCAGGTGTCTGTTAATTGAAAATGCATAATAATGCTCTCAACTAAGTGCATGTTACTGTGCTTGCAAATCCAGTGTGGGGATCTTGCCCCTTGGTAGTTCATTGTGAATTTCCTGCTGTTATAAACTCTCTGACAGTTTTGCCTATGCTTTCTAGGACAATATCAAAAAAAAAACTGAGTCAGAAAAAAACAAAAAATAACCAGGTTTCTGGAGAAGATATCAGCTCCAAAAGAGTGGTTCATCATGGAACAGCAGGGTTTGGAGGTCAGTATTTTTTTCTCCTCTCTTTTAGTCCCTGGCTGTAAACTGACAACTTGTATAAGAACAACTTGTAAACAAGGAGCTTGAATAAAAACATCCTCTAGGCTGTTTGATCAGGAGTGTGTTTGACAGAGGTCTCTCTCTGGTGTTGGGAGCAAAGAGAATTCAAAAAAGGCATGTCTTAAAGCTTCAAAAATATTCAAAAATATTCTCATGCTACATTTCTTTTGATTCTTTGCTGTCTGAATCACTGATCAGTATGTATTTTGTCTCTGTGGAAGCAAATTTCCAGTCTCTGATATCAAAGAATACAGAAGTTAAATTGAAAACTACATCTACTCTTTAATTATTTTATTATTCTTTTCACATAAATCACTTGCATTTAAGCAGCCTAAAATCTCTCCCAAAGATCTTTTTTTTATGATTTGCTATAGCAACACATCAAGAAGCAAGAATTTTAGTTTATGGTGTACCTAAGTTATAAACCCACATTTTCCAGATTCTGACATAATATGTAGTCATTATTTACTTTATTAACTCTATTTTTTCCCCTTCAGAAAGGCTGCTATGCCTTTTGGAACTGGAGAGGGAGCAAGTCCTTTCCATGTGTTAATCCAGGTAAAGTCCTTGACTAGAGTAGCACAACATGCCAGTGACATGTGGGCAATAAAACCCAGAGCTCCTTATTCCTACATTTTCTTAGGCTCCTCAGGGTGCCCTTGACACCCATCCACATCCCAGACAATTTTTCCTTTTTCCCATTCCCACTGGCTTGTAGGACCCTGAGATACTTACCCAGGTTGATTGTTTCACCAGTAAACTGCTGGTGAACCTGCTCTTGTTCCAGTAAAGAGTCACCTGGTTCTGAGAAGGGCTGGAGTTCCACTAATTAATACCACTAACAGCACCAAAGTGACTCCTGGGAAGCACAGCAGTGGGAAGACAACTATTATGGTAATAAGTATAGATGATTTTACAAGCAAAGATGAGAATATCCCTTATATAATTCTTTCAACTTTTAGCTATTTTGATATTAACTTAGAACAATGTAGCATGCTTCAACTATTTTGTGGGTAGTCAAAATATCCTGTTCCAATTTTTTGCTAGAAAATAGGCAAAGAGTATATAGTAGCCACTTATATGGCTTGCTTCTGCTTCTTCTGAAATCTAAAGGGACATTCCTTGGGATGCAATACATTTTGAATTAAGGCTGCTTTAATAAAGCTGAGGATCTGGACCTGGCCAGTTCTGGAGATGGAAAAATGGAAGAAAAGCTCATTTGGTCTTAGACATCCATTTATTTCAATGAAAATGATGCTAAATTTAAGGTACTGGCCAAAAGTTGCTTTACTCAAACATTATGTTTCAATATAGCTGTTTATCTAAATTTGAGAATGTTATGACTGGTTAATAAGCATTTAGTTTAAAAAATCAAGATGTTCATATTCTATATTTCTTTTCTAACCATAGAGCTCATGAGGATTTTAACAGGAGTTTAAAGTTAATAAAAATATTTCTTGCTCCTCATGGCCCCTCTAAGTTCAAATTCAGCTTGCTCACTGCTGCTCTTCATGAATTAAGGTGCTCATAATTCGCATTCATTCTAGAGGAACCTTATAATCTAATGGAAGCCATTAAATTGAACAGCCCAGTCCCATTTAGCTGGCAGACTCATCATAAAGGAAATACGTCAAACCAAATAATGAGATGAAATAATCAGACAGCTATAAGATTGTATGTAGATTGCACTGTTTGAAGCCTATTTTAAAAGTTAGGGCAATTTATGTCCCTTTTGTTCCATTATAAATGGAATATATACTCTAAATTCAGAAGTGTCTGACACTGAACACACTCACAAATTTCTGTTTGAAAATTGTTATGGAAAATTTCCATCAAGGCATTTCATCTGTGCTATCTAGTCCTTAGAGTAAGGAAGAAGGCACTTAAAAACCTGAGATTTTCCCCCAGTATTAACATGTGTTGAGCCCAGCTTTTTTAGTCTTGTGTCTTCTGCTCTAGGGCTTCCCAGCAGCTTGCTGACTCTGGCATGCATCTCCAAGAGCAGAGTCATCTTTGACAAAAAGGCATGTAGGAATCTAAGGAGCCAAGTTCTCTGCAGTGTAGGTCTACTGAGAGCTGTGGAAACTTACTGATTCTCACCACATGGAAACCACCCTCCATCCTTAATTGTTGCTGTCTTTTCTCAACCAAACAGTTCTGATTTCATATGTGTAGCCCTGGGGGCATGGGGGAGCTGCTGTATGAAACTCTTAGCCCTAGAATTTTGGATACATAATTTTTGATATATTGCATGGTAAATTCATCAGTCCCGTTCCTATGCAGTTTGTTATAAAAGTGGGTTATATAATTGTCAAGAAGAGATAGCTCCAAGTATCTAAACTACACTTTTGCAACAAAGCCTGTGGCTGTAGCTCTGTGGTTCCTTCACAGGAACTTGTACAAAGTGAAATAACATTCTGTCTTACCTGTCTTCATGGTTAGATAATGCAAAGAGTATCTGTGCTGTGTACCTAGTGCAGGTAGCTGTTTTTTCTATTTGTAACAGAGCATGAGATTGTCTTCCAAAATGCACTTGGGGTAGAGTCACAGCTTCTTTTTACTAAAGCATGCCTGAAACTCCCACATCAGCAGGTTTCTACATAGGCACTTCTGATTCATATGGCAGTACAGTCGAGTTGTATTTGGCATATGCACATAAAAAGGGAAAACTATGACCACATCCATCTAGAAATAAGCCCTGACTTTTTAAAACATTACACTGAATCATTAGAAGATGCTATGCTATCTTTCTGAGTCTTCATATGCTAGGGGAAAAAAACCACCTGAATCGCCCATCACTCAAATAAAATGATCCATAAGGATGTGGCCTTTGGTTTGCAAATGCAGGCAAAAAGTGGAAAGGAAACAATTGCCCCAGTGGAAGCATGTGGGTGCCATGCAGAGTGCTTTTGTGACCCACACAGTGGCTGCAGCTTGCATCCGACCAAGGAACTATTCTTCTGCCCTTGAAAACAGGACAAAAAGTTAGATGGCAAAAAAGTTGTACAGCTCCCCACTCCAAGAAAATTCAGTCATAAAGGTCTGTGTGTTTAGCAGCAAGAAAATCAGGGCTGCAAAAAATTAATTGCCCTTAAAAGAAGTTAAAGATGCAATACTAATATAACTAAAGATATCAGCTGCAATGAATCATTGGACTTCTTGGTTATTTGACTGACTTGATCCATTTTATCTTGAAATGTTTTTATAAAATGCACACTGATCAATTTAATCGGGGCAAGACGTTCACTGAAAGAATAAATTTGTGTCAGTGTGTGAGTGACAGTAATATATTTCTGCCAATAATAGTGAAGAATAATACTAAAGAATGCAGAAGAACAAAGTGCTCCTTTCTTAAGACATAAGCCAAGGCATAAGCACTGAGGAATGGTTTGATGTCATAATGGGAGGTAAACACTGCACTGACAATATCAGGGTCAAAAAAGTGCAAAATTAAATACAGAGATGAGAGTATATTTGAGATTATAAGGAATATATCCTGATAATCTTTCTTTGCCTTTTCCTTTTGGCCTTCAAGTTACTCAGAAACAGCTTTCTGTTATTCAAAATCAGAAACAGGCTCCTGCTACAGAAATATTACTTGCTTCTTTCCAATCTCAAACGTTAGAAATATTTTTCTGATTTAGGGTGCTTTATACATCCTGGATAATCAGTGATGATGGTTTCAGTCCTGATTTTTCTCTCTCAAGTGGCAAAGGGTAAAAGTAGACATGGAGATGCCATATCAGGGAGACCCAGACTTGTTCCTGGACACCAGCCGCCTCCATGGGGTCATCAAGCAGCACCAGCTGGCATTTCTGGTATAGACTGAGGGACTTATGGGACACTGGATTTTTTAAAATATTATCTGTTATTAACTGAGTCATCTGCAAAGGTTTGTGGATATTTATACACCCAGTGAGATGGGACAGGAGACTGGAACCTTCCAACTACCAGCAAATGCAACTTCACATTCAAACCAGGCCTGTCAGCCAGAAACTCTTGTTCAGAAACACATTTACACAGACTGCTACTATTAAATATTGTTCTTACAGGATCAGTCATGAATTCAGCAGTAAGAATGGGCAACACTGTCTTTTTCTATACCTCTGCAGATGTGTGTGGACAGAGCCAACAAGATCTATGTGAAATTGTAAAACTCCTGGAGAAACAAGGTGACTCATGAGCAGCATAGGTGAAAAGCTCTCAAGACAGGTGAAAAAAAGGTCAATTGTGAAGAATACCAACAAATTGAGACATACAGCATTTTATAAACCAACACTTTGCACGTGTAAACCTCTGCACAAATGGTAACTGGCTCATTTTCATTACTCTCTAGCAAGCTTCTATCTTCCTTTGTAAGATAGAAACTTGAAACAAGTAGATGAATTACCCAGTATGAGAGATCAGTGGTATAACCAGGACCAGAATGCAACAATTCCCATTTCCTTCTTTAAAACAAAACAGGGCACACAATTTGTTGGGCTCTCCATCTTTGCCAAATTTGAGCAAAGTCCATCCATGAGGACCACATTGCACTCAGTGGAATTTGTTTCACCCACAAACATGATGACCTCTGGATATCAGCATGTATTTGTCTTATATAGGACCATAATTTTTTTTTATTATTTGTTTCATTGATCTGTTTTGTTTAAAGATCTTTACTGATCTACCGTAGTGACATTGTTGGTCTGCTTTCCCTTCTCACACAATGACCAGCTCTCTCATGTACTGATATTTTGCAAGTACAACTCTTCAGCTGTTTCTAGGAGATATTCACTGCAGTATCTCTTAAAAACAGATTTGTTTAATTAAGAACTCAAAGTGTCACATTTCCATACCACTGCAATTACCAGGTAACAGTGTTTTTACTTTTAAAATACCATTTCCAAGTATATCATCTCACTCTGTGACTTGTAATTCTTCTGGATAAACATGTTTGAGATCTGTGATGGTCTCCCTGGTGATGGTTGCCATAGTGCTTCACAGGATTTTATTTCTGCTCATTCCTCAAAAGCAGGACTGTGGTTCTCTATGGGAGGCCCAGAGTTGCACTAGTCTCGGATTTTATTGTCTTTGCTATTCTGCCCCCACTAGGGAATAAACTACTCACACATGCCACTGTCATCTTTACCCTAAACCACCAATTCTGCTCAAAATGCATGTCACAAATCATTCTCCTCCTTTTCTTAGCACCTTATTACATCTTATTTCCTTGGTTTCTACTTAGTTTTCATCTCAAACAGAGATTATTCTCTATTTAAAATTTTAAACTACATTTTATAACATCATAAACAGTACACCAAGTTTTTTTAAATTTCAGTTATGCTTAAATATACTTTAAAAGAATTAAAAATAGGAAATAGTAAAACTAGTGTGATGCTAATGTCTTCAAATGCTATGCTGCCCAGAGGAGCAAATACACCTGCCTTAGGCCAGTCCAGCCTTACTCACATTGATAAATACCTTACCCAACCCCCGTTTTTTTTTGGGGAAGCTAGTGCATTTCAAGAAGTAGATAATTCCCACTACCTTTGCTTTATGTTAAAAGGCACTTTCAGCAGTTTCTTGTCTAAACAAGTCAAAGGTGAAGAATCATCTCATAAAATAGGCATAGAATCTGGTTCACTGCAGTTTCGAAGTCAGGTGTTCAGACTGGGATTTCCAAAGGGCATATATAAAAAACTTTTACCACAATGAAGCCTCTCCTCATGGTAGATAGTCATTTTCAATTAGTAAGCCCATATATATACACATATTATTATATAAAATAGTAGTTATTGTCTCTCTTCTGCAGGATTTGCATCTTCTTAGAGATTAAGGAACAAAGAAAAATAGATGAACTCTCTTAAAGACCAATTTAATTTTTGAGATTCATTTGACCTGAGGACAATTTGGCACAAAACATGCAAGAAAAGTACAGGATTCAATTGAAGGTTATCAAAAAGGAAAAAGCTCTCAGAGAAGCATGGGCGCAAGGCAGTGGCCCTCCAAACTGCCACACAGTTGTTCAGGCAGCTGGCATTATAACACCACTAAGCAACTACTTTGTGGCCCTAGACCCAGACCCAAGAAAAACAGGTTAGAGTAACAATACCTTGCATTATGGACCCATCCTTCTCTAGGATCTGCAGCATGGTGTGGCAGGATGGAGATGATGGAAAGGCCACAGTGGCATCCACCTGATTAGAACTGCCTGCAAAATGGCTTTCTCCCATGAAAATTTAAATTGGAGGCATTGTCCTGTTCCTTGACAAATAACTTTAGAATTTTTCTAGCCTGTATGCAGTCACAAAATGTGTTTTTGGGAAGACTAATAACCCATCTTACCACTAGGGTCCATACTACTAACATACTGCTCACCTCCCTGGGCTTGCTTAGCCATAGCAGTGGACAAAGGGTCCAACCTTTGCCCATTCCTGTTTCTTGGTGGTAGACAGACCTGTCTACCTGAATGGAGGCTGACTGCAGAAACTGTAGCAATTTTAAATTTAGGTCATCTTTATCCAGTGCAATACTTCTCCTTTCTGAACATTAATAAAGCTGTATGTGCTGAGTAACAAAAGGAGATAAAAGTCACCTGCCTGGAGTGGGTGTAAGGGATGGCATACCCTGTTAGGCTGTTAGAGTTGATAAAGAGCTGCTCCAGGTCCTGTCTGCCTCGTGATCACAGGCTCATAAGTTCCAACTGTGAACACCTGATGGTCACTTATAACTGGGGAAAAATTGTACCAGTCACCAAGCATATCATGTTTGTCAATGCAAACCTGTCTACGTGGCACAGAGCTGTGCCTAGGAGGCAAAGCAGCTGAGTTGGAATTTCCATCAGGGTACTGCCCAGCCTGGGACAACAACAGGACAAACTGGGACATCTGTGCATAGCCCTGGTGCTGCAACAGGAACATTCCCTAGTGCTTCACCAGGGCAGAACTTAAACTAAAGGGAAAACACAGTGAAGATAAATCAATAATAAAACAATGTCACCTTTTCATAAGGATGCCAGACAATGTTCATCTATTCCAGGTAAAAATAGAAACTCTCCCATAATTACCTAGATTTTCTGGTTCACATTTCTAGCTCAGTCTAAACTTGCATCGTTCACTACTAATCTTTCCAGAGACTCTAAAGCCTGCCTTATAAACACATCATAGCAGATTTACTGTTGAACCAACTATATTATGTGTGTCTCTTAGAAACACCCAATAAAAAATTATAAATACTTCAAAGAGGTTTTAAGTAGTGATGAAATAAATGGACCCGGCGTATTGGAGAGAGCTAGATATGGTACAGGCAGGGAACAGCCAAGTTTCCTTACATACTTATGTCTCTAAGGCTTGACCTGCAGCAGCCATTTTTCTCAAGGGCTGGTTCCTCTCCTTTCACCATGGTAGATGTCTGCATGTGCCAGCAACTGTCCCCAAAATGTCATTCCCAAAAAAAGGACTGGGGAGGTGGCAAGGCCCGCATAAATGAAATATATACATACATGCATATACATACCTACCTATGCACACATACTGGGCTAGCCTCAGGGTTTTTAATAGCTGAGAGAGAAAGAAATTTGGTGGAACAGGCACAGACAGTGGAAAGGACCAAGTGCCAAAATCAAGCGTGTGCTATGAAGCCAGGCAAACGGCAGCTAAGAGCAGAAAGAAATGGGACATCTGTGGCCTCCCAAGAGGACAGACACATTCAGAAACTTGATGGAATAAATTAAGTGGTCAGTGGTATCAGATGGCAATACTAACTACAAGGTATAACAGCACTTAACCTGTGGTGCCAGCTGGGGATTGCTGAAAAAAGACAGCACATACAAGTGGCAGATTGCTCAGGTGGAGCTGCTTTCCAAAGGATCAATAGGGGAGTGAAAACAAGGTTGGTTAGTCTTGTCTCAAAATCAGAGAAGCAGCAAACAAACAGGCTAAAATTTTTAGCTGTTACAGACAAGCTAGGGAGAATGTGGACTTCTTTGCATAAAAACTCCTCTTCTTGGCATTCCATTTCTCTTGCTCGTGTCAATGCAGTTGAACATTCTTTGAATTTGAAATAATTTCCTTCGTCCAGCTTTCCTCTCTCCCAACCTTGTTCTTGGCCTGGCTGAATTAAGGATTTAAATTAATTAAGAACATACTTGTCTGAGTCAAAACTCTTTTATACAATGCATTAAGAAGAAATGCTACACATTGTTATTATACTCATTTCAAGTTAAAGAGATTTTACCTTTATGACTATGTAGATTTTCCCTGTTGAGAAGACCAATTTTCTGTGATTACAGGGATATCTTCAGTGCACAATTGTCATCAAATTTCTTTCATTCCTTCTTCAGGAAAAGACCTTGATCTTCCTGACTCTCCTCTTATTTCAGTGAATAATTTTTTAATGCAAACAACACTTGACTGTTTTCCAAACTATTTACGTTCTTCCCTTTCAAACCTTTTGTCTCTGTCCAATAGGATTTCTACATACTCACAATTCCTGGGATATTTCCTCTGTATCTGCCTGTTCCAGACTGAATTGGGTTTTAGGGGTTTTATGAACTTCTACATATATTCCTAGCAATACTGACTTCACTGTCTCTGCTTACTGATCTTATCACAAGCCATTTACTGTTTCCATTTTATCCTTCAATTAGAGCCTTCTTCAAACCCATTCTTTCACATTCCTTCCCTAGGTTGTATAAAAGGGAGGTCTTTCATCTCCCCTTTCCTCTAATTGAAGCTGTCCTTCCCAGCATGTTTTCCACTGCAATGCTCTGGTTTTCATTAAGCAATGACAGCAATACTCCTGTTGCTGTTGCTTTCTCTTTAATGTGGTTTTGCAAGAAAAAATAACAACTTCTTGTCTTTTTACAGAGCATGGAAAGTAAGTTTTAATTTATTAGCCTCATAAAATAAAGCATTGCAGTAGTGATGCCACATGAGAGCTAGGATAAGGAAAAATAAACTTCCAAGTCCCAAACAGGCAATGTATTACCAAGACTTGCTGCCTGATTAGGCACTGAAACATCAATACCTTCCACTGTAAATGGAATTACTGCAGATTAACCCTGCTAGGTAAAAAACATGAAAAGGAGTTGGGAATAAAATGAAGAAAGGTTTCTTGAGGCATATAATTGGTCTATCCAGGGGCACAGTGCACCTAGTCACAAAATCCTGGTCCAGATCTGCATAGATGGAGAAGCTGAGGCAGTCAAGCCCCAGCAATAACCCAGTGTAAACTGAGGGGAGATGTTAATCATTCAGACTTTCTTCTCCACTGGAAATTCACTGACTAGTAGCCACAGACAGGTCAGATTAAAATAAGACAAGTAGTGATTGTTTCCATAAGCAGGAGATCTTAGGCTACAGCAATCAACAGAGCTCTGCTATTTTCCACCAGCCACAAAGTTAACAGTTTCTCAGACAGCTCTCACAAGCAGTGAGCAAGAAAATAGAGCAAGTTCCTAGCCTGACTTGTCTCAAATGTGCGAGGTTGCCAGTGCTTTTGTGCTGTGCCCTGTCTTAGGATCACACTTGCAGACTGCTAGGTTTGCTCTGAGACAAGTGATGAAAATGAAAAGACATACTCAATATGTGCTGTAAATCACATACAGCTGTTGGAGCAGGATAACACCTGCTTTTCTCATCGTTTGTTTTTAGTTAAAAAGAAAAAGCAAAAGCAATTATTGTTTCTGAGTGGGAAGGGAGAAGAAGGCAAATTGAGGAATGAAAAGCAATCAAAAGCTTCTCAAGAAATTTTCTGCTGTTTTTTCTTGCCTTCTTCCAGGATGAGATTTCAAAGCCAGAGCTTAAAGATCAGTTTGACTTGGAAGCAGAGGGTGTGTCTATGTTCAGTTTAATCAAGCTCAGGGTTACAGTCAAATGTGATAAAAAACCAGCTGTTTCTGGCTCATATGATTCAAAGCAACTGCAAAATCTTCAGGGTATCTGTGAGGTATCTCCCAGCCCATCACAGGTGAGAACAGGGTATTTCTGACTACTAAAACACATCATGGAAACCAGATTACAGGTGCTTCAGATAACAAGGGTTTTCAGGCATGTAAAGGATCTTCCTAGGTATTATTCCTATTACCAAATTCCTTGCAGGTCTATAAATGCATAGACTTTTTCAGTTTTAAAACGTGATGAGTGAATAACTTCCATACCTGTCAACCAAAAAAAGAGTCTGCCAGCTCCAATGGCCAGTGAGAGGCCATTTCTCCACAAAGGCCCTTCTTCTCAGGGTATGGGCTCAGACAAGGGGTGCTTGTCTGGGACAACACCTGGGAGTGGGAACCCAGACTGGCTCCCAAATCCACACATCATGGATTCAGGTTGTCTCTACTTTGGGTATGTCAGTGGCTCTGACCAAAATAAGAACAGTGTTGTACTGTGTTCAGACATCTATAGTGGATGCTAAAATCCAGATGAGCCAGAAGTCTTATGTCTCAACATAATTCACTACCAAAATTACTGGGGCTGGAGCTACTTTTGTCACGGCCGGTTCAGGAGCCTGCTGACCATGGCATCCTTCCTTGTGACCATCTCCTCTTCACTTCCTCCTAATGTGCACTCCAGTGTTTAACAGCACATCTGATGAGACATCAGCCCAGGAGTTTGGAATGAATAAAGCTGATTGAAATTCAGAATTTCTTTATTATAAGGAGGTTCTGATAGTGCAAGTTAATTCTTGCTATCAATTACAGTTTGAAACAAAGTATATTTGTCATATATTGAAAGTATTTTGAGGATTTTCTTTTGGACTGTGTAAATTTTTTAATATTAATTATATTTATCTCATTATTGATCTTAATGATAGCTTTCTACATTGATTTTAAAAGATTAAAACTTTTAAATATTTAGAAAATTAAAAGTATTAGAAAGAGTGTAATTTCTAGATGGCAAATACAAAAGTTGTATTTGGGAAATTGAGAAAAGTCCACCATTATTGGAATATCTCACTGACGTATTTTTAAGTGATATTTCACATAACAAGCATTTAAAAAAAAAACAAACAAGGAAATAAACAAAAAACCCAAACCCACACAAAAGCCTAATTATGAAGCAGCATTTTCAGATTGCTAAATGCAATGGCAGAAATTTTTTGTTCCACTTCAGAAAGAGTGCTGATGATGTGTTCCTGTGAGTAGGTCCCCTTGAAACATGATTTGGAACCAGAGACATTAATAGAAAAGGCCTTTACAGAAAGAGTGCTGGTCTGAGGAGAATTTCAAGATTCTGAACTTGCTGCTCCAGTTCTTGATTCAGCTTTTTCTAAGGGTTTTTTTTTCACATTTGGCAGGCAGCTCTTGCCTGGGTTTTTTCATGGTCATGTCCATTGACTTTTCTGAAAGAAAACTACATAAAGCAAGTAGGGCAAGACCACCAGTTCCTTTCTTTAAAAGAAGCAGCCACCACAGGAAGTCTCAAATGTAGCATTGGTCACCAAATTTTTGTAAATTAATCTCTTCACTGTTCACTGTCAAGTAACAGGTTTAAGTCAGGCTGGATGGTAAGTGCTGCACAAGGATTAATTTAGTTACAAAACCTGATCATTCTGGTTTGTGTCTGGAAGTTCCTCAAAGAAAAGACAGGCCACTTTGCCTTTTGTTCCCAGTCACCATTACTTTATCACAATGTATCCAGACCACTCTTTTAGACACAAAATAATTTTGTGGACTTTAAAAGTAGCTTTTTAATGCACTGTGATTAATAAAAAAAAGTGTTTGGTCAAAAGATCTAGTTTCTTGTAAGTTATTGTTATGATTTAATCTAAATATATTAATTAGCATTTTTCTTGATTGTTATAATTTAAGAGTATTATAAACTGTGCAATGATGAAATTTCAATAAACAAGCTTATATTAGTCATTCTCTAGCCTTTAAGAACAGACCAGATTTCAAATACCTGAGTAACTAAACCAATGGCAGTTTTGCTAAGGAACTTCACTTTTGACTGCTTCATTCTTAAGCCTTAAATTTTGCTCAAGCCTAAGTAGCTATTCCATATTCACAAAAAAGTGCCACAATATCCTCTCTCCTGCTTAGTGAAACCTATATAAACTGCTGCACTTTCTAACCACAGCAAAGAATCCCTGAGGCTGGAATGTGACTGTCTTCCATCCTCTTCCCATAAGCAGTGCACTGCATTGGAAACCTTTCCCTGAGGCAGAGTCTGTTGTGTTCTGCCATCGCTGGCAGTTGGGCTGTGCAGTCTTCACCTAGCTATTGGCTTTGCCTTCTGTCCTCTCATTTTCTACCAGAGTCATTTTCCTTCCCAGCCTGGGCTACCCTGGAGAAATGGTAGTCAGGAAAAGAAAACCTCTTACTAGGTTTCTGCAAATATGAGAATTGAATAAGAACATAATGAATAATGAAAATTTTAGCCTGAGTCAGTGAGCAAACAATTCAGCTCAGGAAGCAGACAGAGAGCAATGTGGGCTGTTAACAGCTTGGCAGTGGTTGTTTCCTCTGCATTGACCAAGAAAATGTCCTTTTCCAGGAAGCAACTGAAATGGCAATGCAGCTGGGGTGAAAGGTGTTCATTAAGAAGAGTCCAAAGCAGATTGTGATTTTACTTGAGCTTCTGTACCACAAGGGCAATCAAGAGATAGTTAATTGGAAGTGTAGATCAGAGCATGCCACATAAGGCATGTTACAGGACACCTGGCATAATTTCAGTGCTAAGCTACAGTTCATATGCTATAACATTTTTATTTCCAGAAGCCTAAATTTGGACTTTCAATCACTCCTTAGTTTTTCAGCTGTCACCAACGGTTTTTTACATTGCAAAGTGCCCGTGACTGATGGCAGGATAAGGCCATCCGTGTATCAAGAGTGTATCAAGCTTTTTTATTTGCAGGGTTGCACTTTGCAGGGATGCAAGTGGCCCCAAACACCACTCTTAGTCTTATCATGAGCTATCTTTTTTTCAGTGTTGCATAGCATGCTTTTGGTTCCTTCAGACAGTGGTTAGAGATGTTTTACAGCTTTCAGTGCCATCATGATTGTTCATTTTATCCCAGTACTTTGATGTTAGAGTCCTAAACTTTGTTCATGAGGAAAAAAAAAGCAAACAAAAGACCTAACAAAAATATCACAAGAGTATAGTTGTATCCAGCTGATATCTTTGGATCCTACTCCTCGTGATTATTGTTTGACTGCATAAAAATATAGTCCAGGCTTTGGTGAACAAACATGCCACACCTAGCATAGCTTAAGTAAGAACTCATCTTCCTTTCAACTTTGTTTTCCAAGGAAAACCAGAAACCACCCTCCTCTGTACACCAGGAACTGCAGTCCATAGCTGAGCTCTCATGAAAATCTTCAGACACCTGTTCAGGGCTATGTGAAGATCTTCATAATCAGGAGACCCAAATGGTAGGGTCAAAAGGTACACTGCAAAAAGGTGTATAGTATAGACTATATGATGTGTATGCTATATATGATGCATAATACAGCATACACTATATGATGTGTATACTAAGGTGTATAGTATACACTATTTGATACACTATGCACTACTTTGTTACTTTTCCTGCAGCCAAAGATGTCAAATTCTAGGCCCATTTTTAAACACTCATCTGTCTCCCTATGAAAAGTGCATCTACCACATCTCATTTCAAAGTCACAAATAACTTATATATGCATCTTTGTTCTTGCTATACCATGTGTTTGATTTTGAACTAAAACACCCACCCTGTCAAGCTATTTTTTGGGCTATATGTGCTGACATGTGCTGAAGTGAGAAGCATCCTCTGTTTATTCAGTCTTACCCAGATCCTTATACCTCATTTGTAGCAAGTCATAAAACACAGGCTGAAACATGAAAATGTTCTAACAGGGATGTCGTGGCTTGGCATCACCTTCAAATCCACTTTAAGCTATTTCTCATCTTCCTTTTGCTACTCAGAATAACAATTTCAGGGCTATGCTTGATTCTTGACAATCTGCTCTGGGTTATGCTTTCTCCCAGTTTAATGAATTTATCATATCTCCTGTGCTTACTGTTGCTTTTCCACACAAGAACCTTAACATCATTGATATATTTTTCTGAAGTTTTCTCTGAAGTTGAACTCTTTCTCTATCGTGGGATCAGGAAAGTAATACTTGATTTTCAAAAACAGCTGGATAAAAGAAATAGCCAAATTAAAAATAAATACTCAAATTTAAAAAAAAAAAATCTGTCTAGCAAAATTAAGCATTACCATCACAAAATGAAGTGGAAGAGTAATCACAGTGCCTATATAATGGAATATACAGGAATATACAATGGAATAGATAATAATAATATTTGACTAATATATAATGGAATATACTATATTTGCCTACATAGTAATATGCAAGAAATAGACACCACTTCTCTATTAAAGTAGTCTGATGTTATTTTCAGACTTCTAGAACATATTTTCATTATTTAGGTGGAGAAGGATGGCTAATATGTAGTATATGTTTTTCTTTAGGAAACATGTACTATCAGGAAATGGAAACACAAGATCCAAGATGATTTTCCCTCTATTTGTATTATACACATATTGAAATCACGAATAAGCCAGGTAACAAAATATCTCACACAGAGAAAGGCTGGATTTTAGCTATTTATATTTATTTGACTACTAACTGGCAGAGTGATGGTGAACTGGGGAAGCTGGCAGAAACTGTTTGAACATCGCATTTATTCTCCTTTCTCTGACAATGAACAAGTAAAAATAAATATAGAAGCATTCACCATAAAAACACAGTAAGAAAATCAGTTCAGGAAGGTTGGTTTATTTGTGATAGGATGATATGATTAAGGACAATTAAATTTTAATGTCCATTTAAGTCAAGTAATGTGGTCCACCGTCATCAGAATGAGTGATAACCAATGCCAAAGTATCACTTATCTCCACATTTTCACTTGTGAGGAGTGAGAGAAACTGGTTATGCAATCCTTAAATTAAATAGCTGTTTAAAAGGCAATCTCAGATTAGGTAGACCATGCATGTGTTTATTTTTGCTCTCAAAGTGGGTCTGCTGGTTTTAACAGGACTGCTCACATACATCAAGTTGGCCTTGCTTTGCAAGAATGAGCCCTATCCCCACTTCTCTGCATCAGACCAAAGACCAGTCCTCTGAAGCAGAAGATTGTGACAAACCAGCCATTACAGCTTCTTATCATCATAGCACAAATTTAGTTGTACTTCCCCAAGCATGATGGTCCACTGCCAAGCTTTCCTTGATACATCCCCTGGAAAGAAGAAGAAAGGGGAAGAGCAAAGACATAACCTCCTCCTTGGGAGACACAGTTTGGCCATTCCTGCTGATGATGGGGCTTTGGTTGGGTAGGAAAACTCCTTCTCCTACTTGGAAATAGGATTTTCCTACTCCACTGCTGCCCCACATATCTTGGCCCATCTTCCAATGCAGTCTGGGTTCAGTCCCATGGATCTGAGGTGCTTTTGCTGCAGCTCCCACCCTTCTGATGCCAAAGACAGCTGGCCCACACCTCCAGCATCTTCATACGAAAGTGGGTCTCACTGACCCAAAACCTGCAGTGCAGGGCAGCCAGGCCTTTTTGGCCAGTAGAACACAAAGATCCGGATGTGTCGGTGTTATTATGCTTGTCCATATTATCAATCTGTGCACCCCTGTAAATTTGGACACGTGCTAGACCTATTGGATTAAAGTCTCTGTGTGGCACAGCAGCAGCAGCTTTGCTGTGTCCTAGTTCTGGAGCAGCAGCACATGCATGGTCTGGTTACCACGCATATTAATCGTATCTGGAGGTAGCCGTTTTATTTGCTTTTTAAATAAGACAGCTGATCACAGATGGATTATCTTTATCCTTGTGCATAATAGCATGACCTTTCTGGACTGCTATCCAAATATTTAGTCCTTTTTTTGGCACACAGTAATTTCCTGTGCTTCAAACAAAGAGATTATTAAACACAAACACATTTGAGGTGAATGCTCAAGTAAGAGTAAACTCATCATTCTCTTCAGTGAACAAACACAGTGGAAACCTGACAAGAGCAAAAATTGTTGTAGTCTGAAATGCATTCATTACTGACTGAACATATGCTGCAATTGTTGCTACCATTTATCACTGCCTGGTGGCAAAGCAAGATCCATGACTAAGCAGTGTTGGTGATCTCACAGTGCCCTTCTCTTTTCACAGTCACAGCCTTCTTACAGCTGTCAAATTTTCAAGCTCTCACATCATATAGGTTTGAAAACCTGAAGTTAAAAAGCCTGGAGATATTTGCAGGCCTCAGGTCATACAAGCCCACTCTGTCCAGTGGGTGTTCCTTCCACAGTCCTGTTTGATAACACCATGGTTAAATGTAGAAT
Source organism: Vidua macroura (assembly GCF_024509145.1). Lineage (NCBI taxonomy): Eukaryota > Metazoa > Chordata > Aves > Passeriformes > Viduidae > Vidua > Vidua macroura. The sequence goes on from NC_071574.1 coordinate 47,562,269, forward strand.
AGCAAATGCACAACAGTAATGAACAACCCATTCTGGCATTGAAGTATAGCACCATTTCAAGAATATTCTTTCAAAGGTGCCTTAAGTCCAGATCTCTTTGGACTGAGCAGATGCCAAAAGATTTTGTTGGTTCTGCAGCTGTGAACCCCTTGCAAATGCATCATTTAATAGGAAACTTTTCCATTTCAATCTAAGACAGATGGTATGCTGAAAGGAACTGTGTCAGTCTAGCCTAATGACACAAATAAAATGGTAATTATTTTCTTCTTTTTTTTTTTTTTTTAACATTGAAACATTGTGGTTTTCCAATGTTTCAATGTATTTGAAGCTGTTACTGTATTTGCTGGTTCTCTTTATGATATGAAATCTCTCAGGAGTGCAGGGTAATTCAGGGTGCATACGTCAGTGGGAAAAAAACTAAGACACATTGAGAAAATGGAAATGAAAGAAGTGTTCCATTTCTGTTGATGAAAGTTTAACAGGTGAAAAAACCCAGACATTTTCAGAGGAAATGGGATACTGCTTTTCAATCTGTTCTTTACCAAGCAAAGACTGAAAAATTGTTTGCTCTCACAATGGTCTTTGTTGTTCAGATCATGAAGTGGGGCACTAGCAGAAGAGCTTCAAAAGTAAAGAAAAGCTAAAGTCAAATTGCTCAGAGAAGCAAAAGCAAAGCAAAACCTGGAGTCTGGAAAACTTTAGGCAAAACCAGATACAAACAAAAAAAAAAAGGGGAAAAAATCTTATGATGTACAGCAATGCAACTAAGACAGAAATAATTTTGTGAATAATGGCTTATAGCTGGGGGAAGACAGGATGATACAATATACACTACACAGTTTGCTCTTAAGAGTGGTAAAAGTGGGATCAGTTATCTTGACATTTCTTCCATTTCATAAAACTTTGAATCATGTCAGAAGATTTAATATTACTTGTATGTTGACAAGAAAGCAACATTCCAGTTCCAGTATCAAGATATCAAGAGAAGGAGACAGGTGGGGAGGAGACTGCATCTCCACAGCAGTGTTAGAGAGTGAGGAAAGGAGCAGATTATGCCTTGTGCTGACTCCTCAGGCGTGTGGCAAACACAAAGCCAGGCTGAAGAGGAGAGTGCAGATGGGGAAGGTGGGAGGTTTGCAGACATGTGAGTGTAGCTGTGGATATGGGGAAAGGTGAGAAAGCTGCAAAGATCAAGATGAAGAGGGCAGAGATGAAATTCTGAACCTGGTTCTGTTGATTTCCTTGGGGCAACTATATTGACAAAAGATATTTCTCTGTCCCCACATGACCTTTGTAACTTATCCCTAATCTCTGTCCAGAAGGTTGTCGTACCTTTGAAAATGCCAATTTCAGAAGGTATTAAGCGTGGCCCTTTTTTAAATATCCACTTCCACTGGTAAATTTTGTATAATTGCAGAGGGTTTTTTTCCCCTTGAATAAATGCATTAGTGCTATATACCTTTCTTTTTATCATCCACAGCTTTGCATATGTGAGAAAACACAGACATCTTCCTTTGGGAGGGAAAATCAGTTAAGTTTGTATTAGCTGGAGAAAAAAAAGTACAAAAAGAAAAATAAAAAAAAGCAGTTTACCAATGATTAGACAAATACCTGATTTGATTTCAACTTAGACCACACATAGGCAGGCAACCCTTCAAACTGAATTATACAGAAGGTCTTCTGCTCTCACAGAAATCACTCAGTAGAGCACGGAGAACAGCTTATCATGAAGGCTCATGGACCATGAGTGTCCCATGGCTGTCCCATGGACCCATGATGTCTTCTGGTATTTCATCACACTGAATCCCAGGTTGCTGCTGGAGCTGGCAGCCATCACCCCTGTTATGTCTTCTTTTTCCTCTAAAGCTGCTCAGCCACATACCTGCAGTGTCAAAGCTCCATGAGGGTGGATGCTACAGCCCTTCAAAGAAGACTCAAGAGAGGTTAGCAAGGTTCACCTCACCACAGCTAAGGGCAGTAAGCTGAGCATTGGATACAGTCTGCTTCCTCATGGATATGGTGGCACAGTCACAGAGCCCTCTCCAAAGTGATTCCTACAGTCAGACCGTGTAGATCAAGAAGTAGGTTATTTTTACTGGCCAAATATTATACCCTCTGTCATCACATCCAGGGTGATGATCCTTCATATCCTTCTGTCACCTTTCTCCTCCGGCACTGACTCTGAAAACTGCATTGCCAGCTGAAGTTACCTCTACATTGGAAGTTACAGTGAAGTTAGAACCATGACAGTCATTCAAATATGAGCAATACTGCCCCCCAGTATTTATTTATTTATTTGAAATAAATCAAAAAACAACATTTCTTCAGACAAATGTTTCTTAAAAACATGCAACATACCAATTTTTCTCACATTAAAAAAACCCCTCATCTCATTGTTTCTGTTTCTAGTATCATTTGTCATCCTTTTTTTTGCTATCATCATATAACAGCACACTTTCTTGTATAGCATAATTTTGTCTATACCAACATCCCCTGAAAGCAGCATTTTTTAATTTCAGCATGAAAGTTACTTCAAAGTTATCACAATGTCACATCCACAGACTACTGAAGATCCAGCAAAAATTATAATACCACGCAATTTAGCTCTGCTTTCTTATTTAAAACACCATCCTATTGCAATCACAATGTGAAAATGGCCTAAATAATAACAGAATAAAGAAAGATGAAAATGAAAAGATTCTACTATTCTGCAGTAGAATAATTTATCAGGACATTAATTTAGAGCAGATGCTAAATGTGAGAACAATACATAGCAAACACTATGAAAGCTGGGTTTTTTCAGAGCCTTGCAAAACCTTAGGAGCAAACAGCTTTCACAAACAGACAGTGGGACGTGCATAAAGGAATCTTTTTTCTTGAATAAATATTTCTTGATAAATATTTATATAAAATTATGAAATCAGACAAAACACAATGCAGAGGGTTTTCAGCATTGTTAGAGTGGGTCAAACCTTTCTAGGAAGGTAAAATGCCATTTGAATATGGTATCATTACTTTATATATGGAGTATGGACTTCATATTAACTGACTTCAACTGGAGCCAAACTAGAGCAACGCTGATGCCGTGGCATCTTCCAAAGATAGAAGACAACGTTACCAATTTAAAGACAGCACTGATAGTCACAAAACCTGTCTGCAGCTCTCAGCTTTGCCACTGAAACCAGTCATGGCCACAAGAATGTTATTTAACTCGTTTGTGCTGGAATTCATTCCACTAGCTGGCAATGCACTACTGGCCTCCTTTCCGGGTTCTTGGTGACTTGGTACTAGACCAAAGAGGTCTTGCAATAAAGTATTTTGCTTGCTGCACTCAGATTCTACTGAAAAATTGATATAATTTTTATTTGTTTCATCCAGGTTCATTCATAAGTCTCTGTACTATAAATTATTAGTTCCCTTCTCCTTTCTTTCTTCTCTTTAAATTAGTACAAAACTGATTTTAGTGACATTGCCTTCAGTGGAAATAGGATTAGAAACTTTGATGGAAATTGCTGGCTGTGTTGTGGAAACATTGGAAACTACCATGAAAAGTTATTCTTGGGGGACACAGGAAGCAGAAAGTGTTGCTCACTGTAAAAGTCATACAATTTTTAAGCTGTGAGGTTAGTTCCAATAGCAAGAAGAGAGATTCTTTAAGAGACCTAATGGATGCTGGCAAATTCTATGTTTAAATATTTGATGTAATTTTATTGCCTAAGAGTATCCCATTCCAGGTAGTCTGGATTTCAAGGCACATGAAATCTGATCAGACATGGACTGCATATAACAGTAGGCTCCTAATAGAGCAGTCAATATGTGGCACAGATGTCAGCCTTCTCTTGAGGGATCTCTCTTCAGGAATAATTAGCTGGTGGTGTTACTGGTCAGAAAGAAGAGAAACCTTAAGTGATTTCAGGTTTTCCGATAAGCAAACACCCACACAGAGCTTGAATTTAACAGGGACTCTTCATATTATGACCAATACTTTAGGCCCAACCTTTAAATAGCAATTTGCTTGAACTGAGAAGTCTGGTGGTTTGGTTTACAACCCAGGGATTCGAGTGATATAAACTGCTACTTTTGTAAGAAGATGGCAATTTATAGTATCTGAAGGTCTGTAGAATGGTTGAGATAATTTCCCAATAATATTCTATCATTTTCAGGGACTCCAAAAGCTGGAAATTTCAACAATACCATTTAAAGTGTGTGAGTGGGTTTACAAGCCTTTTTTTGCCCTGTCTCCTGCTCTCAAGATTGTTTAGCAAGTTTGATATCATGATGTACCACTTGAAAAATAAGTATAAAACTAATCACCCCTGCCTGCAGCACTAGACAGCCACATCTCTCCTATCTCACCATTTTCCCCCTGAAATTTACATGGAGACATAGGAAGACTAAATTATTCTTTTTTAATAGGAAGACTAGTATGCTTATTGAAGCAATAAGTTCTCCCCTAGCAAAAATCACCGGAATTTCAGACTCAGATGTGTTAATCTGTAAAAGAAAACTCATCTTGCATCATGCTGAAACTCTATTAGAAACTAAACTATCCCTGTCTTCAGCTTTATTGATTTTTGCTTTGTTATCAAAGGAGTCAATATTGATAGCACATATATGATTAATAGACAAAAATAGTTTGCCTGCTGGAGAATATTGGTATGGAAAGAGATATCACAAAAAGGAATTTTCTTAAAGATAAACAATAAAAAACCAATAACCATTACAGTTCCACTTACTCCTTTCTCCTTAAAGGCTTTAGTGTGTTTTCCTGCAATGTTTTGTTTGATTCCTCAGGTATAAAAGTTGCTGACAATAATGTGTACTCATCTTAAAAAATACAGGAACATTAAAGGCACTGAGCTTCAGTTATTGCTTTCTGAATGCTTCCTCTGCACTTCTGCACTAATCTAGTTGTAGAAAGAAGTCTTATAAATGAGAACAACCTCATTGCTTTGACAAACTGCATCAACATTTCAAAAACAATCAGTGTTTTATATTGCAAAAGGGTAGGAATGCACTGCTTTGGAGGACTGATAACAGCATCAGTGAGAAGAGAGATGTAAAATTCTCTGCTGGGCTGAATCAATGTCTTCTTATAGAACTCAGACTCCCTTATGAAATGTAAACTTATTTTCTGTTTATCACAGTATTACCTCTTCTGTATTGGCAAAATGAAAAACAAGGTAAGTGGCCAAATTAAAGTGCAGGCAGCCTTGGACTCCACAAGTCCATTTCTTTTCCTTCTGTATCACCATATTATCTGTACCATAATATTTTTGCTTATTTGTCTTGAAAACACTTTTTAAGAGGAACATCCTCTTAAAAAGAGGTGGTCCACACCTCTTGTACAAGCTTCTGGATGCATCTGATCACAGGCTCTTTTCTTGCATATGGCAAGTTAAACCAAGTACCTACAGAGCCCAAAGCACACGCACAGCCCAGAACACACACACAGCCCTAAGCTCATCTGCACAGTGGTGGGTGCACCCACAAACTCACTGATGGTGGTTTTGGTATATCAGGCTAGTGGCTTTTCTTGAATTGTTTGAGAATCATTACAATGGCTTTTTGGCAAATGCAAACATTTCAAAGGTTTGATCCAGAGTGTGATCTGCCCTCTCACCCCATCACAATCGTAAGTAAAACAGAAAGCAGCAGTGATAGTATTTAATAGAGTAAAACTTAAAATAGTTTTGAAAGGGACAAAAACACAATTTCATCTGCTTTCATCTACTTGCTGTTTACTTTCAGCATTCAACACAAAACACAACACTGTGATGCTATCCAGTAAAAAAATATTCAAGAACCATCTGGACCCAATCCTGCAATGTGTTCTAGGATGACCTTCCTTGAGCAGAGAGGTGATCCAATGTAATTCTTTTCAACCTTGCCCATTCTGTGATTCTGTGAAAGGAGAGAAAAAATAAAGCTTGGAGACACCTGTGTATGAAGCTGTTCGAACGAAAACAGAAAGACCATTTACCATGTAGCTTTAGATATGATAAGAAAACAATGATGTATCAATATAGGAGGTTCTGCTGATTGAAACTAGACAGCAAGTAATTCCAAAGGAATATATCAGGGACTTTCAGAGTATGTACGACGCTATGTGAAGATCTAAAAGCCCTTTTTTCATGTGTTGTAATTAGGACAGCTGCGTTGCACTTTACAGTTAATTGCAAATCACCATCAGTTATTGAAGGTGTGTCAGTTTTCTCTAGAGCATAAGTGCATTGTGGCAGGCAAAGGTTGTCTACATTAGAGACAGGAGTGGAAAACAATGTGTGTGTTGCTGGCTATGTGGTCTGAGATAACCTACTTTGCTGCCTGAGCAGTTACTTGTGTGTGGCACATTTTGATACTTGGGCAGAAGTTCTATTAGAACTACAGCCAAGAAAAAGAAGTTAAAATAGCTGCAGGATGCTTATGAACATAACACTTTTCAGGTAAGCTTTTGTGAGGAAAAGACCACACACACAGAGCAGCCCGTGAAGTATAACAGCTTTCCTTTTTTCTCCTGCTATAAAAGAAAAATAAGGCTGTTTGTAAGTCCTCAGACACTTCTCAGCTAAGCCAGTAATTAGTGGTACATGCTCTCATTTGGGTCACTGCAACCCTCTGACACAGACTGTTTTCTTGATGATTTTTGTGCTTTGCTCAGAGGTGTAACTCCTAGAGCTGCTACATGTTGATCTGACTCAAACTGAGGCCATTTTCCCTGATGCACAGGGATAATTTCCCTGATAAAGGGAAACATGAGATGCTTCTAAGAGAGACAAAATCTAGTCTGTTTTTTTTTTTCCTCAACATCTCCCTCCAGTAATTTTGCTGAAATTCTTACTTTGACCTGGGTGCAAAAAGAGTGGTGGACTTTGTTTAAAGAGAACATACTGCCTGGAAAACCCAAGCCAAGATGTCAGTATTTTACACAGAGCCTGTGGCCAAGGCCAGAGAGCAACAGAAAACTAGAAACAGCTTGAAATCACTGTGACTATTGCTTCCTTTTTCCAAATTAAAAAATTATATAAGAAAAGAAATTATGGCAAAAATCATCTGATTTGGCCGTTTGACCTCTACAAGGTTGGATGGAGAATTCCACCCAGCAACTACAGCACATTCTTGCTTGCAGCAAGTTGCAAGCCTCCTGTATGAGCTGAAGTCTCTGCTTACAAAACACCATCATGATCAGCTGAAGTACATCAGCTAAAATCCAACATCTCATGTAAAAGTAAGGTTAAGTTTCTCTCTGGAAAGCCCGAGTAAATATGCTTTAAAGATGATACAGCTTTGGAACAGCAGTATTTGTACTCCTACCTTCCCTAAACATAAATTTCCTTCCAGTAAGAAGCTGGTACTGCAGTAATAATGATTGCTTCTGCTTCCCCTCGTGCTGTCTCAGAACACAGGCACACATTTTCCTGAACCACTGTAGTATCCCATGAACTCCCTCCCCTTGTGCATTTGCACATAATTATACACAGCTGTACTCAGCCTTTTTGGAAAGTGCAGATTTCCGTGAAGACTTGAGGAAAGACAAAATTCAGATATGGAAGGGAAGTTGAGGAGAAATAACCACAAATATTTCTCAGTTCAAGTACAGTTGTCTTCCTAGCATTATCTCAGTTTTTCAAAGTAGTTGCATATGAACAAAAGCATCCATCTCCCTGAACAAAAGCATCCATCTCCCAGCTGACCAGTATCTACAGTTACTGTGCATTATTAAAGATTTATGGAGAAGCAGCTTCCAAGAAGAATCAGTTGAACACAGGAGGAGCATTTTCATCTAAGGTTACCTCAGAGTCCAGATGTCATTCAGCTTGATCTGTGTCTTGGAGGCTAACTGTGGCTGCAGCATTTATAATTCACAGAAGAACAGCATAACTTAGTCTTGACTGGCTTTTAAAAATTATATAAGGATTTTTCATTCATGCTGCCACCTTACACAAGGTAGTGGAATCCAAAGCTTCAAAAAGACTAAACTCACCTAATTCCTCAGTTGTGAGTCCAAGACTAGGTTGTTCAATACTCACCCCAATTCATTTTTCAGAGGTACCTTGCTCCCCTCTTCATCTAAAGGCCAGAGACTTAGCTCTGGGTAGGTTTGAAGCATGTGTGGGTGGAGGGGTGATGGTTATAAATGCTATCTTTAGCATGGTAAGCCTGGTCTTCCCAGCACCTCTCATGGCTGGAGTCAGATGGGCACCTCTGCAGGGTCATCCAGTACAGAAACCAAGCTTTGGATGCTCCTGGCTGCCTTCTGGGGGAGTTTGTTCCCATCCCTTTACTGAAGAGGGAGCTCAGAAAGATGTGCTTCCTGAGGCTGCCATCCCCCCTGCCATGGAAGGTGTTAGCATTGCCAGAGAACAATTCAGAAACAGAGAACAATTTGAGGCTTTATGGAATAACCATTCTTTTCTTGATCATTTGCGCTTGCTGTTTCCAAGCTCAGTGGAAGCAGCAGATCCTCCCAGAGAGACTTTGTTAGTTTTGGTCACCTGAAAGTGAGAGAAGGACAATTTTAGTGCAAAGTACGGCTTTCACTAGTATGCTGCTCCTAATTCAGAAAACAAACACAAAGGCAAAATATCACTAAAATTAAATTAAAGAATAGCTTTGAACATATATCTCTGCTGGCTGAACCCAGCAGGCATAACAAGTGCTGGCTCACTTTCCTTGCTTCAAGAGGCAGTAGCACCTTTCAGGAGGCTTCCATCCTGTAGTTGGTTAGTAGCAACTGAAATCATTGCTTGAAACCAGGAGACTGTGACGTTCAAGCTGAAAATCTCTATTGCAAAAATCCTCCCCCAAATCCTTGTGCCTTACTTCATACTTATTGCAGTGTCCCACCATTCCTTTATGCTGTTTGTTGCAGGTGGGCTCAAGGATGATGTGGTTTCTGCATTTTTTTTTTAAAGGAAGGCCAAAGTAAGAGCTATCAGTTCAATCTGTATAACAGTTGTTCCCCCTACCCCTCACTGCTATGCAAATACTCCCAGTTTTGAACCACTGTGTGTTCCTGAGAAGCTGCCAACAAAGTTTAGCTGTCTCTTGATAAGCTCCTGAATTCTATAATAAAACAGCAAGAGCAAAATGTACTCTGGAAGATGGCCTAATGCAAAACTGTGGCACCGTATTTAAATCATAATGTTACTGCCTTTTGGAACTTTTTCCCACTTTAATGTGCATGTCAGCTGGGATAAAAATAAAGAGCAACAAGCTTTGAACTATTTTGGTGTTCTAGTAAAGTGTTTGAACAATACTGCCACACCAATTTTTCTACATCTTATAATAATCGGTGAATTGGAACAAATTATAGCATAAACACAGCACGTCAGAACCAAACAAGTTCTTTTCAAGATATTCTAAATGAAAACATATTTAAGACTATTGTTGTTTCTTTTAGTACAATCACCATGGAAACGATATAAAGCTCACTTAAAATATCCATTCTTTCTTAAATGCTTCGTGTTGCCTAAATGATAAATGAATTTAACATAATTGGTTTGGTATTTCAGTGGTCAGTCACAGAATAACATGTTCTTTGGAACATGCTATAACTGAGTTAATTGCTGCATTTAGTGTATGTGAGGTGAAAGTTTATACCAGCTTTGTTTTAAAAAGAGAATGGAGCAAAACTTTTAAAACACTGAAAGATGTTCTGAGTTACATATATCTCTATTCACTGCAAAGTTTTTAAATTCCAGCAGAGAAAAACTTTGTCAGATTCACCCCGACAGCAAACTCAGCCAAAATAAATGCAGTTACACTCAAAAATAAATGTTTAACTAGCTTCAGGGCTAAGACCTATATTCAAGGACATTGTTAGAGGTGTAACCACATTCACAGATCTCAGCACATATGATGACCCCTTCCCAGGTTCCTAGGCACAGCATCTAAGTGCTTACTGGAACCTGTCATATAAACTCTTACCCAAAATACTCTGTGGGAGATGAGTGGCAAGGGACAGACTCTATACACACACAATTCAGTCAGCTGGTTCTTAAACCTGCCAAATTGCAGGTACAAGTGCTGTATTTTTTTGTACACACACAGAGGAGCCATTAATTATCCCTTAACCATGGATTACTGGGAAATACTCAGTAGCCTTATCCTTGCTCAGGTCCAATGATCCTTCTGGTCTTTCTAACTAAGCTGGAGGTTGATTTGAACATTTCACAGGCTCCTCCCATCATCTAACAGTGGCCACAGGAGATGACCTGAGAACCCTCATTTTCTCTGCCAGCATCAGTCTGTGGCTAGACCCATGCCACAGGCTTCCAGAGCCCCCAGAGCTCATGCCCTCCAGCAGGTCCTGACGATGCCAATTCTTGCTTCTGGCTGCCAGCTGTGGCTTCATCTCTCAGTTCAGTGAGAAGGAGTGAGGCTGCAGCAAGGCAGAGAAATCCCAGGCATTAACAAGTGAGATATGACCTGAGGCCTGACTGTGTGATGCTGAAAGAGACCTAAAGCTGCCACCACAGGCAGACTGCAGCAGTCAGTGAAGAATCCCCATGTGAGCCTCATGACAAAGTTATGCATCTGTAAACACAAGTGGTATCACATGTAAGTGAGAGGTTCATTTCTTCTATTTCTTTAACCATTACATGCCTGGTTTTCTTCTCATTAAACCATGAGACAGCAGTGACTTTCACAGTGCAGTTTGGGAGTCATACCAGCAAAAGCAAAGGCAGAATTTTTTTTAAACTGTCTTTGAAGTAAAAATTGCACCATCAGCCCAAGGGGAATGCATAGTGATAGAACACAGAGAGTTGAAAACAAAATAAAAAAAAAAACATATAAATGCATTTTGGCTGACTAAATTTATTAAAATGCTTGAAATTTAAATTTGAATGCATAACCATCTGCCTCAAGGGTAATTTTGATATAAGCTCTTATTCTAATTTACATACATCTTACTTTGCAAAATGCCACCTGAAACTCATGCTAAGTAGTGCACAGAGGAAGTAATGCATTTATCTTCCAAGCATTTGATTTTCATTTTGATAAAAGACCTAAAGAAAGTTCTTCAGGCAATCCTAGTCAACATATCACATATTTCTAATCTAATTCCTTGAATCAGTTTCTCTCTAGGAGCAGAAAAGGTCAAATTATGTAGTAAAATTACACTCTCTAGTGGTGAAATCCTGGCCCTCATGTCACTTTTTTTTTTTTCCTGTGGCCCCATCTCATCCTCTTTGTGCTCCTTGCTCTTTCAGAAGATCAACAAATAATTCACCTCATACATGTTGTTACCAGGAGTTCTTTTTATTGGCAAGGGCACAGTTACCAGCTCTTCTTAATCTAAAAATTAAAGGGGAAAAATTGTGATTTCAGCAAAGAAAGGTTCAGGAGATATTTCTCCACTATATGCAATAGTTGGAATAGCTGAAGGAGACAAATAAACACCATCTTTATGCATACACACATACATTTTATGACCAAAATTTATCTTCTGTATTTATGGCCAGGTGAACTTTAATGTAATGAAGTACAGTGGGCTGTGAGGTCAGAGTGGGGATTTTGCAGTTTAGACATTTGGGATTGTCTGTACATGATCAAATGACCACTTTCTTCTCTTATGAAGTACTGCAAACCAGCATACAGAAACATCTGTTCCCAGTTTTTACATGTAATCAAAAACCTGACCCCAGAATAAGAGGCCAGAGTATCACAATCTCATCTTTTTTCAATATGGCCCAGTTCTGTAGTACATTTGGGTCAAGATCCAAATGTTGATACCAGATTCTATTTCTGTTACAGGATAAATCAAAATCCAGGCTAAAGTAAACAACTCAGGGGGAGAGGGAAGGAAACTATGAATTAATGTCTTAGTTTTGTAACTGAGATTAAAGCCAGGCCTTTATTGTTTGAGACTCTGAAGTGCAGAGTAATAAATCCTTGCTGTGAAACCCATCATTTTGCAGTCATGAAATCAATACATTGGCTCTCATTTTACTTCTGACCCTGACACTTAACCCCTTCATGTGTCTTTCCTGGTGTTTTATTTTATTTCATGAGATAGCATCCTTCTCATTTTCAATTTGATCCAACATTTTAGATGCCTCGAGGGGGAAACATTCATGTCTCCTCCTGAAAGACCACGGGTATAATTGTTGTTTTTCCTGGATTGCAGCAGGGTCAAGAAGTTTTAACATTTTGCTTTTGCTTCTTGAGAGAAATAAATGAGGCCAAAGCATGTCCTTGCTGGTGTTGCATTTGAAAACAAGAGGAAGATTCGTCATGGTAAGTGCAGCTTAAATACAGATGACACCCTTTAAAACAACTTGTTCTAAGCCACCTACTACATAATCACTACAAAATGTTCACTTACAGCACTGTTTGTGTGTAAGGGTGTACTCAGGATGGAATGACTGGATAACAAGGAGACCATATGCTGCTCTGACTATGTCAATAGTGCTTTTCTTACCAATTTTTGAAATCTGCTGTCAGCATCATCTTTCAGTGTCCTAAAATATTGGAAATGTTACAGGTGTTCCCATGTCCATTTACTTCATCACTAGTGGGGTGCAAAAAGAGCATACCACTGAGTGGTCAATCTCTCTTGTTCAAAATGCAGCCATTCTTTTTACCCCTGCTATTTGCATGATGAAAGAGAGTAGGCTAAAACAACACTAGGAAGAACATCTTTATTGTGAGGGTGGTGAGGCACTGAGACAGGTTGCACAGAGAAGTTGTGGAGGCCCCATCCCTGGAAATATTCAAGGGGCTTTGAGCAATCTGGTCTAGTGAAAGGTGCCCCTGGAGTTGGAACTAGGTGATCTTCAAGGTGCCTTCCAATCTAACCATTCTGTGATTCTATGATAACCCAGATCTTGTGCAGATCTCTTCTCTGAGTGCTGTCATGCAAACCTTGAGGTCAGTGTCAGCCCTCACAGCACTCCCCCAGCTGTGCCACCTCCCTCCCACCATTGTTCCACCAGCTCCGCAGGGGCAGATGGCAGCAGGGCAGTGGATGCAGGCTTTACTCAGAAAGTCTGAATTACAGCACTCAGGTCGCTGTTTCAGCCACAGAACATTGCCCCAGTTCTAAGAGAAGCCTCCTGCAGTGGCTTTGAACTGAGGGCAGCCAGTCAGTCAAGCCTGTGCACTCTGCCCTTGCAGACTGCAGGGTGCCAGCACGCTGGTGTGATGGATGGATGGAAGGGCTGCCAGAGTGAGCAGGAAAACAGCAAGAAAGGAGGTGGGATCTCCCAAAATATAAGAATAAGATGCTCTCAGGTCCCATGGTTACTAGACTACTCAAGCACATGGTAAATAAACAAGAATAACAAACCTCTTTGCATTCCTACCGGAACACAAGTTTTGAACCTGTCTCTCTAAAGGAGAAAAGCTAATGAGTTCCCAAGCTTCCTGTGCCTTCCTGGTTGGAATTATGACAATATTTACACCTGCTGTTAAGCATGCAATAATTATTTCCAGATGTACATAAATGTGGCTTATTTTTTGCACATTAATCTTTCACACAGTTTACATGCATTGTAGAGCTCAGATGTTTACCCCAAATCCAAATAAAACATAAAGGGTTTAAAAAAACCTATGTTGTTTGTTAAGCTTCCTTAAAAGGCAGCTGGTGGCATCTGCCTAACACTTTAACTTCATTTTATTACTGAAATTCAGGATGTAACCGTCCTGCTTTTTTCCGAGGTCTACATTTTTGTCCAGCTAACTCAGTTCCCAATGTCCCTATAAAATTAAGTGAAAAAGAGCACTAAATTTTGACGCCCATGGTTCTACTGAAGTTTTTTATTATACTGTGGACAATATTAAGGGCTCTGTGAGAATCCCTGCATTTTTTTCCTGAACTGAAGATTTTGGGTTGAATAGATGAGTCTCTTCTTCTCCTCACTAAATGGCAGTGTTAAATCACAGTAAATATCAAAAACTTGGTTCACTTTTGCAAAACATGAGAGTGATGCAAAGGATATTCAGTGCATCAGCCCTGATGACTGAGCTGCAAGAAGCAGTGGCAAGGTTGTACCTCACCCTGCCAACAAAAGCTGCCCCTGAGACACACAGTGCCCACATGTTTTGAGGGGACTTGGCACCATTCCTCACTTACCAAGTCAATCGTCCCTCCTCATGCACTTGCAAAAAGGTGCTGCCTCTCATGCTTCCATGCACACATTTTCTTGTCACAGGAGATTTTATCAAGAGCAGCTGTACCACCAGGAATATTCTGATCACTGCTTTGCAAACGTATGGAAATGTGAGTTGTTTAGCAAGAGCTGGCACAGAGAGAAAAAAAAAAAAAAAACAAACCAAACCATCAGAGATGGAGTAATCTCCAGCCATTCATGTGTCTGTAGAATGTGTTTAGTCTTTTGGCATCTGAATATAAGGGGAAGGTGATTAATGGAGTTTTAAGGTGCTCCCCTGCAGGTATACCCCTGGCTTTGCACTGGTCTTCAAGCCTGTCAATAAATGGTGGCTTTTAAACACTAGATGTACTAGTTTGTTTGTTCAGTGATTTCATGATCTGCTGTCATTTTAAAATTATACTTGGTGTTTATTTTTCAGATGAATCTGACCTTTACAAGCAGAGCTGGATTTTAATTTCCTCTTCACCTCTGCAGAAGTCTGATAGATTAAGATTTTGGTCCCAGCTGTAACCAAGGCATCATGGCCAAGTATGATATTTATATGAAGGCCTGTGTTCAAACAGTAAAATATTCTTCTCAGAAGTCTTCAGATTTAGTGTGGCTCAGTCTATGTCCATAATACACAGTAGACCAAGAACATACATCATCTTATTCAAGGTTCCTTACAAAATACAGACTGATTCTGTGTGAATTTGGCTCATGTAACTAATAGGCAGGCATCCATGAGTTTATTCATATATAGATCATCCCTGTTCATTAACGTCAGCAAACTCTGACTAATGCTTAGCTGAGTTTATCTTTATGGATCCAGCTCCAACAAAGAAATGTCAACACTAAACCTATCACTCAACAAATTGCTTTATCATATTTGAATAACACAGTGGGCATAAATAATGAAGAGGGAAAGGACGTTTGATTTTTTACACCTTTCTTAATTCTATTTCAAGCATTTTACTGTACAGTCTAATATTTATTAATCAAACAACAGTTTTGTTTACCAGAGAGTGTTTTGGCACATGCTTTTTTTTTAATAGGACAGGCAGTAACTGGATATCACTATTTTTTGTTCCTTCCCACTCCCTACACTGTAAAGTTAGCAGCCAAAAGTTCAGGCAGTTCCTCAATGAGCTGTAAGAAAGAATACACAGATTATGCAACCTTTGTTATCCGAATATTCCTAGGTTGGGGGAGAGTTGCCTTTCTATTTCTCTTATGAATACACTGCATTTTCCTGAGCATTTCTCTGGGGTAAAAAAAGAAAAAAACAAACAAGTGCTGCTTTTTTATTTAATGAACAACATCTCCCAGTACCACTGGGAGGGGACAGAGATGCAGAAGCTGCTCAAGTCCCTTCAGGTGGCCCTGTGAAAGTCCCCAGTGTCATTTTCCCAACTACAGCATTATCACCTCTAGCAAGATGAACCCCTTGGAATTACCTAGTCACAGATAAGCTATTTTTCCCTTCCTTTCTCCAGTTTTGTTAACCAAGATCAACACTTCAAAACAATTGATTTTAACTTGTATCTTGTTTGATTTATACTTCACTTTTTCTATTAGTACAGTACTTACTCCTGTGAGTTTTCATCAACTACTAAATATGCAAAATGGAAATCCATAGTAAGACTGTCCTCTATCTGCAAAATCTTCAATATGTCTTCAGAAATCTCCTATACTCTTTTCCTATATAATTGGCCCAGTTCCATAAATACGTTTGGTGTCCTTATAAGCACTGGAAAACTGAGTTAAATGGGATGTCTCACAGCTTTCTAGGCAGCAAAGCTTTCGAAGATTTGCAGCCATTATTACTATCACATACTAAATAATCAGAGGTAAAAAAGTCAAACTGTCATGTAGCTCAAAATGTCTCACAGAGTCTCACTCCATCACAGATTCCACAAAAAAAAAGTAGCTCAATCTATATTGCTTTTCTTTCCAGACCACCCACTTGCTCTTTGTACTGGATTTCAGTTATTTTTGTTATCAACACTAAAATATTATAGACTACCTAAAGAAAAGTCAACATTTATAAAAGGCCATATTTTTCTACTTATGAAGAGAAAGGTTTCTTCCCATGTTTGTACAATCATATTTCTCTTCAGCATATAAAGTGACTTTAGGGACTCTGACTAAAGGAGTTTGGGACTGGATAAAAATAAACCTTGATGGGTTTTGCTGCAACCAGCTACTGAGTGGTTTGGGTTCTGTGGGTTTTTTTTTTCCTCCTGTCAGCTTCTACATCATGAATCTGAAACATATGAGTAAATACTCCAAAACTTCTGTGTTCTTTGATGTTTTCCAGCTCAGGAGAGTGTTCAGCTTTTCGACTCGGCATCTTGGAGGTGGTCTCTTACCCAAGGTGATGGTAAGAAACACCCTCCACTTACAAGGGGAAATGATGGATTAACATTATGGGGAAGCCCCCCATCTTACTTGTATTTCTTTTAAACCAAATTTATATGGCATTTGGTTCAAGGCAGTCCATCTCTGATCACAGCATTTCTGCTATGCAGCTGAGGATATATGGGGCAAGGCAAAAAAAGATAAAGTCTTCTCAGGAATTACTCTTCACATTATTATCTCATCACCCAAGTTCAGGTATGATATTTTTTTCTCAGTAGGAGGCTGTGGTACAGCTGTAAGAAAATACTCAGAGAACAGAATTTGCACTTGTTCTTATTTGTGACTGACCTCCATTCCCTGAACTTTGTCTTCAAATAATTAAATCAAACATCATTGCCAAGAGGCCAATGCCAGTATTTTTTGCATGCTAATCTTTATTGAGGACCACAACAGGCTTATAGGCTTAACTTGTCCAAATAAATGGGGAAGACTTTCAGTTGACTGAAGCTCCCCTTAAGTCATTAGAGCAATGTCAATTTATCCTGGAGAAGGATTTGTTCTTAACTGTATGATGGATGAGTCTCTTACTACAACTGTGCTCTCTTTCCATTCTTAATTAGAAGCAAGTAATTAAAGAGAAGTGATCCTAATCACTTGATTAGGAGATGTGAAAGCAAAAAGAACTGGAAAGTCAAATATTCTGCCACAAAGGGTACAGCAACACTCCATAATCATTTAAGGCTTTCCCCAGGATTATGGTCAGCTGCTTTCCCAAATGCCTCCCTTGTCCACTCCAGGTGAGCTGCACGGGGTTCAGTTGATATGATATGGATATCTGCCTACTAAGCATCAAGGTAAAACCACAAGTTCCTTTTTCACTGGCTAATTTATATTAAAGACAGAGCTCTAATCAAATTGTAATGATATTTAGTTATAAGCCATTTGGGACGATATTTGAACCAGCAACCTCCTGGTACAAATAACATCCAACATCTCGTGCTCTCCCATAATTGGCCAGGAAGGCTGAAGGAAGCTGCTTCCCACAGACATGTAATCACATCCAGGAAACGCACAGCCCAGAGCAAACAGCGCTATGTTTTGCCACATTTGTCATCTGACACACTGTTTCCGCTAGCCAAGACTGGAGATGGTCAAGCCAGAATGCCAAGGGGAGCTCTTTGCATTTGCTCACACTGCTAAATATGCTGTCTGCTGCATTTCTCTGGCTAATCCTTTTTGTTCCAGCTGGGGAAGCAGCATAGCTGTTCTGGTTTCTAAGTCCCATATGATTCCACTACCAGTTAGGCAAGTAAATGTCTCCGGGACACCACTGCTGGCATTATGAAAAGCCCCATGGGTGAGGAAGCAGTGGAATCTCTTTAGAGCTATCAAGGCACAAAACTTCAAAGCTGGCATACCAAACATGGGATTTTCCACAGACCTCATAGGAGCTTTAGGAAACCAAATTCCCTGTGCAGTCCATAGGCACAGAGTTATCACTAAATTCCTTATGCTGCCTTAGCCTTCACAGGCAGCAATTGCTTATTGTGGCTTATTGCTATGAAACTACTGAGTGACTGCAAGGAATGCAGCAACAAAATGTAGCAAAAGATTGGGCAAACAACCACTTAGTAAAGGTGTTGATAAATGCTTTCTGCAGAGTCTGAAATCTTTGTAAACTATTCTTTGCAAGGATGACTTAAGCTGCCAATTTATTTTAATAGCATTATGTACACAAAGGCAAAAAATCCCCCTCAGTCTTATATTTCAGTTTCTAACTTCCACTGACTCTCTTTTCCCTATCACAGTCTTCTGTAACTTTACAGTACTTAGTTCCTCAGTGTCTTGATGGTTGGAGTGGTTTACCCCTGCACATGGCGTGGGCAGGCTGCTTTTCTGCCAGGTGACACAGTTCTCCAGGTCCCACTGCCAGCTAAAATCCAGGCTCTCGGGTCTCGCTGACCGGGGAAGCTCACCTAGGCAGCAGAGCTCTTCCTTGTTACCGCACAGCAAGAACCACCATGGTGCTGCACGGTGCTCAGCCCAAGCTCTCCCTGCCTCTGCGGAGGCACCATGCGGCAGCTGTGCCCCTGATGTCCCGCAGCAGCTCCCCCGACACCGCGCTCCCTGGCCTGGGCGGCTGCTGTGCCCCACGGCAAGAGCCTGTCTCCGAGGGAGCCGCAGGGGTCACTCCTGCAGCCCGCCCTTACAACACACCCATGTTTTTAAGACCCTGAAATATGAGCAGAAAGGAGGATTCTCTGTGAATTACAAATTGTGAAGAGTGACTCCGAAAAGAGAGAGATATATCAATTTTTAGCAGTAGCTCTTTTGGCTGAGCTGCTCCAGCTCTGTGATGAAGAGAAATGGGATCAAGCCTACCACAACGTTTTGCTGCGCTTGATTAAATGCCACCCTACAGAAATAGGGATAAGAAAGAAACAAAAAGCATTCTAGAGAGTTGCTTAATGTGAAACTGTTGATAAATAGGTTTGAGGTCTCACCAATCAAATTATCTTCCATGTGATTCTTCAATACCATTTTCCTTCACTTACATTGTTTCTATGCAAATTCTGTCTGAGATAAAAATAGATGGTAATTGAATTAGAAAAAACAAGACATATCATCATCTGTTTTATATCTTCTGGGCTAAAATCTTCAGATCTACTTAGGATAAAGCTTCTTCTAATTTCAAAGGTCATCTTCAAAAAGACACACAATATATTTCAGGCAAAGTCCTAAGAATAGGAGTCCACTGGCTGGAATTTTAATTGTCAATTGAGTAATGGTCCAGACTGCAAGTCTCCAGGAGACAATGTTATATAAGTGGAATTTGGCTCACTGATCTATACTGAAACCTTCTGTACACTTTATTGAAGTATATGGGATTTTATACACAAAGAACTGCAACATTAGCCAAGTTGCCTCCAAGTTGATACTTTCTTAGATAACAGCAATAAAAGTAGAAATCAGGTAGAAGAAACAAATTACAATGAAGAATAATTCTATGTTCTCTGTGGGATCACCATCACTTAAAATGGAAAAAAAATGCCAACCAGTCCTAACACAAAATGATTGACAGTGTCTGAGCAAAGTTGGCCAGAACAAACACGTCATTCTTGTGACAAGCTTAGCCTTTCTTGATTTAAAATCCAAAATATTTGTAAACGAATGGCCTCTTTTCATATATCAACCTTCCAAAATGCAAATCATGGCATGCAAAAATAATTTCAGAAACTCAGTTACCTCTAGTCATTCATCAAAGCACTAATATTACTCTTTAGTCAGGGTTAGAGAAAAGTTTTAAGAGCGGTGCATTTTCTTCACACACCCTTAATGAGTGCCTCAGGCTATACTTCACATGCTTGATGAAATGGCACTCATGCTGTCCCATGTAACGTAAAATCAAGGCATTAAATATACCTTTTTTTCAAGGGAATCTCATGCATAGTTGACAAGGTCATATGTATTGATATGGTCTACATTGATTTCTGCAGGGCATTTGATTGAGGAGCAGGTGATAATTTGTTTTAAAATATTGCAAGGGGAATAACAAAGTATATATTAAAATAACTAAAAACTGCCTCACTGGTGAATTTCATCATGTCTTAATGGAGATGTAGCTGTTACCAAGGTCATTCTAGTCCTGTCTATGGAGACCAGTCCTTGAGCCAACACTAACAGTTTATCAATCATTTAGGAACTTGAAGTATTTGATGGCATCCACTGTAGATGAAAATAAAAATAATGGAATAGTAGACTGCAGAGGCTGAGTTATCTGAATTGCAAGGTAAGTCGGTCACCCTCCAACCTGCACCTCGGAGTCAGGGACATGGGTGATGGCCACAGACTTGTGATAACAGCCACAACTCACACATTGTTGACAGTAACTGTAAGTACCACCACTAAAGACTGCCATAAGCCTTCAATAAATACGAAGAGAAACAATGAAGAGAGGTAGCAAAGGGAACCTGGCCCTGTGCACAGCCTAAAATTGAATGAATTGCTAAAATTCATTCTTTTGCTGAGCTTATACATTGAGGAGGATGTGGGAATACAAGAGGGAGCACAGAAAATGTTTTTAACTTATCCAGCTTCTTAAAGAGACATGATACACCATAAAAAAGATTTATAGTCATTTGGGGAGAAACAGAGTACAGGTTTATTCATGCTGGAAAAGACAAGGTTTGAGAGTTAAGGTTAGATATATGTGACTATTTATACTTGAAAACAGCCTGTAAGGGGAAGAAGGAACTTATTACCAAATGCACAGATCAGATTCCCAAACACAGGTGGCAAGTAGTATCTTGAGATGCCCCAGGGCATTCAGCCAGGTCTCCAGATGGCATGGAGGACTCTGACGTCCTGCAGCCATAGCAATCAGAGATCAGCCAGGATTCTGCCTGCCCCAGATTCCCAAGGACACCTCCTATGGTGCCTCACCTTAACAGGGTTCAATGTGAGACCAGACACTGCTCTGGAGGAGTAGGATGATCTGCTCTGAGGAGAAAAGCTCAGTGGACAGAGGTGAATGCTGGATGGTCAGTGCACTCAGCCAGCCTCTCTTCTACGTGGCCAGGGACTCCTTCTGTTACAGATCCCCTCCCTGTACCCAGCTTGGACATACCCACAGTATTCCCAGTATTCCTGTCATACCCAGTGCTACACTCTAACAGTGGTCAAAATCACATCTCAAAGTTCAGGGCCTCACTCACCTCCTGGGGGGCTCAGGAAGGTGATTTTGTGGTGCACAGTGACAGAGCCACTTGATAAAGAGACCCAGATGTGGACCAGGATCCCACCACAATAGACGTGGTACAGCATGGACTGAAAATGCCATGAACACAGTTCAGTGTGTCAGACTTTCTCCCCTCACTCCAAGGGCTGTGATAAAGCTGATAAAACCTGCTGTATGTCTCAGTTAGCTGCCCAGAGTGCAGTCGTGTTAGATTTGGGATCAAAAATTAATTTTCTTCAGTTTATACTAACAAGGATCAGAGATCGCATCTGCTTTCATCTTGGGGCATATGATTTCATCTATAACGTCTTAAAAGCTTCAGTCTAAAGTCTTTGGACAAAAAATGAAAAATAGGTGAAATTTTTGAAGTTCCTTATAAAAAGGGAGTATAAATAAACAGTTAAACTACTCTTTCTTCTTCACTTTAATCTCTGTGGAATCAGTAAATTCATGGAGAATAAGAGAATTGAAAATGAAGAAAAGCAGGAGAGGCAAAATGCAATTCAAAGACTAAAACTATGAAGGGAATAATGTCAGCCATGTGTGCACCCAGGATTCAAAGCAAATTAATAAATACTTCTGAATTTTCAGCAGAGAGGACACTGCATGTGGAAAGGACAGATTAGCAATTGTTAATCTGAAGCACTACTTACTAAGAATAGGTATTTTCACACAGTCCAATGCAATTTATCTCTACACCCAAAAGCGAATCTGCTCAGTGCGGTAGGACTACCTGCAGATGGGAAGTCAAGACTTCATCAGCCCAAATGCCAAGTTTTGAAGTTCATATCTGTAAGGAGAACTTTCCTTCATGCATTCAGAAATTCATAAACGTGGAGAAAACATCTTGCAGCATGACCATCTGGGGTTTTAAAATAATTATTTCCATCTCTCTGTGGTTTTTTATGTCGACCACCAACCACCAACTGCTTAACTCAATACCAGTGATATCAGTAGAAATCTAATCACTCGACCACAAAGAGTAGGCATACTCTGGATTCCTCTTTTTTTCCTTGTAGGCACTTTGTTTCTTGTGTTCTGACATTTTCTTTTGGCCCCATAGCACTCCTGGCACAAAAGGAAAGATCTGTTAATCTTATTGCAGTATTGGTAAAGAAGCCCAGTCATGAATTAGGATCTCATTGCACCAGGCTCTATATAAACACAGAATGAAATGTTGATACCTAAATTAGGCTTTTGGTTGGAAACTATTTACAATCTTGACTGTAAAAGGATTAGCTTCACCTAAATGGCACGGAACAGTGAGAGGTATATCTGTGCAATTTTCTCATTGTTACAGCATCAAGCACATTTGATTTGAAAAGGACTGTGAATGCATGCCACAATCTGGGCATTACACAGCCTTGTAATGCATATGGGCCATGGGAAAAATCCCTCAGCACACCCAAGGCATGTGATTTTCTCATGGCCAAATCCTGTTTGCATAATTTCCTTCTTTTATTTTAGGATTAGAACTTCTGCTCTTCAGAAAAAAAAAATAGATTTTTATGCCTTCCTTTTGAATTCTTTTGTGAATTAATTACCTGGTATGTTCCCCACAGCTCACTGCTGCACTGGAATGCCATGTAGGAGCCAAAGAGCTTTGCTTAAATGCTTTGTGAATTGCCCTAGTGTTTTATTTCCCCAAAACACAGTCTTACATCCCAAAGAGCACACTGCTCCTCAGCTCTGTGGATTTTTTGGTAGAATGAAACAGAATGCAATACGTATTCCCAGAGGTAAGGAAGAAAGAGAAAATTCAATATTTAATACTTAATATTTTGATTTTTCAAAATATCAAAAAATTATCTTAAATGCAATATGCAATGGGAATTGCCTATGCTTTAATGCATGAAAAGAATGTTGTCCTAGTACCTTTCTCTTTCTAGTTTCTGGCTTCCTTGAGATGCTAACAGAACAACAGATGGCAAACCTTGTCTTCCATTTGGTGTCAGTGGAATTTAGGGCACACTGCAGTGATTAAACAATAGAGTTGGGGGGATACCCAAAAACGGCAGCCTCAGCACTGAACTGTGCACTGTTGACTGCAAAACAGACAAAGCAATGCTTGTAACCCTCAGCACTGAGCACTTGATTCAAATCTGCTCATGTAAGAGGAGATGGAATATGGAAAGAGGGAAAGATATCTCATTATAGGAGGCATTAGTGCTGTAATAACAATAATAAATACAAGAATTTCTAAGTGTCGTGAAACTCCATTTCAAAACCAGGCAGCTGAAACAATAGTTTGCCAAAACCAGGCATGCATCAGCGTTCCCCAAAAAGCACAGAGAAGGCATGGGTCTCCCAAGGAAAACTCAGGGCTCTACTTCTAAACAGTTTCAGGTGTGCATGATAAGAGTCAGAAACACCAGAGAAGGAAGGCAGTAAAGACACAGCAGATACAAACAGATATAATGTGTTATCTGGTTCAGGTATAAATGCTGACAGAAGTCTTTAGGATTAAGAGTTAGCTGTGATTGATTTGTGAATGTCAATGTATTTTTACAGTCGGGTTATTTAGATGATGCTGATTGTGAAATAGCTTCAGGCTGTTCTGTAGCACCAAAGAAATGTGAAGAAAAATTACACAACCCAGTACTGAATCAGTACTGTAGACACACAGAAACTCTGACAATTTCCTGTTCCCACAGAAGAAATAAAGAGGGAGGACAGAAAGAAAAAATTGTGCCCTGGTAAGATGGTGACTGGCTATTAGATCACCCAGACAAGGTCTTTACTGAAGCTGATTTCCACAGCTAATGGGGACAGCTTTCATCTCATGTTGTGAGAAAAATGGGGCTGGACTTGCAGGTAAACATTTTGTCTAGATCCTTGCTGTCCTCAGGCTGTTAAAATAAAAACCAGATTTAGAAACATTTGTGTAGCAAAAGCAATAAATCATAAACAAGTGTGTAGACAAAAGTGGGCACACAGGAAAGACCGGGGAGAATGCTGGAAAGGTACAAGAAGCCCATATTGGTGTCTGCTGGGACAAAGAAAGGTAGCATAGCAAAGGATAGGCCCACAGGTCAGCCCCCACACACAGCTGAGCAGATGAGTTTCTATCACTCTTTGAACTCTTTGACCAGGAACTTTCCTCCATAAAGAAATACTTCCCTATTTCATCTGTCCCATGCTCGGTTCATAAATTCTGCATCAGAGAAAGTGTCTAGATCCCACATTGTCTTCTCCCTGCCAAGAGGAACATCTTACAGGACTTGTATTTTTGGTTAGGCACTTGGGCCAAAAAAGAACTTTATAATACTGAGGTTCTGGGGATGCTTTTCAAACACTGTATGCCTATCCCATGTGCCAGACTGTCATACTAATTGCCCCTCCTATGCCATTTATATGTGTGTTCTTAGGCTTCAAATCCCCTTTACCTGCTAAAATAAATAAATGCATTAAATAATTTCCTCTGTAAAGTCTTCTTCAAGCATTTTCTTCTTGCTTTTTAACAAAATCAGGCTGAAATATAGCATTAAGGTATTAAGCCAGATGTAAAACACTTTGTACTTGAAATAAGAAGAATTTGTGATGACACTTGCATCTCTAAAACATTTAGTCGGTTTCAGTTTTTTTCCAAATGAATTCTCCAGGCCAGTTCTATTGAGGTTAATTTCCAATGTCCCCAACAGCACTGTAACTAGGCATCATTAACAAAATAAATCTAGGAGAGGCAATTCATTTTTCTTAGCTAAACAGTTATAAGCAGAATGTGTATCTCTAACAAATGTTTGGAAATGTCTCTTTTCACAGCGGTAACAAATTACAGAAAAACACAATACTTGGGCAGTTTTATTGTAGAAATCAACTTAACTTCCTAGGAGACAGATTATAGCTTTGGAAAAAAAACACTGATTGGGCTGGTGAGGCTAGAAAATTGGAAGAGACTTTCAAGCTTGCTTAGAATGGAGGATTAGCAGTGAATCACAACCTGATTTACAGAGTTGTTTGTCAATACCTACAAGACTCACTGAGCACTTCTGAAAACAGCCCTGCACAGAGCAGCAGGAGCAAAGAAAAGGTTTACTAAGTAATTGTCAGTTGTGGGAAATGTCAAAATGAAGAAAAGTTTAAAAACGTTGCCCCAGATTATTTGATCAAGCCCACATAGTGTGTGAGTGAGCAAAGGATTAAAACTAGAACTCATGGCCACACCTCCCCAATGCCGTCATGTCCAGTGGACTCAGCCTGAGACTTCTGGGAGAAACGTAGCTTAATGCAAGAATTTGGCTATTGAAATGCTCCTGGTTCCTGAAGCAGGAAGGAGGCGAGTCCAATTCTGAATTCACTTTGGAGTGAGGTGTTTTGCAGGAAATCAATCACTCTGAAAGTCCAGGTGAGGAAAAGGATTTTTCACGCTATGGAGCGTAAGTCTATCTGGATGCCTGGATGATCTGTTCTGGAAATTTGCCATGCAGCAGATTCCTGCTCTAGGTGACAAGACAAATTTCAGCAAGTAATCCATAATTTGTGCCGTGAACAGTGAGAGAAAGAAACATTCTGTAAGCAGTTAATTGTACAGGATGATGTTACAGTGTTATGCCTAAAGGCAGGGGTACACAGCACTTCTTCCAGCTCACTAACAAGCTGAATGTAGGAGCTTTCACTATGCAGCACTCCAGAACTTCAGTTCACAATACTTCCATCTTTAGGGATAAAAACAATCAAGGAATATATCAACAGAGAAATATGTCACTTTGGAAAAATATATTCTGCAGTAGATTTCATGGATTTCTACAAAATATTAGAGTGGGTTAAATTGTGTTAAAATTAATTTAAGGACATATCTCTAATCTGTAGCAGGTCAGGGATAAAGAGTGAAATTTTCATCTTCAGGCTCTATACATGTGTTTTGTTCACCATATATAAAATTTAACCCACAAACTTTTATTCCGAATTTATAAGGAGCATTCATTTTCCATTGTCAAAAATAAGGGAATAGAAATTTCAGTATTACCTGTTTTATGTTAGAACCTTAAAGTGTTAGAATCCTTCTCACTACATTTAATTTCAACTCTATATTTTAGATCCTTAAAGTCTTTGGAAAATCACAACCAAATTTAATAATGTAAAGTGAAATGTGCTTCCACCATGTGGAGTTTTGGTCAACAAACACTACATTGGGTTTTTTTCTTAGATGATGGGGTGCTTCTAAAATCCACTTGAAAACTTCTCAGTTGACAGCATCATTGAACTAAAAAAAATCAGCATATAGGGCATTTCTTAGACCATTATGTAAAAATTTATGAAGAAGAGCCTCTGGAGAGGAATAATGGGCTGCTCTGCACAGCAGAGCAGTGTTTGTCACACCGAGTTTCATTATTTTTGCCTCCTCAAGTTGTGTCTGTGATTTTTGTATGGTGTTCATTACTGTGGAATATAAGCAACCACAGCCTGTTTATGAAAAAGATGGTCATTGCTTTGACTTCAACATGGAGACCGCCCTGAATTTTAAGCTCAAATCTTGCTCCTTTTGAATTGAAAAAAACAAAAATATAGAATTTGTTTAGGCAGAAACCAACTCTTTTTTTATATTGGTCTCAGATTATAGCAGCACTGGATACAATTAATTTTGTCCGACAATTTAATTTAACTTTGGAATATGGAATTAATGTGGAAAATTATCCAAATGGAAGATGTTTAAACAGAACTAAAATGGTCCAAATGGAAGATGTTTAAACAGAACTAAAAAAAAGTGTTAGGAGTACATTACATAAGAACATAAGAATAGCTTAACTGCATTAATCTGGAGGTCTGTCTTATTTGCTGTAGAACATCAAAATGTGGTCTGCCATGCTGAGTACTCTCATCACTTTGCCAGCCAGTGACAGTAAGGAAGAAATGCCAGGGTTTGGCCCCGTTCTTGGCAGAGGTGGACACTTCTTGACAGCAGATGTAAAAAGTAAAACAGGTGCTATAGCACACTTACAATTACTCCGTGGGTACAACGTTAAGTAGATTAATGAGACTCTGAACTAGGATGAACTTCCTGAAGTTTCAGTGAAACTAAACCAGGCAGCTTCACTCTGACACATGCTTACAGGACAGTGCTCTGTCTCAGTTTGCAATATTGAAAAGAAATTAAAACCACAACCACATCTAAATACTATCCCATTCTGAAACATATTTTTATTAAAATAGAAGGTGCCTTCAGATTGTTCTTTATATTCTGTCTCCTATTACCCCACATGCACAGTTCTCTAATCCATCCAAACCACTTGCCATGTTTTTTTAGCTTCTCTGTCCCTACACTGGAGAAACAGAGATTTTTGAAGGCTGTGAGCTCAACTGCACTTTTCACTGTGTAGGAGGAAATGTCCACCATTATTCTGTTGACATAAGAAGTTTATCTAACATGCAGATTGTGCTGAATTTTGCAAATGTTTGTTCATCATGGAAATAAATCATCTGTTCAGAGAAGGTTAATGATGTGAAGAGCTTAAGGTCACTAACTTCTCTGTTAATGAGGCCATTACTGAAGACAACATACAAGCTGGTGATGGTGCTGTGCAGGGCCAGGAGTTGGGCTTGGTGATCTCTGTGGGTCCCTTCCAACTCTGCCTTATTCTGTGATTCTGTAAAGCTGGATATTCTTGCTGTTGTGCTAGGGGCAAGCAAGCAGCGGAACCAACCTGGTGCACTTGCTCATTCCAGATCACAGAGCTCATTTGTACATGCCTAAAATCATATGCATGTTTACATGTTACCAACATGGAATTTACAGGTAGGTATGAAGACCAACTGTGGCAGCAGTTTCAGTTCCTACATTTGCAGGCAGCTACTCTCACCTCCAGGGAACCTGGCTGCCACATTTCTTCCTGCTGTCACCTGAGAAGACACCTGCAGCTTGGTTTCTACTCTGTACCAAAACCACCTGGTTTGAGTAAATACTTGCAGAAAAGTGATGGGAAAGTTGCATTACTGCAGAGATTTTTTTTTTATCTAAACGCTACCCAAGAAAGGAGAAAAGGTGTATTTCTATGAGCCTCCAGTGGAAAAAAAATAGCATTTGTTAAAAATCAGATAGTAGCAATTACCCTTTTGCTTTGTCCTTCAGTATAAAATATTTTCCAAATATACACCTCTCTTTAGAGATTTGCAGACATTGTACAGGGGAAGAGGAATGCAGCCCAGCAGCTCTCATCATTATATAAGAAATTATTTATTCACAGTTAAAGTAAGTGCTACATTTTGCTGTGTGGTGAAAGCTAAGCATAGCTAATTTTAGATTTTTATAGCGTTTCAAGACGAGCATGATAAAATGCCATATGGCGCTCTTGTATCTGGGCAAAGTCTCCAAAATCAGCATGATTCCCTTTCTAACCCACTTGGTGAGGTGCACACGTGCAAGGCCAGGACCCTGCTCGCTGGCCCCGTGGAGCGCATCCCCTGCCCGGGACGGCCCCGGAGCCGAGCCCCGCCCGCCGCCCGCCAGCCGGGGATGCGGCCCAGGAACCGCAGGCAGCCCGTGCGGGCGCTGTGTGCGGACAGCACATGTCAGAGAATGGAATTTGACCCGATTTACGAAACGATCTTCTCTGCCTCTTGCTGCCCTCTGCTGTCACACGCCGAGGTGGCTCGGAGAGAGCTGCGGAGCCACGGCAAGGCTGGTCACTACGGAGCACCCAAATCTGCCGGGGGGGAAGCCCTACAGGTGAGCTGCAGCCCCGCAGGACAAAGCACAGAGCTTGTAAACAGGTTGGTTCCGCTGCTTGCTTGCCCCTAGCACAACAGCAAGAATATCCAGCTTTACAGAATCACAGAATAAGGCAGAGTTGGAAGGGACCCACAGAGATCACCAAGCCCAACTCCTGGCCCTGCGCAGCACCATCACCAGCTTGTATGTTGTCTTCAGTAATGGCCTCATTAACAGAGAAGTTAGTGGCCTTAAGCTCTTCACATCATTAACCTTCTCTGAACTAGCTGTGAAACAACGCTGAAGTTTCTCCTGTGTGGGAATCTGCTCGTGCTTTGTTGGTGTGGGACAACAGGGTGATGTTGGTCTTGTGCAGTGGTCTGGAAAAGGAGAGAGCACTGCAGCCAAGGGACCTGTAGGGTCTTGCTTTTCATATAAAAACCTACATCCCTACATCACAGTCGCAATGGTTTCAAATGTTTTTAGCATAGCATATAAGTGAATCCAAAAAGTTCAGTTCACAATACTTTGATCTTTAGCAATAGTAATCAAATATAATCTGCCTATTACATTATTTCAGTGTGCTGTGTCTCTTGGGTCAGCCAGCTCTTTCTAAAAATGCACTCTTTCTGCAGTAACAAACCTCTAGCCACAGCAGATTGGACACTTCAGTGATATTTCTCAAACAACTTTCCAAATGTGTGAATGTACTGAGAGACTATCTGTTTGAACACCTGGGGACCCAGTGTGAGCTCTCTTGCTCCTCTGGCCAGCCCAGAGGAGCTTAGAGTTGCTCAGGGTCCCATCACCAAGGGGCACCCAGCGAACACTGAGATGCAGAAGAGAACACCTCGGGGCAACCACAGCTGTTGGTTCCTTCCCCCACGTTTGCTTCAGGTGCTACTTGCTCTTCACACTT
The DNA here is from genome assembly GCF_024509145.1 of Vidua macroura. Classification (NCBI taxonomy): domain Eukaryota; kingdom Metazoa; phylum Chordata; class Aves; order Passeriformes; family Viduidae; genus Vidua; species Vidua macroura. The sequence goes on from NC_071574.1 coordinate 47,592,031, forward strand.
CTTTAACAAGGACTTGCATGAAGATCTGGGTGACTCCACAACAAGATTTGTGTTTCTTTAAATGCTCATTTTGATACCTGATCTGTTACATGGATTACAAAGCGCACTTGAGCCAGCCTGTCCTGCAGAAGACACAGGTAGCACTGAAAATCTTGGTGATATTGCAGCTCTAAATGCAACTTGTTTTCATCTGTAACTTGATTGTGTCAAAGCTTTTCTCGTTAAAAAAACATGATAGTGGTGGACTGCAACTGGAGCTACAGCATGCCCAGGTGGACAGTCTCTCTGGCAGACTTGCCTGCTGCTCCTCTGTTCTATATCCTGCCTCATTGGTATTTCTAATTGTGAAAATTACATTGGCAAGTAAGTATCTTACAGCAGCACCTGCAGATCACCAGACACTAAAACACTCTCAAACACAGATGACAAGTCTTTAACTCTTATGCAATAATCTAGAAAACTGTCTTTTTTTTTTTTTTCTCAAAACTTGGACTAGGCCCTGATATAATTCTGTAAAGTGGTTTAGGGTGAGGAAATATTTATTTTACAACACTGAAGAGTGTTGACAGCTCGTTCTTTGACAGTTTGTTCTCAGGCATTCCTCAGAAAAGGTGGGAGTTTTACAAGGAGAAACGAATACCTGCAAGAAGGCCACTCCTGTCCTGGAGTGTTAGTTGGATGCCAATAAATTACTCTTTCAGGCCCAGACCTTGGTTTGAAAGGCACTACAGGAAATTGGGTGCAGCCCTCAAGGCACTGGAGCCCTCCTGTCAAAATTCCACTCACTTTTTTTTTCCTGCAGATGTCAATTACAGCCATGACAATGGGAGAGAGAGATAGGATGGTGAGGAGTATGATTTGTCCCAGTGACTGTGAGCTCAGAGAAGAAAACTTAAAAATTGAAGGTGCTTGTACCATCATGAAATGCCTGATGAAGGAAGATGGGAGAAACAAAGAGAGGAAAGTGGGTTAAAACTGAAATTCAAGCAGACTAGTGAAGAAACTTCATGGAAGAGAAAAAAGCATGTGCTCTGAGGGTATTCTTGCCTTCAGATCCTGGAAAGCTACCTCAGTTTCCCCAGTATCTCTATTTCTCTGATGAAAGTAACCACTATTTACATATCTGGCAAGAGCAATGTTCCAGTCCATGTATCGTTTTTCCCTGTAATGTAAAAAGGGATTTTCCGAAAACAAAACAAAACAAATCAAAAACAACTTTGAAATGTTCAAGAAGCACCTCAGAAAACTGAGAAAAATGTCTAGTTTTCACACAGGACATTGACTAGCATGCAATGAAGGAGGCATTTGACATACACTCAGCCACCTTAATCAAAGGCAACATTGAGCCATGACTTATTGATTCCTTTGCAGAGAATGAGGCAAGGTTGTCAGGGAAAAGGAAAAATTACACCTTATATCATACTGTTTATAATACCTAAGAGAATTGAATTGCTATTACATATTTAATCGGGCATTTCCTCACTTTTGAAGGTAGAATTTTGCAGCCTGAGTTATAATCCCTTCTTGTATCTCATTTAGTAAGCAATAAATATACAGAAGATTTGAATTGGAGCTCTTGGCATTTCAGGTCTGAAAGGAAGGAAGGTGGATGAGATTTCCTCTAAAGCTTTGATATTCTGAAGTCAAATGAGCAAAATTAAACTAGTAAATATAAATGTAGATACAGACAGGCCCACCTTTGGAGCTTAGGCACTTTTTAAAACCTGAATAAAGGTTAGCACAAAGTAGCCCTGGCCTTTAAACTATGCTACAATACAAATACATAATAAATATTTGAATTAAAAATACTACCTTGACATGTTACTTTCCATTATAGTTTGTTTTATGTGCAGTCTCATTCTTCAGTCTGGGTTTCCTGTTGCTTCTGGAGTGTGCTGTTTTTTTTTTTACCACAGGCAAGAGGGACTCTATATGAAAATATGCCACAAAAGAATATTTCACTGAGGTCACTAGCCAGCCAGCTCTTCCCATCAATGAGGGTTTTTTCCTGTGCAGAATTTACTGTCAGCCAGGTCTTCTTGGCATGTGCATCTCTATGAAACAAGAATGAGGTTAGCCAAGGTATCTATTTACAGCATTACTAGAAAGGTAATAAAACTGAATAAAGATGACATAAGGAGTAATTTATTTTAACAAGTAAATTTATTAACTTACATGGAAGGGCATTTCAGCTTGAATTTCTAATATCATATTATTCTGGACTGTTTTATGACCACCATATTCATTCTGTTGCTTAAAGGATTTTGGCTCAGAAAGCAATTTGGTTTTAATACTGCTATTCATATATATAAACTGCAATGCATAATTCATGCTAAAAGCCATGAGACTGTGCTTTGGGATTCAAGACTAATGTATTTCATATCATGTTGCTAAATTAAAAGTTAAGAAAAGATTTGGGGGTGGAAAGAAATGAGAAGGGACATGAGTTTCTCTTTTTCTCATGTTATGAAACAGATAAATTCATACCATTTAAGAAGTAAAAGTAATCATCAAGGCAAAACATGAAGCTGTCTTGGAACATGCTGGGACTTGTCTGGAAGAGTTACCAAATTACAAATACTAATGGCTTCAGTGGTTCCATTGTTTGCTTGTTTTTATTGAAATGACAGAAAATGGAAAAGCTGATGCATAAATACATAATCATGTTATGTCATTGTAATGATGAAAATCTAGTAGGAAAAACGGGGATTTTTTTCTATAAGGAGCATAGAAAGGTATTTTTATTTTTTCCCAAGCTTCCTCAAGGCTTGGATCAATTTATTTTCAGACTGTGGATATATTAATACACTTTTCTTAGCCCAGTACACAGCTAAGAAAATTTGTGCTTGGGACTTAAGCTCTTTTCTGCAAGCTTTGGTAAACTGGCAATAAAGCTTGAAATGCCTGTTGCAGAAGGTGATGATCACTGGGAGCATCAGTGTTGCCACATGCAGGGCCTGAGCATGGTCTTGGATGGCAAAGAGAGGGTCAAACTCTTGGCTAGCAATCTACAGCTTGAGTGCTGAATGCAAGCCAAGGCTGTAAAGCACATTTTTTCATGGTGCTGTATCATGCTTCAGATGTGCCTCCCCAGGATGCTTCCAGCAGCCAGCACAAGACTGGGAATCACAACTGGGTTGGTGCAGTTTCAAATGTGCCAAGCCCACACCTGTGGGAACTTTGGGCTTGGTGCAAACACAAAGGACATGAGGCAGGCACAGTGCTGCCTGGCTACTTCACTTTAATTGCTATTGCACGCTGAAAAAATACTACTGAAGGCAGTATGTCCTTCAGCATAGGATGCAAAAGTTCTGCTTATGGGCATATTTCCATTATCACTTTTCTTTTTATTTAAGTGTCGCCATGTCACCCTGTTCTTTTAAAAGTTTCAATGTTCTTCTAAAAGTTTTTTATGCATTCTGATGTTTACATATTTCTACTGGAGTTCTCACACATGTTCACGTAAATAGTGATTGTTTTGCATTCTTCTTTGTGGGTAGAGAGAATTAATGGACTGTTGGTTTGACCAGTGTGGTTGGAGAGGTAGTAATTTCACCCTCCAATCTACTGTCACTTTTGGAATCCTATATATTGCAGAGTCAGAAAATAAAATCTCTCTTTTGGTTCTTTTCTTCCTCTCTTTTACATCTAATGTGCTTGTGTGAATTATTTTGTGTTGTAGTGTGACACTGCCATGCCCACCCCCCACCCCCCCTCCAAATTCTCCTTTGGGGTATGATCCTTTATATGTTTGGTCACAGTTCAGGGATGAAATGTGCATGGTATGTGGAAATTATTAGAAAACTCCTTTCAACTATTTTTGAGGTATAGCAGTGTAGGACAGAGCTCTCCTCTCCTCCAATGCTCATATACACTTTTTTTCAATTTAATTCAATTTCTCTCCTCTCAGTTGCTGAGTGTCTGTGACCAAAAAAAAAAAACAAAAACAAAAACAAAAAAACAACAACAATCAAAAAAAAACTAAAACAAAACAAAACACGAGAAAAACAGTTTCTCACCAACTCTCCCAAGGACTTCTCATAGTGAAGCCAAGCTAAGCTAACAGGGAGTGCAACGGAATGAATCTTACATCAGCTGTCTTTAATAAAACCTGAAGATTTACACACAATGGCAAAAAAAAAAAAAAAAAAAAGGGAACATAACATAGTTCTTTAAGTTTTTATCAATAAACTTTTGTGAATGTTTTTCTTTTTAAGAAACAGCATTTTTATTATACTCTGTCAGCTTATTTTGATTTTGCTATGATTGATAAAAAGGAAGCATTCCAGAATGCTTTTTTCCTTAACTAGCACTTAACTGAGACAGAAAGGAAACCTTTGTTCCACATATTTTTCTTTGTTTCTCTGTTTACCAGTAAAGCTTATCTTTAATCTTCAACAGTTTTGGAATGATGGGGAGAAGTTACTTTGATGGCATCTTAAAATAAGGCACACCTGTGAAAGCAGATCACTGGCCCAAAATAAGCTTGTTGATCTCACATACATCAGTGTAAAACTGTAATTCCTCTAGGCTCACACCAGTGTTTCAGAGATCAGCACCTGGCCTAAAAGACTTAAGCATTACATTTTTGGAGCTTGATGTTGATGCTGGCTACAGTTTGGTTTAATTTAATGAAAAAAGATACTGTTTCAACAGCTGGAGAATCAACTCCAGACAAAGCGTAATGTTGTGATTGCACTACATTATATAGTGGAAATCAGTTGCAATGCTGTTCTGGAGGTGAAAATCCACTTCATACAGTTTTGGCTCCAAGACACAGCCTTCCACTTTATCTCAAAATTGCACAGAGCCTACAAAAATGCCAACATCCTTCAATGTCACCCAGATGAGCAATTTAAGAGGAAGGCTAATCCTAAGACCACAGAAGAGAAATCTAAGATGGAGAAAGCCAGACAAGGCTCAAGGATGGCTGGAAAACACTTGCCCTGTGGGTGTTATTTGGAAACATGGTCCCCCCAGAATTGAGTGCCTAATTCCACCACGGGGATCAGATAGGATGAAGCAGTTTTATCAACTGAAAATCAATTGAAAAATCAATTGATGTCTAATAAGGGAGAGCAGGGTCAATAGTCATTTGTCTTCCTTTCCTTTCTCTAAGGAAATAGCCATTCATCTTCTTTTCCTTCCATTCACACTCATTAGTTAGCTTCTAAATCTTCCTCCAATTTCAAATTTGTTTACAGCAGCAGAGAGCCAGTAAAACACCAGAGCAGGCATAGTAAAAACAGGATTGCCAAAAGCACTCTCATGCTAATAACACACATATTTTCAGTCACATATTTGTATTGTCTTGCTTCTTGTAAGGCCTTGCTTCTTGATTTTTTTTTTTTTTTTTTTTTTTTTTTTTTTTTTTTTTTTTTTTTTTTTGTCTAAAAAGCCAGTGAAAATGTTGAAGCTATATCAGGTCTCACTATATGGTGAAAGACCTGGATTCTGTTATGTGGTTTATCAGAGCAGAAACCTCACAGAGGGTACTGTTTCTTCTCCAATATCCATTTGTTTTCAGTGTTTCATTGCTTAAAATAAAAGTGATAGAAAGCCTTATTTTGCATTAGATATGGCAGAACATATTATGTTTCTGTGCCTGGATACCCTTCCTATTTTCCATAAACAGATTTCTGAAGGGTAATTTTGTGGCATTTTCTAAATGGCTGTGAACAGCTGGAAAAGACAGCCAAAACCTTAAACCACCTCCACTGACCTTCAGCCACAGATACTGTTGCTATCTATCCATGAAATCCACATATGCCCATAAACTGTTCATATCTAACTCAGAACCAAATAGGTTTTTTCCACACTGTTTGGATGCAGTCTGAAAGTGATGGTAGAAAAGAGCTACAGGAAATGATGATGTAGTTTAAATCCTGCCATGAGGATTGTTCTGTGCCTTCAGCTGGACAGGGAAGAGCTTGTTTGAGATACTCTGAGCTGCCTGTTCCTGCCAGCAATGCGTGTGCCTGCCTGGTAGGATGGCTACACTGCAGCTCGAGGGGCACTACAGAGTAGCACACAAACAGAAGCCAGTGGGGCTACTCAAAGGCAGTCCTGGGGATACTGAGAGTGTGGGAAATGAGGAGGCAAAGCCAGAACAGAAGTAAAGGATGGTATTGCCAAGGAAGCAATGCAAGAGGCAGTAACTGGAGCTGGAAGGAGAAAAAATAGGTGGTAAGAAAGGAAGAGGAAGGACAAGACAAGGCAGCAGCAGGAAAGTCACTCTGCAAAAGCTGTCAGCTTTTAGTTTGATTTTCTGGCCAAAGTCTCTACCAGTCATTCCTCCACCTGGCCCTACCCACGGTTGCTAATGTGCAATGGTTGAAAAGACATTAATTCTTGATGTCTAAGACACCAGTAATAGGGATTCAGCATATGAATGTTGCTATTAAAAACATGCACCATTTTCCCAGCATAATCTTCTCTAGGATTGGATTCCAGAGCTGAAATCTCCTTCTGCTGTTGTATAACTTGTCATCTATTCCCAGAAAAAAATAATTTCCTTACGTAAGTATTTTGAGACCAAGATAGAAATCTAACTTTTTCTTCAATCCCTCAGTAGGGAAACTTTACAGACTGAATCATTCTTGCATATTTCTTCCAAGAAACTTCCATTTTGACAATGTCCATTTTGAAAAGTGTAGACTCCAGAAGAAGTCAAATTTTCTAAACAAAAAAAGTTGTAAAACCAGTTGTGTCCTAAAACACCCTGAGTTTGACCTAAAAGCCCAACACCCAGCAGAGCCCTAAGCCCTAAGCTTGCAGAAGGGCACTGGAGAACTCTCACTCTATTTGTACATGGAGAATAGACTCTTGGTGGGATTAAAGCCCTTATTTGAAAGAAATGTCTTGAAATCTTCATTACATCCATGTTTTGTTTTGCTCTTTCCAATCAAAGATGAGATTCTGATATAAGCAAATGATTGCCAGGAGTGCTTTGGTCTCAAATAAGAAACTAAGCCTGTGGAAACTTTTAGAGTTAAATGGAAAGAAAGAAAGAATCTTCTAAATCTTCTGGGATGAAAGTATTGGATGCTAGGCTAGTCCAAAGAAAAATCTAATTATTAGCAGTCTGGTTTTTCTATTTTGTGGAGCCTTACCTTTGGTTATTGCTGTATGCTCTTTGAGCAGCGAATACAGACTTTCTTTCCAGGTTAGTAATTTGTCCTGGTGCTGCAACAGAATGAGTTTTATCTATCTTGTGTTTGAAATTATCTAACATTATGCTTTTTTTTACTTCAGAAAAATTTTACAACTCTAGAATGTTTCAACAAAATACTGTAGTGAGCTTTATACAAGACTTCTCTTCATTCTGTACTTGTCCTCACTCATGACCAGTGCTGGAATGAGATGACCACTTCCTATCTGTATTGTAAAAGTCAACAAAACAGTGCCATATGCAGGTTACTTCCTGCTTAGCCCAGCAAGAAACTTTGCAAACATTATCTATCCACAACAATCACATTACCTATAGACATCCCAAGGCTCTCGTCTCCTTTGCCCTCAGATTTCTTGTTGCTGCTTCATCACTGCCTACCTGAGAAACCAGTAATTTCTGAGGGCCATACCTGGGTAATCTGAGGGCCATACCAGGGTAGGAAGCTTTCTCTTCACATCCTCAACCCGGGCTCCAGGGGGGCAACAGACCTCATTAAGTGGTCAGATCTGCATATTGAGCCTTCTGTTTCCCTTAAGAGCGTCTCCTCTGACAATGACCTCTCTTTTTCTGTATGGAAGTGGTTTTGATGAAGGACATACAGCTCCTAATCTCAGCAGCACCTCTGTGCTGTATGAACCACCATCCTTGCCACTGCTCAGTCCCACTTGCAGAGCCTCATACCCACTGTGCAAGGGCACCTGGGGACATGGAGCCTGCTGCACTGGGCAGGAGCTCAGGAGAAGCTTCACCAGGAGGAGGGCAGAGCAGCCCTGGAAAAGGCTGCCCAGGGAAGATAAGAAGTCTCTATATTTGACAGTCTTTAAAGTTTGGCAGATAAACCAGTGGCTGACCTGTTTTCACTTCAGCAATATTCCTGCTGTGAGTATGAGACTGAACCAGAGAACTCCAAAAGAAATTCTACCCAGTAATTCTGTGTTTCCATAATTCACTGGATAAACTTCAGGAGGCACCTAGGAGAAGTAGTGCTGATGAGAAACAGTATATTATGCCAAGATATTATTTTCTCAGACAACTCACAGTTAGGCAAATAATGACAAGTGACATTTAAGTTTGCAATGAATGACAATGAAGTATAGTAATGCTTAAATGCATTAAGTGTATTTCTTCAAACTTCTAAGTCAGAACAGCTTTGAGAAAAAGCATCAAGTTTATAACTAGATGAAGCGCAGAGATTGTAACCAGAAGAAGATGAAAGAATCTTTGTTCTGTCTGGTACAGCCCTAAGTGCTGTGCTTTCAATGTTTCTCAATGCTGCTGAGAAACAGTCTGATTTCTCGTCAACAGTTTCATAAACCCTTGGGGTAAAATCTCTCAAAATTAGGGTGCATGTTACCTATATAATGGTCAGTTGTAAGAAGCAGTTAAGTTCATTATAGGAGCAGAGAGCTGGAAGTACCAAAGCTTTCCTTCCAACTACCAGCACATGCCCTTGTCCAAAAAAAGAGCACCTGCAAGACACATGGGTGGAAGGTTTTTACTGGACATTGTTTTGTGATCAGCTGGGTGTCTATGAGAGAGAGACAAAAAGATCAAAGGAAGAGACAGATGGTGGCAAGAAAAAGCCAACATCACAGACATAACAAGGGCCAGGAATATGCCTCTGAGAAAAGCTAAAACAAAAAGGAAAAAAAGCTTTTAGAGAGTTTAATGGAAAATAGACTTGAGCTGTAAACACAGGCCATGCCTGCAATTCTTGCTGTGGGAAGAAAAAGAGGGCTTTGTACTTTCTTTGAAATTAAATGGGATTGCATCAGAGAAACCTCATTTCAGAAAACATAAATTTGTCCTGGCTGGAACGTCCTATGACCCAAGGGTTTTATTTAGACTTTTACCCAGCTCACATAAGTCTACACATAGTCACCTTGGAAAACAATATTATTGCTCTATTTACCCCTAAAACAGCATACCCAGTTCAGCAGTCAGTCAGTTATGTTTCTAATATGCCCACTGCTGTTGCACTGGAAGAGCTGCAGTTCAGGAGGGTTTCAGACAAGCTCGTGAAGTGGCCATGTAATGGGACAGGAGTCAATAGTGCAGGGCAGAGTGCTGGTGGGTATGTTTTTCAGTGGCTTCTTTCTCCTCTTGTACTTGCCTTGTTTTTTGTCAAAATGGGTCCTGAGAAAATGCTGGCACTGTCAGACCTGACAGAGGACTGAGATCACTTGCCTTGATACTGACGGTGCGATTTTTCAAAGTGCAAGCGAGAAAGGTGTTGTCTTCCTATTCAGGAAATTGACTAAACTGGGGAAACCATCTATTTCCTCATTTATACTCCTTCTAATCTACTAAATGTTCATGGAATACAGTTAGAGGAGAATTTGGAGTAATTTGTAGATGGCAAGACATACAATCATAGAATAACTGAATTGTTAATATTGGAAAAGACGTTTAAGACCATTAATTCCAACTGTCAACCCAGCACCACCGTTGTGTTTACCATTAAACCATGTCCTCAAATGCCACATCTACCCATCATTTAAATACCTCCAGGGGTGATGACTCCACCACTTCCCTGGACAGCCTGTTCCAATGCTTGACAACCCTTTCGGTGGAGAAATTTTTCCTAATATCCAATGCAAATCTGGCGCAAGGTTTCCTCTCATTCTGTCACTTGTTAACCAGGAAAAGAGACCAAGTCCCACCTGGCTGGAACCTCCTTTCAGGCAGTTTTAGAAAGTGGAAAGGTCTTCCCTGAGCCTTCTTTTCTCCAGGTTAACAACTCCTCACATCTTCATTGCCCTTCTCTGGACTCGCTCCAGCACCTCAATGTCTTTCCTGCCGTGAGGGGCCCAGAACTGAACACAGCACTCGAGGCGTGGCCTCACCAGTGCCGAGCACAGGGCGACAATCACTGACCTGGTCCTGCTGGCCACACTATTGCTGATACAGGCCAGGGTGCCATTGGCCTTCTTGGCCACCTGGGCACTCACTGGCTCATGTTCAGCCGCTGCTGACCAGCACTGCCAGGTTCTTTTCTACTGGGCAACTTTGCAACTACTCCTGCAAGATTGTAGTGTGGCAGGGGCTGTTATGGCCCATGTGCAGGACTCAGCAAATCCTATATACAGACATGTCTTTGCTGTACCTACACTGTGCGGAAAAGATGGCACGCTAGTGAGATGAGCAGGTTGTTTTCTTCTTGCAGCTCAACATAACTCATGCTTGCCTTGTTTCCCTCACAGTGTTCACAACCTGTTCTGAAGACAGCATCCCTCGTTGCCATAAGAGAGCTTCACAGTGAACTTCCTGCACATCATCACTTCAAAGTGAGAGGGCTTGGCCATATCCCTTCCTACTGAAAACTGGTGAGTCCCACGAAGAGTAAGGTCAAACATTACTATGTTGGACAATATTTTAAATTCCCAAAAACAGATTTTTTTTGTGTACTACTTTGTGTTTGGAGCATGACTTCCCTGACTTCAACTGCAGCTGAGAAAGCTCAGCACGCCTACAAGTCCTGCACTAAGAATAAAAGCAATGTAAAGTTATTGACAGCTTCTGAAAAGATTGGCTCAAGTGACTCAGCTATCACCACATGGGAGCTGTTTGACAGAAAAAGGGAGAGTATCCAATTTTCCAGGCTAGAACATCACCCCCTTGCCATATGCTCTCTTGCTAAATTCTGTCTCATTCTCTATACTCTTCCCCATTTCTGGGACCAATGAAATGGGAACAGGTCTCATGGTATCTTTAACCATGTTCAGTTCCTGGAACTCTCTGTCCTGATTATAGAATCAACCTTTTCATGAAACACAAGGTGCATAAACACAAGTACCAAAGTTTTCATCCTTGATAATACTTTAATCAACTGGCATATATTTTTCTTGTTTCTCAAAAACAGGAACAAGTCCCCATATTTGACAACTCACAATAGCTACCAGGAGGTAGATGGAGCCTTTAAAAGGCACTGCACAGACCTCTGTAGTTTGACTAATGGCAGGGCAGAAAATGGTGATAGGTGTCAGACACCACTATCAGGGAGCTGGAACACACATATTGATGCCTGGCTCATTTCTCCACCAGACTCTTCTTATTCTTTCAGCCCTGTTAAGTCTTTATCTTTGGCCAGTCCCATTTCTTCTCATAAACATATAGTACTCTTTTCAGACCTACAGATGTTCATTCAGTCATACATAGTTTCTCCCACCAGGCTCCTGTTCTGGACTTTGATTTGAAACTCATCACTTTTCCTTTAGAAAATCTTTAGTCAACAAAAGACTCTTTTCCCATTGTTTCATTCTTAGCAACATCTGAAAAGTTTACAGAAATTGTCCAGGAGAAATCAGACTAAAGCAGATGCTTACCATTGAAATGGTAAACATTTCACAAAATTTTAAGTGATTGAAAACCAGGAAATGTTTCAGGTGACAAGAATAGGTCTATGTCCAAAATGAATAAAAGTCAATTGTACATAACCTGTCATTATATCTCCAACTGTGTAAACACCCTGTACAGATGATAGTCACGCTAATATGACACATTAAAAACAAACAGAAAATAAAAAACTACACAAGACAAAGCATTAAATACTGTATTAAAATTTTTATCCAAGGCTATTAATAATTTGATCTTAATTCTGTTTAAATCAGTTAAATCAGTTGCCTATAAATATGATTTGTTCTTTTACCTCCTGCCACGTGGCCTCAATACCTGTGCTGGACTTGCAAAACTAAAAGGCACCTCTGCAGAATATCCCCCTCCACTTCAGACAGTTACTTCCTGATACCTTCTGAAAAACACCCAATAGTTTCACTTCCCTGAGCTGCAAAGAAAGGGAGAAAGGAACAGCAGTCACTTATTTCAATCACCTCATCAAGGATGGCTAATTGATCCCCAGCATTTACAGGGGTGTCTGCCCTGCTCCCATATAAAAGGGGCCAAAGATTGAGAGCAGCCAGTTTCTACATGTTACAGTTCCTGCGGTCAAGGCGCTTCTGGGAACAGAGGTACTTGGGAGAGCTTGCCCTGCAAGAGGTGATGCAGATTATGTGAAGAGTGCTGCTTAAAACACCAGCCCATCAGTCCCTACCTGCTAGGTGCAGTGGTCAGCCTTTATCTGGAAATGTTATGTAAAATGTTGTTGGTTTTTGGCAAAGTGGAAGGCACCCTTGCTGTTTGCCTGCAGGTAGGTCTTCACTTGTCACTGCGACAGACTCGATGTCTGACTTTGTGTGGCCGTGTTTCTTGCTGTAGACACCATTCCTCTCCCTTCACCCCATAGCCTGCTGCTTTTATTTTGCTTCTATCTCCTTTTTTTTCAGGCTGAGGAGAATCTGGGTAAGAGATGTTTGTTTTGGGAAAAGAAGAAAGAAAACTACTCTGGAATTATTGAAAAATGCAATGCAGGTTTCAACAAAGAGTCACTTAAAGACAGCTAAAGAAATCCATAGAAGTCTTTTCTCTCTCTCTGTCTTTTTGGTGGTTTTTTTGTTTGTTTGTTTGTTTGGTTTTGTTGGTTTTTTTGGTTTTTTTTTTTTTAGAAAACAAAGTTGATGGAAACAACTGGAGACTACAACTTGGAAAATTGAGAAACTAAGATGAATAAAACTTCCTGTTTTCCTCTCCTGTCCCAACCTGCAGGGGACAAGGTTGGGGGGCAACCTTTTCAACCCCTTTTCAAAACAGGGGTTGGACTCCCAAAGAGTTCAGGTTTGGACTATTTTTCTTTAAATATCAATTATTCTTTTGTACAGTGTTCAAGGTCTTTAGCTTAGCTACAGTTTGTCACACATAAGTAAACATAGCAGATCTACTACTTAATTCTGATTAGCATAAAAAATTGGTTTTAATAAATCTTAATATTTAACGCTGATATGTACCATTGCTTTCAACTGCATGCCTCACTAAAGTTTTCCTAGCTTAGCACCTTGAAATTAGCTTTTGTTATCCTATTCACCAACGCTACAATTCACTGAATGTGAAAAAGCAGTCATGAAATTTGGCTTGTAAATGCTCTAGCTGCAGGTGATAGGACTTCATTCTGCACCATTTCCCCAACTCTTTTCAGTTATCCCTTCGGGTGCACAAGTTGGGACACTTTGAGACTCATAAAGATAACAAAGTACTGACGTGTCTCAGATCAAGCACTCAGAATTTAGGTTTTATTCGTTTCGGTTTTATATGGGCTTAACACAGGTGCACCAAAGCTAAGAGCTGTTGCGGGATAAAGTTGCCTTGGCTGTTCTCTCAGCACATTCCACTGCTATAAAAACAGTGAAGACATCGCTCAACCTCTTCTAAAACAGCCACACAGAAACCTATAAAAATTAGTAGAAGCAGAAGATCTCATTTCTATTCCTAGTAAGGCTATTGAGACCTCTGAGATTTTGGCCAAGTGACCTAAGTCCTCCACAGACCTACTTCCCACAGCTAGAAGGGAAAATACTGATTTGGGGCGTGACACTTTGAAATGTCTGCCCTTAAGTTTTAGTTAAGTCATGAGCATAGAGCAAGGGCCTACAGTCAGCAGGAAAACAATGACAACCATTTCTGTAAATTCAAAGATTTCAAATAGCTAACTCCTATGCTGGAATCTGTAACAATTTTATAAGGCAGACCCACTACAATATTATGGTTCATATGGTTTAATCAGTGAATTTAGTAGTTTTATTTTTAATGTGTTAGTTTTATTAATTTCCATTGACAGCATGAATGTTTGAAATGATGAGAGTTCAAGTCTTCTAACATACTCTGTGGTGAGATCTATAACTGTTGGGGTTCTTTTCTTATAATATCTATATCAGCTCTACCTCTATTTCTGAAACCCTGTTATTGAACACTCACTTCAACATCAATGTGTCTATTATGCATCACCCCAGCACTATTTTTCAATTTTAAGGCCAGGCACATGATCAGAATAAGAAGCTTCTATGAAGGATGGATTTTAAAACAGAATTAAAATATACTTATCTTCTTGTAGAGACCATGCCCAGGTGCAATACTGTTTTTTTTCTGGTGTGTGCAATCTTGCATTATTAGGTTCTCACTACCTCCCTCAGGAAACACCTGGAGTTCAAAAAGTATACTGTTTATACTTAGTGTACAAGACCTTTGTTTAAATTACATTGAAGGTTTTAAACAAAGTCCTTAAATCCCACATGTATGTATAAGCTCCGCAAACTGCAAAACATGCCAAACAAATCTGGAAATTTCTTGAAAATACAGTGACTGGGGCAGCAACCACAAAAACCCAGTGCCTCTGAACATTGAGCATATCTGATACAGCAAAGGCATGTAGACCTGTATCTGCAATCTGCAATGGGAAAGAGGTAAAATCAATACAAACCGAGGACACATTACTCATATTTTGATCTACCAAATAAGTGTTAATTTTCTTTTTTATTGTCACAGATGTCCTCTACTTTAACTCCAAAGATTCTAAATCCTCATACAAACCTATATCTGCAACTCTGTTTGTTATTTGGGCTCTTGAGTCTTAAAATATTTACCTAAGGCCCAAAGACCGGCAAATTTTATCTTTATTTTATTCAGCCACATATTCTGACTCACTGTTTTTACCTCCTTTCTGTAGAATCAAATGAGATATCACTGATTCCAAGTGATATGGAACCAAAGCAAATTATTTTGGGCCGAATGGTATTCATCAAAGCTGTGCTTGTGGCAGGAGGCACCAGCAGATCTGGACACATGCCATGTGGGCCAGGCAGTCTTGTTGGCATCAATGGTCATTGCACTTCCCTGCCACAACATGGATCTCACGGTCTTTCTCCAGCTGAGGACTTGGCTCTGCGTCACTCTTCCCTCGTAACAAAATAGTTTCAGGGCTGTAAAGAACCCTTGTCCTTCCTGCTCTGGCCTGCCTCGTTGCACCCCTGTCCTTCCTTTGTGCATTTGCAAACAAACAGCAGACACAGATTACAGTTGCCCTAAAGTATTTCTGTACCTTTGACACAGGCCTGAGACAAAGCAGATCAACCAGATCATGGGGCACAGCAGGGATTTAGGTCCATCTCTCTACCCCAAAACACTATATAGAGCAAAATGTTCATTTTTATATTTTGGAAGTTCTGGAGCTTTGGAGCTCTTCTCCAGACACATCAGGTCTGCTAGTGTGCTTCCAGCCCCACTCACTGAGTTACTCCTGCTGCTCTCAGGACCTTCAGGATACTTGAAGCTCTGCACTGGAAGAGAGGCTGCTTGAATTGTTCTCTCTGCATTTAATTTTTACAAGAAATTTGGGGTTGGGGCCAATAATATTATTGGAATCAGCTGAAGATTTCACATAAAAATTAAATTAGACTATTATTAGAGTACCATGCACTTGCCCAGTGGTGCTTTTCCATTTTCCTTGAAACAGAAGAAGAAAACACTGCCCTCACATCAGATAGAAAGCTAAACAAGTCTAGCAGTGCAGCAAAATGTTGCTTCCAACAAATTGCACGGGGTATTTTATGTCCTTGTGTAGTGCCCTGACTGCCTAATCAGTGACACTGAGCACAACACCATCTGCAGTGTTCCCTGGAAGAGGCCACAGTGCCATCCTCTGCTTTGTCAATAAGAAATCTTTCCTGAGAGAGCATCACTATGGGAGAGTGAGGGGCTCTCCTCTCATCACAGCCAGAACTAGGGAGGTAACAGCCCAGGGCTACACCAAAAGGCTGATGTGTGTCATATCTGCTGGCTGGGCTGTGCTCACTTAAAATAGCCTGGATATTGTTCTAATTTAAGCCCACTGGTCTGACTTCGAAGAAGAAAGTTAAAGGGTTTATCAAATAGCGTAATTCTAGGAATACCACAAATGTCTAAAGAAATAAATAGGGAAGGAAGACTCTGACTCATTAAGAACTAGCTTTCCAGGGTGAATAAAATTTGCAGAATTCTCATTGTGTTCCCATATGCTTATTTCTCCAAAGTCATCACTTGGGACATTTGTTTTAGGAAGGGTTCACTTTCAGATGACACATCACAGGATCAGTTTATGAGGAAGAGCTGTAAAAAAGTCAAAGGTTTTCAACTATTTCCTCAAATAAAAAAATAAACCAGATATGACTTTATTTTCCTCAGGAAGGCTACAGGTTTATAAGACTGAAGAGAAACTGCAGATACATGGGGAAATGATTGAAATTAACTTCAAAGATTCCCATCTGTGTCTCACAGCTGGATCAAAAATGCAATGGAAATGGAAAGATACTTATCAAATTCAATACGCTTCAAATATCTATATATTTTTTCTAAATAGGAATGCAAATTTGTATCATCAAACAAAGTTCTTCCATCATTTCAGGACAAAATTTCTGCAGAACTTGAGAGACAGCTTGAGGACAGAAAAGTATATTGCAAAAAAATCCTCAAACAAAAAAAAACTGATGCTGTTTCACGTCAACTAAGACTCTTTAGTTAGTGATTAAGGGACACTACAAATAATTTGCCAAGGAGAATTGAGGAAGGGAAGGTACTTGGGTAAACTTAAGTGCAATTTGAGCACAAAAAATTAGACTGATATGAATACCAGTTCAAAATGAACAAGAAATGGTTAAAATACTTTGCCAAATTTTCCTTCAAAGAAAATCCAAAACATAAATTAACATTGAGAAAAAAATGTCTAATGATGACAGAGACTTTATGATGACAGGCATCCTGATTAATTGTATGAGGAGGAAGAACAGAGGGATATTTTTTAAATCTATCATCAATCTGTGCAGGGAGGATTTATTTCCCTCATAAAGACATGACAAAAATACAAATATGCCTGTAGATTTATGTTCCCTAATCTCCTAATCTCCTAATCAAGAAAACACTGAGAGCACAACATTCAAGAATATCAAAGCACAGTTTCAGCTGCACACATAGGTGCTGAAAATACAGGGATCATCCCACAGAGCAGCTGTTGCATCAGCAATGCTCAGAAAAGTTAGTTCAGGACACACAGGAGTTGAGCCATGAAGCAAAACTCACTGCAATGTAAGTGCTATCAACATGTTAATCAAACTGATTAGTTATCTTAAAGCACATAAAAGTAAAGCTCAAAAATGAGGAAACTAAAGAAGGTCAGAACCAAGAAAACCAATGGTTTGAACTGTCTGTGAAGCACCAGCAGCAGACATTATGTTCACATTCAAGAAGTAAGGGCAGAAATAAAGTACATGTGCACCATTAACCTCAGTCCTAATGAAATTATTTGCAGCTTTTATAATCACCATGGTAAGCAAGTATACAATACACAGTTACACCTCAGATTTGAAACAATTTTTCTGGTTCCAAAATCCATATACATTTATGGGTTATTACACTGGTCAATGTACAGAGCAGGGTGGCTGCTCACTACTAGAAAATGATGAGCCACAACCCTGCCACAGGACTGGATTCCTGGTGCTCTCATTCCCACTGTCCCAGTGCTGTGGGTTCCCACACACAGGGATGGGGTGGCCTCCCCAGCATGGAGGAGCCCTGCATGTCCCAGGAAAGATTTCAGTGACATGGTCTTTGAAGAATGACAAATCAACTGTGTCTTTGAACAACAGCAACATGTTCTTCCAGAGATCTGGGCAGTATCTCAGGAGAATGGGTTTCTCCAGGGGAACATTCAAAGGGTGGTTTGATCATGTGAGAAAATAGGACATCTCTGAGGAAAGTGCTTGGCATCTGCTGACAGAAAGAATAAAGGTTCTGGATAAAAGACTAAAAGCTTCCAGAGTCTCCAAAAAAAAAAAAAAAATTATAAAGCAGAACCAGCTCAAGCCTCAGAATCAAATACCAGATAAGAAAGCTGTGGGGGCTTCAAAATGGGTTCAAACAGCACAGTTCATGGAGATTGACTCATTTTTTGACGTTTCAAGTTCTGTCTGATCACCACACAAAACCTCATTTTGTTCTGTTTTGATTGACACATTCACAAATTTTGTGATGCCAGTCTCAAGCAAGGGGTTGAATTGAGCAGGATTAGTACAGTCAATAAAACTTGGTGGTCTCTGTAATGTATTCTGGACCTTTTAGCCAAACCAAGTAAGAGCTATTTCATCAGAACACTCTCCCTTTTGTTCTCAAACAGAGTAAATGCTTATAGCTTTACTGGGGATGGATACATGCTACTGAATTTGTATTAAGTAGACACTTTTCCTAAAGGGATGTGTCTAGGTACCAGTCAACCCCACCCCAACCTCCCCCTAAAAACTAAACTCAAATAAACAAAAATTCCAAAACAAACAAAACAAAACAAGCAAAGAAACAAACTAAAAACCCACAAAAAATCATAATGAAAAAAGACTAAAATAAAATTAAAAAAAAAAATAAAACAAACCACTGAGCAAAGCAGTAAATTAGAAAGAATGGTACTTTTTTAACATGTAGATCTGATGCTTCTTGCCTTTTCTGCTAGGCATCATTTAGCTGAACTTGCCCATGCAGAAAAGTTCTGCTTATATCATTAGTCACTTCCATCTGCCAGCAAATAAATCCGACTCAGCTGTTTGTTGAGCCAGCAGAAATACAGCAGGGCTAATGGTTTTATTGTTGAAAGAGCCCTGACTGTATCTCCTCATTCAGGCTCCAGTTTGTTTGAATGTAAAAGGATTTATCTGGAGAGGAAATATCCATTTTTTGGCTGAAGATCAGAATTCAAAGACAAGATCTGACAGGCAGACTTTTTGAGGCAGGCAAAGTTAGTGATAAAAGTACTAATCACCTAATTCAGACTCAATCTCATTTGTGTACCATGTACCTTTTCCCCTGGATTGTTATGAACAAGAGGCTTGCATGAGTCCAGAGCAGTAGTTTATAGTGGCACAGATTTTTATTGGTAGTTTTACTTAGGCAATTTGCTGTATTGCAATAATGCTAAATAGACTTAGTTGTATAAAGCTCACAGTTTTATTGTTTAAGTTGTATAGATTTTCATCTGTAGTTTTGGTAGGATAATGCATGAAAAAATGAGGACAATTTGTCTGTGCGAATCATACAGGATTCAAGTTGAAATTATGACTTTTTATTTCGGCATTTTCGTTTGTCTAATCAGTAGCTATTTCTTTATTACTTGAAATTAAATGATCAATCAAAATTAAATGATCATTAAAGAGTTGTAGCAACCTTAGGCTTAAAGCCCAGGAAAATAAATGTAGTAACACAAGAATACTTCAAGCCTGAAATAAGAATCCAGACCCTGAGATTCAGGCCAGTAGTAGTGTTGCATACAAGGATGTATTACAAAGCAATACAAAAAGATGCTGTATGTCTAACAATGACCAAACAGAAAAGAGATATTACGCTGTTCTCATTTACCTTAGTGAACGCCTGAAAAAAGTTCAGCTACTTGTTGATTATATCAGAATTTGGAAGCAGAAATATACTGCAATTCTGTTTCTTTGTAATTTATGTAAAGAATTTGGAAGCAGAAACATACTGCAATTCTGTTTCTTTATAATTTATGTAAAGAACTCCTCTTAAGTGAAAGTAAATAATTTCGTTCCTTTCTATCAAAAGCAAAGTGCCCCAAATACAATTTTAAGACATGAATTATTGTGCAAGGCAGTTTTCCCCCTATACTTCTCTTAGTTTATATCCCAGTGGTATAAACTGTTTACAAAGCAAGCAAAATTTGACTAGGCTTCTATCCATCACATAAAATAGCACCTGAAATGTTAGTATACATTATGACCATTATGACATAATTTTTTAAGGCTTTTCTTTTCAGTAGATTCCTAAAATGACCATTAGATTTGATGACTAAGTTGTGATTTCATTCCACCAGGACCCATGCTCTTCACAGGTTTTCTTTGACTTAATGCAGTCAGCATATTGTTTCCCCTCTTTCCCAAAGTTCCTTAGAAAGAAATATGTTACAGAAGGAACCTCTGTCACCAACTACATTGTGCATTTGAAACCCATACAGAACCAAGCTTGAATAAGGAGAATGACCCTTCTGGGTTTTGGTGGTTTTTTTTTTTTTTTTTTTGGGGGGGGGGGTTTGGGGTTTTTTTTTTCTTTTTATTTATAGTGTGCCCTGCCCTTTGCATAAGTGTTGTCTTTCAAATGTGCATGTCAAATGAGCTTCAAAGTCAACACAAGCCAAGTGGAAAGAGTGTGACTAGAATTGTTCCCAGAGAGGAGCTGCAGACCAGATGTGCATCGTGCCCCTATCCAAAACCCACCCCACAGCAGAGGCACTGACTGTTGCTTCACACCATTGCACTTCCCAGCTTGTTGCTCCAAAACAGCTATGCTACTCTAACTCTTGTAAAATAAATCATCAGTTACATTAACATTTTAAAGGAAAAAGAAAACAAATTTGTTGCAGCCTTTGGAGAGGAGTCCAATGTAATGAGTGATGTTTCACTGCTGACAAAGCTAGTGCCAAGTGTTTGAGATGTATTTAAGGAAAAATATAAATCTGAGACTTTTGTTCTCAGCTCAAGCTCTTTTCTTAATAAGGTGTCACTTCCCTTCCCTTCTCACACAGTTTTTTCTTGTTAAAAAGCCCTGCTTTTTGCTGATTGGAAAAAAACCACAGATCTGCTCCTGTACAGAGGGGAACGCTGCTGGATTTCAGTAGCAGAAGAGTAGGGAATGGCAGAAAAAAGCAGTAGTGACTGCCATTATGCATATCACACATGTTGATAAGGCTGTGGGGCCCACCATGAAAATAAAGCAGGGCCTGAAGGAAGTTTTACAGTCAGTGGTTTGGCAATTGTAGTGGAGAAACAATGAATAAATCCATGGGAGGGGAGAAGTCTGTGGTGGTTCTCAATCTGTTTATAATATGGGTCTTATTTATAGCATGCACCAGAGAGGTCCTGCTGCCTTGCATAATTATGCTGGCAAAAATTTCCAGTGTAGATGCTGTTTTATCACAGTACTAGTGCTCAGACAAGCGTGGTATCCCACCAAAAACTGTGAGAAGGCATAAGAGCTGTTATAGCTGCATCCGTATAAACTGCTTTATCCACGTGCCACTGAAACAATTCTGTGTAAAGGGTTCTGAAAGCCTTGTTTTACTCAGAGCCAAGGGAAATGAAGGATGCAGGTACAGGAAGACAAATGGGTGGAGTCTCATGTGCAGGTGGGATACATACTGGAGTACTCATGTGAACATTTTGACACTGCCTCCATGTGGAATTACACAGGTTGCTGCTTCACCCAAGACTAAAGGGCTGTAAAATTGGATTGTTTTACGGTGTCTGGTTATACTTGAGGAGATGGTATCCCCCCATCATACAGTCCAGAAGACAAGCCTAGGAATGCAGAATGAATTGTAGAGAAAGGGACTGGACACACAGCTATGCCTAAGGGATCTAGATGATTCCATAGCCTAAAACATAACTGAGGTTTTTTTAAAGGTAAATATACCACAAATCTCTATAAATCTACCAACAAAAGATTTGCAACTGCTCCTACCCCATATGCACAGCTGCACATTGCACCAGCATTTGATCTTGACCCTGGGTTGTTATTCACCTGAACATTGCAGCAGTTGATAAATCTGAGAAATTGAGCAGTCTAGATTAGAGATCTGCTAGAGAGCCTCTGGTAGACACCAGCATTATTTCTAAAACCAAAAATGTTTTCACAGATTTTCACAGTCAGACCAGAAAATTAGGATATGGGCAGTGCCATGAAGAAAAAGTACCAAGGACAATTTGAAGATTGCAGTCACACTTTTAACAGTGTGTATGTGGTGATTAATCAGCCAGGATAGCAAGACTGAGGGTTATTTATTATTATTGAGACTCCTTTTTCAGTCTTCCTTTGGGTGTTACTCTGTGTCCATATCTAATACATTTCCTTTGGGTGTTATTCAGTGTCCATATTTTTCCCTTTAGCTACATACTAATACAAATTCAGAGAAGGATACAAGGAGGGTTCAGATCTTCACCCCTCCAAGCCCAGCTCTCAGCGGCTGGATAATCACTGACCTGGACGCTCACTGGGTAGATCTCCTCTGTGCCTTCACACCACTCATTCTGTGTCCCAAAGAAGGAGGCCAGAGATGTGCCAAGCTCTGTTCTCAATTGCTGCTGATGCCAGGAAAGCAGACAAGCTCTAAATAGGAGCAGGGCAGAAAGAGCTCACACAGACAAGGAAACCAAAGCCTGTTTGCTTCCATTGCTTTGTATGGTGGGTGAGATGCATACAGTCCTCACCTCACTAGCAGCTCTGGGAGCTAACCATTGTCACAAAAATTTTGGGAATGAAAGAGTAAAAAATTCACATTTCAGATTAATCCATCAGGAAAAAAAAACCAGCTAAAAACCCCCAAAACAAAAGAGACCTCTCAACAGAGTAAAGCAAGTAACTTGAACAAGAACACACTTCCCATTGTCTTTCCCAAAGAAATTTCCTCTCTTTATCTAACATATGCTAGCTTTGGATATCTGAACAAATTTTAGCCAAGGGCAGAATATAGCCAAATGCCATATCTTGGCAGCAGTTCTTTTTGGACAATAGTGAGACATTTTATTGCATTCAAATATTGTTGCACATATCAGCACCTGCTGCACGTGCATATTTTAAGGTTTATGGTTTTATTGCTTTATTGTGGATTTCCTGCTCTTTCTTTATTGAAAGCAGATAGCTGTGATTTTTCACACCTGTTTTAAAAATACACGTAATGGTTGTCAAATTTTAGCACTTCAGATGCAAGAATTTCAGCTTCCTGTCTGAAAATCATCCCGCAGATTTTATCACCTTGCAATCCCATTTATAAGTTTAAAACACAAGTATTCAGCCCAGGGTGGCTGGCAGTTTTTCCTTACAGAGGTTTAAAAAGCCATTGAGCTATTCTTTGGAGATTTTCATTTTGAGAAACTGTGTTGCCTTTTACCAGTTATTTTTCTTTACATATCTCAGTGCTTTCAACAAGAGACTTAAGGTTTGATACCACTGAGGAGAAACATTACTCCAGAATTAATCAGGATCTGCCATTTTGTCAAAAAGATATGTTGTGACGTATTCCTATTTTAAGATAAACTGACATTGGATTAGCATAATCTAATATTTTAAAACACTAAACTGCTAGATATTTCCTCCATAGCTTTGGCTTCTGTTTAATAGAAAGAGTTGAGCAAATCCATATTCTTTCTAAAATAAAGGCAGAAAATTTCTTTTTCTGAAATGGATCGTTGAGCTGTTGACATGTTGCCTGTGCTCATGGCAAAAATTACTATCCAGCTGGTAGACATGTTAAAGATAAATACATTAAACTCTGTCATTAAAAGTAAAATGACCTCATGCAATTTAATACCAAATTGCTAATATCAAAATAACAAACAAATCTTTACTAATACTCCTAAATTATCTTCAGGTAAAACAAACCCACATTCTGTTGATTTCAAATGAATACTTTAAAGAAAATGAAGCTCTGTAGGGGAAGTCTAAGAAAAATACTACCCTGCCTTCTCATAGCTTCTTTTTAAATCAAAATCATCCATATCATAACAAAAAAAAAATTATAATGACACCTTTATGGACACTCCTAACCACTTGGTTCTATCAATGGGCACAGCCTCCTGAGCAAAGCCTCTAACTTCAAGCATAAGATCTTATCCCAACAGTTTGAACCAGCATTTATGAGCTCTCATGTCTGAGTGTGTAGATCTCTAGGTCATACTTTCTGTCACAGACTGAAAATCCCATCCCAGTGTTGTTCTGATCTGAACTAGAGCTGCTCTCAGTCTTCCCACTGGCAGCAACCTGAAAGAAAAAGAGTAGTTGGAAAACCCCATGGTTAAAAAACCTAGGCACGGCTTTGCTGTCGCTTGTCAAGCTGAGAAGACCCTGGAGAGAGTGGGACAGAAATTCAAACACACCAACTTACGAATGACCTCTGATTCCATTCAGGGTAGCACAGAAAAGAGGAAAAGAAGTGAGAAATGAGGAAGCCAAGCATGGCTGTCCTACATTTTCTGATGGCCCAAAGCAGTTGCTGCAGCACTGACTGTGACCCACCGTGAAAGCACAACCACGAACCACCCTCATTCTCCAGCACCAGAAAATGCAGGAGAAAAGAAAGGAGCAAATCAATCTGTCATGAAGCCTTCTCACAAGCACTCTGGCTTTAATTTGTTGATCTGACCTCCTTTGCCAACGTGGAAATTTAGGTTATTACAAGTTACATGCAACCTGAAGGCAGGAAGGGTGCACACCCGTAGGGTGACCTCTTGTCCTTTGGGTTGTTCTCTAAGACAGGACTGCAATCCAGGGAACACTTCTCTTTTTCTCTTTCCTTTTTTTATGACCCTAGTTAGGGATTCAGGTCTATACTGTGAGTGCAAACATTAAAGACCACAAGAAACTAAACAGGAAAACCAAAAGTCCTACACTTAAAAAGGAACAGTGCTGGCTGGTCCAAGCAGTCACTTAAAAATACAATTGGGACAGGAAAGACACAGCATATGAATAGACTCTCACAAATGGCTTTATTTAATGCAGGGGAAAAAAAGTAGATGTTTTTAAAATAGCCAGGTCTCATATTCCCTTACAGAAAGGATCCCACAGCATGTTCCCAAGATGCCCCATGCCAAGTGCCAGAGCAGGGCTGGTGTTGCCCCTCCACCCTCTACTGCTGAAGCTCAGCACCTTGTCTGGCAAAGCACAATGTGTGCTATGGGGATGATGGACTCTACAGGCAGGCAGGGTGCAAGAGGAAGCCACAGTGCTCCTAAAGAAAAGAGTACATTTCTGTCTATACACCCAGAAATCGGATCAGTCTACACAAATCCAGTGCCTGTTCTCATGAAAAAACACTTTCTTTTCTTCTGATTTTACAACCTGCCCATTCTTCCACATGCACTGAAAAAAAGAGAAAACTTGTGGGTGAATGGATGTGGTTTTGTTTCCTAAGCTGGCCTTTGTCTCTTTAATTCCCTTATTTCCTTTCAGAAAGAACATTTTCCCTGTGTTACTTAAGACTGGAAAGCATAGGCGAATCTTCATTTCAAACAACACTTTTGGCTACAATACATGTATTTTGTAATTACATTTGTTTTAAATACTGCCCAGCTAATCTGGTTATATCCTGGGGACATTTTCCCTGGTTATATCTCTGTAACGAATGATGATTTATTTTCTGGTCATTACTAAAGTGCATATAGATGTGATCTTCGAAGAAGCCTCATTTGTCTTTATTCAGGTCATTCAGTAATCAGGCAAAAGAAACTAAACAAAGTGACTAAATTATGTCAGCTGACTATAATATTATTTTCCAAAAAACTTTTAAGCAGTTCTCTGCAGCTGTAAGTAACCTTTCTACTGGGAATTGATGTCTTCTAGAGTTCTGTGTTTTGGAGGA
This sequence comes from Vidua macroura, assembly GCF_024509145.1. NCBI lineage: Eukaryota > Metazoa > Chordata > Aves > Passeriformes > Viduidae > Vidua > Vidua macroura. Next base: position 47,617,461 of record NC_071574.1, read on the forward strand.
ACATGTGTTCAGGGACCTCACCAGCTGCCTATGGAAACCATTTTGCTCTTAAAGCAAAAACATATGTCAGGCCAAGGTAAGGGAAGCATTTGAAAAAAAAAAAAAAATGTCTTTAAAAGTGATGCTGAAAACTGTCAGACAGCTAGCCATGCACCACAGGAAGTGGTAGCAGATTAGAGTCCCCCCAGAGCTACAGGAAGGCAGGGCACTCTGCAAAGGGATTAATTTCCATTCCTAACCTGTGAAGGCAAGAGGCAAGAAAATAGAGCTACAATTAGCAGTTTGGCAGAGGCTCTCTTTTGCCTGAACATGGCCCCACAGACCTATAAACAACGTGCCAGTTCAGTTTGCCCACAGCCAGCTTCCCTTGGTGCCACTGATGTCCCGCCTGCGTCTGCTCCTGCTCCCCAGCAGCCAGCCATTGCTTCTCCCATAGGGCCCCACCAGCCCTGAGGGGAGCCTTGCCAAACCAGCAGAGCATTGCCCAGAGCTGGCAGTGTGGGGTTCTAGTAGCCAAGAGAAGGCTGACAAACAGACATTAAGAGCTGTAAGACGTGCAGGATGGCAAAGCAAGACAGAAAAGCCTGGAGGTGTCTTCCCAAAGACCAAGGTCTAGGGATTGCTAGAACAGCCCTGTGAAACACAACACTGAGCAACAAGTTTGAGCTTTTAGTGCCTACACAAAATTAACACAGCACTGTGCAGGTGTCCTGAGTAAATGTGGGGGTGGGAGGAGAATCCACGTTGCTATAAATTCACAAAAGTATTTACAAAGCACGTGCAGTGTCTTGTCCATTCTCCCTCTTGCAATGTGTGCCTGTGTAAACAACATACATACAGATCCCACACACTCTACTTGTTAACCTTGCTCTTTGGTGATGCTCTTGCAGCAGTGGATATGGTTGTTGTCAAAGGTTAATTATAAACCAAGTAAGTACTGTATGAATGCAATCTCACACTTCCAAAAGGGGTCAAAACAAGAAAGAAGTTGTTACGTCTGTCATAAAAGTCACATATGTGTCTGAAATGATAGAAACAGTAATAAAAAAACTTAGCTACTGTACCTTCAGGAATACTTATGGACTACCAGTAGTAGGAGAATAAAAATAATAAATAACAAAACCAACAATACAGTATCATCCAGATATTGTTTTTTGAGCTGACATTAAACAGGGACATGAACTTCTAGAAGGAATATAAATTTGCTCTCCTGAAAAAATGTATCTGCATAGTAGTACAAGTAGACATCTCCCACACACACCCCCTTGCATCTGACTTCAAGATCCAGTACCTCTTCAGCACTCTCCCTTCTCCAGCATTTCATTCTAATCACCATGTCCAGCTAGTTCCTTTCTCACCCTACATCCCAGCAAGTCAGCCTCCCCACTTGATTTCGGTCTCTCTGTCTATACAATTGTTCTTCTTCCAGCCTGCCTGGGTGCAAAGGGCAGAGGACTCAGAAGAAAGACAGGTGTGCCCACCGCTCTTGACCATGTACAGACCAAGAAGTGAGAAATGGGCATCACAGAATCCTTCTGGCAGCATCCCTGAAGCCTGAGCCTGAAGCATGCTATGCCAGGTCTGTCCAGCACAGGAAGCTGTAGACATTCCAACACACCACAAAGATCTTCATTGCTAAATTCTTTTGAGTATGAATAAATTGCAATTTGTCAACTGTTTATGACTTGGCAAAGCATGACCGGGTTTTCCCCAAAGGATTGAAAAACACATCCCCGACAGAAAGGCAGCTCTAGTGCCAAACCAAGAGCCTCTACTGCAAAGCTCCAAGGCACTTGAACTTCCTAAGGAAAAGGTTACTTAACCTTTTTCAGCTTTGGAAACCAGTGCATTGTTTACCCTTTGCTTTTGTTCTCATAAACAGCAGAACTGCTTTGACCGATGTTTTCAGAAACAAAAACCTGCCCAAGGCATGGAAAAATCTCCTACATGCTGCAGTACACAAAAGCCAGAGTTTTAGTGTGGGAAATAATAAGCAGCTTGGGTAACAGGGCTGCCATCCCACCTAAAAGCACCCAACCCACAGGCTTCCCTGCCCATGTGAGCTGGGACTTGTGCACACAGGTTTGCTCTTGCAGCCCCCATCAGCAGTGACTGGGACATGTGAATTCAGCAGGCATTGGTTTGGGAGGCGACTGTCACCCACGGCAGAGCAGCAGATGCTGGTGACACCAGAGCTTGTCCAGCAGCTTTCATTTTCAGCAATCTAATATTTCAAGCCAGCAGCATGAGGCCAGGAAGGAGCTCATATGTCACTGAGGTCCCTGCACTTCCTCTCAGCAGACACTGTGCACCACAAGTGGCACGTCCCAACACGACTCATAGAATAAATAGCTGCACCTCCTTCTTCCCCCAGACCTCTACAGACTCTCAGGGCCATAATATACCTCATAATGTATTCCCACAAAACCTGCAATAATTCACTTGTCATAATACACCCAGGATACAGGCCAACAAAAGCAGATTTGTGTTTCATCTTACATTCTGATCTCTTAAGTTATGATAAAAGAAAACAAATTGAAATGCAAGGCACTTTTTTTTGGACCCTGTTTCTGGTTTATTATTACAATGAGCGAAACAGGCCTAGCAGAAACATTTGATCTACATAGATCAATCTTTCATGTGAGCCAAAAGGCCACTTCCACCACTTAAAAGGATGAACAAAGATCAGGACAGTTCCAAGGGGTGGCAGAGGGAAGGTGTAGACCTCAAAGGTTTGCAAAACCCTCTACAGGAACAATTGAAGAATCCAAGAACAGTGTCCTCTCTGTTTCCGCAAAGGACACAGTTCAGTAACTTAATTTTCCTTTTCCAAGAAGTAATCAGATCTTAGGTTAAAGTCACATGAATTAGTATAAAAATCAGATCACACTATGGAAAAGGTTCTCTTCCATACCAAACAGAAATGCACTTGTGAAAACATATGGCAGGAACAAACTGGCATTGGTTCATGTTTACTTATCCTGGCAAAGAGGGGAAGAAGCAAATTATTTATAGTAATTTGTTCTTCATTATAGTGTTTTGCTTTGCAAATTACAGATAATTATCATGTATTTTACTTGTTAGCAATTTGCTGAATTCTAACACATAACCACCTTTCTTTGTACCATCCTTTCCATTGGTGTTACTTTCCTGGATTCAGGCACATTCTTTACACATACGTTCTGTTTTCCTTTTTTTCCCTTCATTTTTAAAGCAGGTCTCCTGCACCTATTTTTTTAAGCTGGTAGTAGCAAATTAGTGTTATTGAACAAACCAGCAACTGTTCTAGCCTGTTAGCAAGGGGTGTCTTCTGAACCTGCTGGGGGAGTTGCATTTACATTTCTGTTCACACGGGTGGCTCCACTCCTAATCTCAGTGCTTGGAACAGCCACATGAACTAAGCCTGAATGCACTGGCAACCAATGGAGGCAGCTGCAAGAAGAAACATATGTCAAAGCTGACAAACAGCCATGCACAGGATCTATAAAAGTATGACAGGAATGCAGCAAACCTTATCTACCTCTGCTGGAAGGAAACTGTTCATTCATTCTCCTGGCAGGCTAGAAGAGCTCACTAAGAGAGTGGCTTCCAGCCATGGTGTCTGAGAGCACCCATGAAGTCACAGTCACACAGAGGTACCCAAGAAAATGGGCAGGGCAGTCACTTCAGGGAATCTGATAGACATGGTCACTTCTTGATTTGTTCCTATTCCCCAGCTGACATGTTTGTCGTCTCTCTTTCATCTTCAGCCACAGTGTTTTCTTCCTTTTTCCTCATCAAAGGAGTGAATGATTTGCTGTCTAGATAGGGATTCAAATTACAGGAGGGATAGTTACACCAAGTCCTCTTAGCATGTGCAGGATGCATGAGTGCATTAGATGTCTTCACTTCTCTTAGGTTTCCTTCATTCGCAAAATTCCTGCAGCTATAGAATTGTAAGGTCTGAGGAAATAGTATTTTGAACATTGTCAGGAATTATTGACTCCATGACATGCCAGCATAATGCAAAGACATTACAGGGGTAAAATTTGCAAATTCATCACCACTGGTCTCCTTGATAATATGCAGGAAATTTTTATGTGTTCCTTTCCCATTCCACAATTTAATAATAGCTGACATAATTAAATCCTATAGGTACACAGTTCAGTGAATGTTCTTCATAATGGAATTTATAACAAGTACAAATATTACAAGATCTAATTAAATTTTATATGTTGAACAAAGCTTGTGAATGAATTTTATGTATCTGCCAAAATAGATTTATGTGAGATGCTCTTCTATACACAGAGACATAAAGGTGAAATTTAGAATTTTGACTTGGGTACAAAATAAGCTGAAGAAAGAAAGTAGCATTCACTTGGTTTTATTCAGTTACTGCTCTTTTTGCAATCATAGCAGAATTTTTTTTCTCTACGATCTCCAGGGACTGTCTAGAATTCTAACACAGGAACAGCTACTGGCAGTGTTATTTTCCTGGACTGATTTTGTATGCTTTTATAATCCTGCCATCCCTTTAATTAGCATCTTGAGAGAAAGCTGGGGCATGGATCTCACCATTTTGCACTATTTTTCCATTTTTCATAATTACATTTACAAGACTAACAGTACTAAGGAATTTGTATTCAATCACCGGCTGTTGTGCATCTATGACATCAGAAGATACAGAAGAGAGTAAGTTTAGTGCTAAACAAGACCTGTGCATGGTCTCTGGGCAGCAAATCATGTTGTATGGCATTTACTATGAGTACAGCTAAGCATTTATTTATTCCCACAGAAGAAAATTTTAGGGGAGAATCCTCTAGAAGCCAGCTCCCATAAAAAATTCAGGGGTAGTCTTGCCAAATCTTAGACTCTTACTATACATGATGGTGGAGATCAACAACCATTGCTGTCTTTAGATTTAGGCATGCTTGTTATTTCCAAAACCTCTTCCTGAAAATCCTTACAGATCGTTGTGATTATCTTCCATCTATGTGAGTTTGGCTTCTTTGGGTTGGAAAAAGATGCACAATATGTTAAGCGTGTCTCTTGCCTTGCAAAAGATCACCTTTTTACTGACATCTTCTAACAAGTGCTTACTCAATGCATTCAAATTCTATTTGGATGACTTAAGGATTCAAGCTACACTTTTCTTCATCCATTCTGTCCTTAGACAAAAAGTCATGACAAGAATTCAATTTGTAATTCAAGAGCTGGAGTATGTTCTTCTTAGATATCCTTAGTGAATAAAAGTATTACACAAAAGCTTCCACTAACTTTCCTCTTTTTCCCCTATATTAATATTTTCCTATATTAATGTTCCCTATATTAATACAAGAGAACAGTTAATTTCTACTTTAGTCAGGTCACTTTTGCACAATTAAGAGCTAACCAGGAGAAACAACAGGTTTTATGTACAAACAAAAAGTATGCACATGCATGTGTGTGTCTACATAGAAGTATGTGTGCACTCCTACTCCAGAAATGTGACACTTAACTTCTACAAGATTGTTTTTAAAATGAGACCTCATATAACCATCTGCCAACTGGATCTAGATCCTAATAATAGGTTCAGAACAATGTCCTTACAAATAAAAAACTCCCCAGAAGAAACATCTGTTTTAGTGCAAAGGAACTCCAAATGCAACAGTTTATTTCCTACCCAGAACGCTGCTCTGGTTAGGATTTAATGGGTGTAGTGGCACAAAAGAAGAAAATCTTTGATTCCCACAGCATCATGGAATATTACAAACCTTCAAATGAAAATCAGAGCTCTTTGGAATAGAAGTAATTCCACTCTGTCTTGGAAGCTACAGCTACACAGGTTTTGAAGTTTTCTCATTAAAACCATGTAGAACATATCCCTGTGTATTCACCATATAATACATTTGTGGTTCTCAACAGAAGGCTTTCATGTTGCAGGTTTTAGGCAAAACTTAAAATGTAGAAGGTCTGAATGTGCAAATGGTGAGATATATTTCTGAGCATTCCAATTAGATGCTTAGATGCTAAAATGCTCCATCTCCAAATGCCTCTGTGTAAAATCACATTTCTAAATATATTGTTGCAAAGCTAGTGCAGGTTTCTCACTAAAAAAAATCTATACAACACTGGGAAAAAGCCTTCTAGTAAGTGTTACAACAGAGCCACAATGACAGTTTTATTAAAATTATATTAAGAAAGTAATAATGTAGGAAAGACAGAGTAAAAAAAATTAATGAATCAAACAGTCACTATAAATCATCAGTGAGATTTTTTTTTTCATACAGTAACATCAGGCAGAAAAGACTGCGCCTGTCTGGAGATCACAAGAGTCAGAAGACTGCAGTTTCTGCATTAAAATATTATCACATACAATTTCAAATCACAGTATATATTCTGGACTGAAAAACTCACTGCATCCAAAATTTGCTTACAACCTGAGAGCTTTCCATGACAGCCCCAGGCTTAGCAATGTACCCATCTACACCTCAACAAATTCCTTTCCTTCAAGCAACAGTGGCATGGACACCAGGCAACTGCAGTTTCACTTGAGTGTGATGCCCAAGTCGATGTCTTTGTCTGCTATGCAGCAGACAAGGCAATTATCTGGCTGCTGCTTCTAGCAATGCAGAAGCTGTGCACTGCAAATACATGTGGAAT